>NC_090440.1:1884662966-1885001716 GCF_031143425.1 Pleurodeles waltl | reverse complement strand
GAGTGGTTCTTTGGCATGACACACCCCTTTCCTGATAGTTGCCCTCGCTAAGGAGCCCATCCTCATGTATAGTATGTTTAGTTTGACTTGGCATCTGATACTTGGCCTGACTCTTCCTTGCAATTTTAGGACCGTCTCCATCATGTTCATTATTTGAAGCACAGATGTTGGATAGGAGAGTCTTACTCATCACTGTTCTTCTGCACGCTCAAAATACTAGTGTGTCTGTTGCGTAGGCTCTCATTATTCTAATGAGACTACTGGATTTGAGCATCAGAATCGTCTGTGGTGTGTGGGGACTGAGTCTAACTCACTACAGGTGACACCTGTCAGCCTAATCTGGGTTTTGCTCCAGCTAACTAGCAGTGCCTCATCTCTACCCAAGAGCAGGGATGATTGGCAACCGAGCGCATGACACAATTGACTCCTTAGGGAAATTGTGGTCATTCAGATCGCATCCATTTCTCTCAGTTACATTAGTCTCACATATAGAAGGACAGTCAGAGGCAGTATGTTTCAATAAGGTTTTAATGAAGCAACTGCATCTTAGATAAAAAGGCATGTAGTGCAATAACCAGGATGATGAAGCATGACAGGATTAAAATTTTGACAAGGAGAGTGAAGCATAAAAATAACGCTACCATATTGTCACTAAAGTCATTAAAATAATTCCTACCTAGGCTATATTAGAGCACCACATGTTAAGCTTAAGTTCTTTCCCCCCTTCAGGTTCCCCTGGGAAGACATCATCCCTCATACCTGAACAAGAGGCCTGAAGCCTGCATAAGCAGCTGTAGCGAAGCATTCAACAATCAGCATACAGTGGTGGTCATCTGGCTGGACTCTCCCTCTAACGTGTATGGGACAGAGAAGTGTTTTTATAATAAAACAGCTGATGTTCTGAGAAAATGTTCCTATGTAAGGATGTGTATGTTTCTATGAACACCAGAGACAAAGCGTTACCATGTTTACCAGCAACCTATCTTACTGCAGCCTTGAGAAAAGCACAGAATGAAAGTAATGTCTTGTCTAAGAATGCAGAGCTGGCCTAGGCAAAGGGCACCTAGATAGAGAGAAATAAAACCAAGATCACAAATGTGGCAATTGTTAAAATAATAAACGAAGCTGAATAAAATATATCTAGGTTAAAGTGCACAGCAGCAGGCCTAGTGTTCTAAAATAACGTGTATGAAGCTATAACTAAAATGGCTACCGAACATGTCAACCCAAGACCTTGTCATCCCCCTAGTGGAGTGACCCAGGTATGCCACTCACAGTAAAAATGTGCGTGGGAAATGGCCAGATGAGCACATCAGATAAGAGTAACTGTGAAAGCCTTCTTCACTTTAGAAGATGGGGAAAAAAGAGGCAAGTAGAGATTCAGAACCACAAAATTCCCTAGTCCAGTCTACATAAATGAGAAAAGTCCTGTAAACATCAAGGATCAAGGGAAATTCAACATCAACTCCTAGATCAAATATAGGAACAATAATATCCCTAGAGGTGTGCACTGAGAAGGGATTTTGGGGGCGAACGCAGGACCAGGGTGTAGGAACACAGTTTCAGAATAGGAACAATTGTAAGGTGGGGGTTGCACCACATAACCCAATTCACCGAGGAGTTTGGTCAAGGTGAAAATCACCAATAAGAAGGAAGATCCCAAAAAGGAAGAAGAACAGGAATCACTAGCTTATGGGGAAGGAAATCAGAAGCAAACATGTCACCACAGCATCTAAATCCACCACTAAGCCACAGGAGACCTGGAAACAACAACTACACTCCAGTGAGCACAGGAGATGGAGGAGACAATCTATTCCTGAATCCATCCAGCAAGAAATCAAGACTCAGGAAAGGATAACATGTGGATGAAGATATCTAGTAGAACCACACCCCTCAAAATGTAGCCACTGCTTACACAAGCAACTGTTGAAGGATTTCAAGACTGCTGAATAAAAAGCACAACTTCTTAGCACCATCCCTATTGTGGCAACTCCACATGTTCAGCCTCCAGGATCTGAGACAAAGACAGAGAAGACACTGAACAAAAATAGAAGAAGACGGAGGTGGTAAGGAGGATTTACTGCCATTTGAAGGACAGCAGAGAACCTGGAACAGAAAGGCTAGAAGTGGCACTAAAACCATTGTCACTGTCTTTCCTGAATTCTCCTAAGCATCTTCAGGACAAGGTGAATAGGAGGGATGGCATAAAGACCCTGGGGTCAGGACAATCTCCCTAACAAATGTGCTGACACAAAGCTTCACTGCAAAAGGAGAAGGAGGGCAGTGTTCAGAAATGTATAGAGATTTAACCAGGCATTCCAGACTTGTGAATCAGAAGCTGGAAGGCTGCAGGCATGAGGTGGTTAGACACTGAAGTGGGAATCACCCAACTGAGTCTGCCTCTCATAGTGTTGTTATCTTCTAGTATACCTTCAGGGAAAGCAGATATATTTACACCCAGTTGCCAATATTCTGAGCCACCAAGGAAAAGGCTGGTGGTCACTTGTTGCCTTTCCAGGCAATTGACATAAGTGTTTGCCACCTCATCGTTGGTATAGACCAGGACCACCTTCCCTTGGAAATAAAATGATATGAAAATAATTTATAAAGCGCACTATACCCCAAGGTGTCAAAACGCTGGTGGAGGGCCCTCAAAAGCAATCAGAATTTGTCCCAAATGGTCAAAGGAATTCAGAAGAGAAAAGACATGTTTTTAGAAGATTTTTTAATACTGCAAGTGAGTCAGATTCCTAGATATGGACAGGCAGAGTATTCCACAGTTTGGCAACATCCACCAATATGGAATGACCTTCCCATCTGGCCTTTCAAAATCTAGGAACCAACATCTGCTTGCTGAAGAAGAATGGAAGAAACCTACTTGGAGCGTACCAATGAGAAAGAGAGTTGAGTTGGCTGGACACCCTTCTGATGCAGGGCTAAAAAACCAAGCAGAGATCCTTAAAAATAATCCTCTAACCATAAGCCAGTGGAGGGAATACATTCTGTACCTAATCGAAAGGTGCCTTGGGTGCTGAGAATAAGATGGGCAGCCACATTCTGAGCAACTTGAAGTTGGTTAAGACAGGGCACATTAATATTGAGATACAATTAATTGTCATAGTCCAGTTGTGAGGTGACTAGTGTGATAATGACTGACTGGCTCAGTTCCATCGGAATATAGGGGAAAATCTTTATCAGGGTCCTGATAATAAAAGAACAGGTGCTAGTGGTGCAGCTAACCTAGGCGTCAAAACTGAAGGCATTGTTCAACAAAACACCCAGGTTTCTAGTTGATTTGACCGGTGTGAGAGGGGGGGTGTAAGGAAATGCCTCCTTGGCATGGTTGCCCCCTGACTTTTTGCCTTTGCTGATGCTATGTTTACAATTGAAAGTGTGCTGAGGCCTGCTAACCAGGCCCCAGCACCAGTGTTCTTTCCCTAACCTGTACTTTTGTATCCACAATTGGCAGACCCTGGCATCCAGATAAGTCCCTTGTAACTGGTACTTCTAGTACCAAGGGCCCTGATGCCAAGGAAGGTCTCTAAGGGCTGCAGCATGTCTTATGCCACCCTGGAGACCTCTCACTCAGCACAGACACACTGCTTGCCAGCTTGTGTGTGCTAGTGAGGACAAAACGAGTAAGTCGACATGGCACTCCCCTCAGGGTGCCATGCCAGCCTCTCACTGCCTATGCAGTATAGGTAAGACACCCCTCTAGCAGGCCTTACAGCCCTAAGGCAGGGTGCACTATACCATAGGTGAGGGTACCAGTGCATGAGCATGGTACCCCTACAGTGTCTAAACAAAACCTTAGACATTGTAAGTGCAGGGTAGCCATAAGAGTATATGGTCTGGGAGTCTGTCAAACACGAACTCCACAGCACCATAATGGCTACACTGAAAACTGGGAAGTTTGGTATCAAACTTCTCAGCACAATAAATGCACACTGATGCCAGTGTACATTTTATTGTAAAATACACCACAGAGGGCACCTTAGAGGTGCCCCCTGAAACTTAACCGACTATCTGTGTAGGCTGACTGGTTTTAGCAGCCTGCCACACACCAGACATGTTGCTGGCCACATAGGGAGAGTGCCTTTGTCACTCTGAGGCCAGTAACAAAGCCTGCACTGGGTGGAGATGCTAACACCTCTCCCAGGCAGGAATTGTCACACCTGGCGGTGAGCCTCAAAGGCTCACCTCCTTTGTGCCAACCCAGCAGGACACTCCAGCTAGTGGAGTTGCCCGCCCCCTCCGGCCAGGCCCCACTTTTGGCGGCAAGGCCGGAGAAAATAATGAGAATAACAAGGAGGAGTCACTGGCCAGTCAGGACAGCCCCTAAGGTGTCCTGAGCTGAGGTGACTCTAACTTTTAGAAATCCTCCATCTTGCAGATGGAGGATTCCCCCAATAGGGTTAGGATTGTGACCCCCTCCCCTTGGGAGGAGGCACAAAGAGGGTGTACCCACCCTCAGGGCTAGTAGCCATTGGCTACTAACCCCCCAGACCTAAACACGCCCTTAAATTTAGTATTTAAGGGCTACCCTGAACCCTAGAAAATTAGATTCCTGCAACTACAAGAAGAAGGACTGCCCAGCTGAAAACCCCTGCAGCGGAAGACCAGAAGACGACAACTGCCTTGGCTCCAGAAACTCACCGGCCTGTCTCCTGCCTTCCAAAGATCCTGCTCCAGCGACGCCTTCCAAAGGGACCAGCGACCTCGACATCCTCTGAGGACTGCCCCTGCTTCGAAAAGACAAGAAACTCCCGAGGACAGCGGACCTGCTCCAAGAAAAGCTGCAACTTTGTTTCCAGCAACTTTAAAGAACCCTGCAAGCTCCCCGCAAGAAGCGTGAGACTTGCAACACTGCACCCGGCGACCCCGACTCGGCTGGTGGCGATCCAACACCTCAGGAGGGACCCCAGGACTACTCTGATACTGTGAGTACCAAAACCTGTCCCCCCTGAGCCCCCACAGCGCCGCCTGCAGAGGGAATCCCGAGGCTTCCCCTGACCGCGACTCTTTGAACCTAAAGTCCCGACGCCTGGGAGAGACCCTGCACCCGCAGCCCCCAGGACCTGAAGGACCGGACTTTCACTGGAGAAGTGACCCCCAGGAGTCCCTCTCCCTTGCCCAAGTGGAGGTTTCCCCGAGGAATCCCCCCCTTGCCTGCCTGCAGCGCTGAAGAGATCCCGAGATCTCTCATAGACTAACATAGAAAACCCGACGCTTGTTTCTACACTGCACCCGGCCGCCCCCGCGCTGCTGAGGGTGAAATTTCTGTGTGGACTTGTGTCCCCCCCGGTGCCCTACAAAACCCCCCTGGTCTGCCCTCCGAAGACGCGGGTACTTACCTGCAAGCAGACCGGAACCGGGGCACCCCCTTCTCTCCATTCTAGCCTATGTGTTTTGGGCACCACTTTGAACTCTGCACCTGACCGGCCCTGAGCTGCTGGTGTGGTGACTTTGGGGTTGCTCTGAACCCCCAACGGTGGGCTACCTTGGACCAAGAACTAAGCCCTGTAAGTGTCTTACTTACCTGGTTAACCTAACAAATACTTACCTCCCCTAGGAACTGTGAAAATTGCACTAAGTGTCCACTGTTAAAACAGCTATTTGTGAATAACTTGAAAAGTATACATGCAATTTTGATGATTTGAAGTTCCTAAAGTACTTACCTGCAATACCTTTCGAATGAGATATTACATGTAGAATTTGAACCTGTGGTTCTTAAAATAAACTAAGAAAAGATATTTTTCTATATAAAAACCTATTGGCTGGATTTGTCTCTGAGTGTGTGTACCTCATTTATTGTCTATGCGTATGTACAACAAATGCTTAACACTACTCCTTGGATAAGCCTACTGCTCGACCACACTACCACAAAATAGAGCATTAGTATTATCTATTTTTACCACTATTTTACCTCTAAGGGGAACCCTTGGACTCTGTGCATGCTATTCCTTACTTTGAAATAGCACATACAGAGCCAACTTCCTACATTGGTGGATCAGCGGTGGGGTACAAGACTTTGCATTTGCTGGACTACTCAGCCAATACCTGATCACACGACAAATTCCAAAATTGTCATTAGAAATTGATTTTTGCAATTTGAAAAGTTTTCTAAATTCTTAAAAGACCTGCTAGGGCCTTGTGTTAGATCCTGTTTAGCATTTCTTTTAGAGTTTAAAAGTTTGTAAAAGTTTGAATTAGATTCTAGAACCAGTTGTAGATTCTTAAAAAGTATTCCAACTTTTAGAAGCAAAATGTCTAGCACAGATGTGACTGTGGTGGAACTCGACACCACACCTTACCTCCATCTTAAGATGAGGGAGCTAAGGTCACTCTGTAAAATAAAGAAAATAACAATGGGCCCCAAACCTACCAAAATACAGCTCCAGGAGCTTTTGGCAGAGTTTGAAAAGGCCAACCCCTCTGAGGGTGGCAACTCAGAGGAAGAGGATAGTGACTTGGAGGAAAATTCCCCCCTACCAATCCTACCTAGGGAGAACAGGGTCCCTCAAACCCTGACTCCAAAAATAATAGTCAGAGATGCTGGTTCCCTCACAGGAGAGACCAACACCTCTGAAATCACTGAGGATAGCCCCAGTGAAGAGGACATCCAGTTAGCCAGGATGGCCAAAAGATTGGCTTTGGAAAGACAGATCCTAGCCATAGAAAGGGAAAGACAAGAGATGGGCCTAGGACCCATCAATGGTGGCAGCAATATAAATAGGGTCAGAGATTCTCCTGACATGTTAAAAATCCCCAAAGGGATTGTGACAAAATTTGAAGATGGTGATGACATCACCAAGTGGTTCACAGCTTTTGAGAGGGCTTGTGTAACCAGAAAAGTGAACAGATCTCACTGGGGTGCTCTCCTTTGGGAAATGTTCACTGGAAAGTGTAGGGATAGACTCCTCACACTCTCTGGAAAAGATGCAGAATCTTATGACCTCATGAAGGGTACCCTGATTGAGGGCTTTGGATTCTCCACTGAGGAGTACAGGATTAGGTTCAGGGGGGCTCAAAAATCCTCGAGCCAGACCTGGGTTGACTTTGTTGACTACTCAGTGAAAACACTAGATGGTTGGATTCAAGGCAGTGGTGTAAGTAATTATGATGGGCTGTACAATTTATTTGTGAAAGAACACCTGTTAAGTAATTGTTTCAATGATAAACTGCATCAGCATCTGGTAGACCTAGGACCAATTTCTCCCCAAGAATTGGGAAAGAAGGCGGACCATTGGGTCAAGACAAGGGTGTCCAAGACTTCAACAGGGGGTGACCAAAAGAAAGGGGTCACAAAGACTCCCCAGGGGAAGGGTGATGAGACAACCAAAACTAAAAATAGTAAAGAGTCTTCTACAGGCCCCCAAAAACCTGCACAGGAGGGTGGGCCCAGAGCCTCTTCACAAAACAATGGGTACAAGGGTAAAAACTTTGATCCCAAAAAGGCCTGGTGTCATAGCTGTAAACAGCATGGACACCAAACTGGAGACAAGGCCTGTCCCAAGAAAGGTTCCACTCCAAACTCCCATCCAGGTAACACTGGTATGGCTAGTCTCCAAGTGGGATCAACAGTGTGCCCAGAGCAAATCAGGGTCCACACTGAAGCTACTCTAGTTTCTGAGGGTGGGGTGGATTTAGCCACACTAGCTGTCTGGCCGCCTAACATGCAAAAATACAGACAGCAACTCTTAATTAATGGGACTAGAATAGAGGGCCTGAGGGATACAGGTGCCAGTGTCACCATGGTGACAGAGAAACTGGTTTCCCCTGGCCAATACCTGACTGGAAAAACTTACACAGTCACCAACGCTGACAATCAGAGAAAAGTACATCCCATGGCAATGGTTACTTTAGAATGGGGAGGGGTCAATGGCCTGAAACAGGTGGTGGTCTCCTCAAATATCCCAGTGGACTGTCTGCTTGGAAATGACCTGGAGTCCTCAGCATGGGCTGAGGTAGAACTAAAAACCCATGCAGCAATGCTGGGTATCCCTGAACTGGTGTGTGTGAAAACAAGAGCACAATGCAAGGCACAGGGTGAACAAGTAGAGCTGGAGTCTGGAAGAATGGCCCAGCCTACCAAGAGAACAGGAAAGTTAGTTGGGAAACCAACTGCAACACAGCAAAAGAAAAGGAACCTCTCTTCTCAGGAAGAAGTTCTGCCCTCTGAGGGAACTGAGCCTTTGGAGCTTGAACCTTATCAGGTTGAGCTCTTAGGCCCAGGGGGACCCTCAAGGGAGGAGCTGTGTAAGGGACAAGAAACCTGTCCCTCTCTTGAAGGCCTTAGTCAGCAAGCTGCTGAAGAGTCCAAAGGCAAGAAAAATGGAACGCATAGGGTCTATTGGGAAGATGGACTCCTGTACACTGAGGCCAGAGACCCCAAACCTGGTGCCACTAGGAGAGTGGTAGTGCCTCAGCTGTTCAGGAAGTTCATCCTAACATTGGCCCATGACATTCCCCTTGCTGGACATTTGGGACAAACCAAGACGTGGGAGAGGTTAGTCAACCACTTCTACTGGCCCAATATGTCCAACATGGTTAAGGAGTTTTGCCTCTCCTGCCCCACCTGTCAAGCCAGTGGTAAGACAGGTGGGCATCCAAAGGCCCCCCTCATTCCACTTCCAGTGGTGGGGGTTCCCTTTGAAAGAGTGGGTGTGGACATAGTTGGTCCACTAGAACCTCCCACAGCCTCAGGAAATATGTATATCCTGGTAGTAGTGGATCATGCTACCAGGTATCCTGAAGCTATTCCCCTTAGGTCGACTACTGCCCCTGCAGTAGCCAAGGCCCTCATTGGTATCTTTACCAGAGTGGGTTTCCCTAAGGAGGTGGTGTCTGACAGAGGTACCAACTTCATGTCAGCATACCTAAAGCACATGTGGAATGAGTGTGGAGTGACTTATAAATTCACTACACCATACCATCCACAAACTAATGGCTTGGTTGAGAGATTCAACAAGACATTAAAAGGCATGATCATGGGGCTCCCAGAAAAGCTCAAAAGGAGATGGGATGTCCTCTTGCCATGTCTGCTTTTCGCTTACAGAGAGGTGCCACAGAAGGGAGTAGGATTCTCACCCTTTGAACTTCTGTTTGGTCATCCTGTAAGGGGACCACTTGCTCTTGTTAAAGAAGGCTGGGAGAGACCTCTCCATGAGCCAAAACAAGACATAGTGGACTATGTACTTGGCCTTCGCTCTAGAATGGCAGAGTACATGGAAAAGGCAACCAAAAACCTTGAGGCCAGCCAACAGCTCCAGAAGTTTTGGTATGACCAAAAGGCTGCACTGGTTGAGTTCCAACCAGGGCAGAAAGTCTGGGTTCTGGAGCCTGTGGCTCCCAGGGCACTCCAGGACAAATGGAGTGGCCCTTACCCAGTACTAGAGAGGAAGAGTCAGGTCACCTACTTGGTGGACCTGGGCACAAGCAGGAGCCCCAAGAGGGTGATCCATGTAAACCGCCTTAAGCTCTTCCACGACAGGGCTGATGTCAATCTGTTGATGGTAACAGATGAGGATCAGGAGGCAGAGAGTGAACCTCTCCCTGATCTTCTGTCATCAGACCCAAAAGATGGCACAGTAGATGGAGTGATCTACTCAGACACCCTCTCTGGCCAACAGCAAGCTGATTGTAGGAGAGTCCTACAACAGTTTCCTGAACTCTTCTCCTTAACCCCTGGTCAGACACACCTGTGTACCCATGATGTGGACACAGGAGACAGCATGCCTGTCAAGAACAAAATCTTTAGACAATCTGACCATGTTAAAGAAAGCATCAAGGTGGAAGTCCACAAGATGCTGGAATTGGGAGTAATTGAGCGCTCTGACAGCCCCTGGGCTAGCCCAGTGGTCTTAGTCCCCAAACCTCACACCAAAGATGGAAAGAAAGAGATGAGGTTTTGTGTGGACTACAGAGGGCTCAATTCTGTCACCAAGACAGATGCTCATCCAATTCCAAGAGCTGATGAGCTCATTGATAAATTAGGTGCTGCCAAATTTCTAAGTACCTTTGACTTGACAGCAGGGTACTGGCAAATAAAAATGGCACCTGGAGCAAAAGAAAAGACAGCATTCTCCACACCTGATGGGCATTATCAGTTTACTGTTATGCCCTTTGGTTTAAAGAATGCCCCTGCCACCTTCCAAAGGTTGGTGAATCAAGTCCTTGCTGGCTTGGAGTCCTTTAGCACAGCTTATCTTGATGATATTGCTGTCTTTAGCTCCACCTGGCAGGATCACCTGGTCCACCTGAGGAAGGTTTTGAAGGCTCTGCAATCTGCAGGCCTCTCTATCAAGGCATCCAAATGCCAGATAGGGCAGGGAACTGTGGTTTACTTGGGACACCTTGTAGGTGGAGGCCAAGTTCAGCCACTCCAACCCAAGATCCAGACTATTCTGGACTGGGTAGCTCCAAAAACCCAGACTCAAGTCAGGGCATTCCTTGGCTTGACTGGGTATTACAGGAGGTTTGTGAAGGGATATGGATCCATTGTGACAGCCCTCACTGAACTCACCTCCAAGAAAATGCCCAAGAAAGTAAACTGGACTGTGGAATGCCAACAGGCCTTTGACACCCTGAAACAGGCAATGTGCTCAGCACCAGTTCTCAAAGCTCCAGATTATTCTAAGCAGTTCATTGTGCAGACTGATGCCTCTGAACATGGGATAGGGGCAGTTTTGTCCCAAACAAATGATGATGGCCTTGACCAGCCTGTTGCTTTCATTAGCAGGAGGTTACTCCCCAGGGAGCAGCGTTGGAGTGCCATTGAGAGGGAGGCCTTTGCTGTGGTTTGGTCCCTGAAGAAGCTGAGACCATACCTCTTTGGGACTCACTTCCTAGTTCAAACTGACCACAGACCTCTCAAATGGCTGATGCAAATGAAAGGTGAAAATCCTAAACTGTTGAGGTGGTCCATCTCCCTACAGGGAATGGACTTTATAGTGGAACACAGACCTGGGACTGCCCATGCCAATGCAGATGGCCTTTCCAGGTTCTTCCACTTAGAAAATGAAGACTCTCTTGGGAAAGGTTAGTCTCATCCTCTTTCGTTTGGGGGGGGGGTGTGTAAGGAAATGCCTCCTTGGCATGGTTGCCCCCTGACTTTTTGCCTTTGCTGATGCTATGTTTACAATTGAAAGTGTGCTGAGGCCTGCTAACCAGGCCCCAGCACCAGTGTTCTTTCCCTAACCTGTACTTTTGTATCCACAATTGGCAGACCCTGGCATCCAGATAAGTCCCTTGTAACTGGTACTTCTAGTACCAAGGGCCCTGATGCCAAGGAAGGTCTCTAAGGGCTGCAGCATGTCTTATGCCACCCTGGAGACCTCTCACTCAGCACAGACACACTGCTTGCCAGCTTGTGTGTGCTAGTGAGGACAAAACGAGTAAGTCGACATGGCACTCCCCTCAGGGTGCCATGCCAGCCTCTCACTGCCTATGCAGTATAGGTAAGACACCCCTCTAGCAGGCCTTACAGCCCTAAGGCAGGGTGCACTATACCATAGGTGAGGGTACCAGTGCATGAGCATGGTACCCCTACAGTGTCTAAACAAAACCTTAGACATTGTAAGTGCAGGGTAGCCATAAGAGTATATGGTCTGGGAGTCTGTCAAACACGAACTCCACAGCACCATAATGGCTACACTGAAAACTGGGAAGTTTGGTATCAAACTTCTCAGCACAATAAATGCACACTGATGCCAGTGTACATTTTATTGTAAAATACACCACAGAGGGCACCTTAGAGGTGCCCCCTGAAACTTAACCGACTATCTGTGTAGGCTGACTAGTTTTAGCAGCCTGCCACAAACCGAGACATGTTGCTGGCCCCATGGGGAGAGTGCCTTTGTCACTCTGAGGCCAGTAACAAAGCCTGCACTGGGTGGAGATGCTAACACCTCTCCCAGGCAGGAATTGTCACACCTGGCGGTGAGCCTCAAAGGCTCACCTCCTTTGTGCCAACCCAGCAGGACACTCCAGCTAGTGGAGTTGCCCGCCCCCTCCGGCCAGGCCCCACTTTTGGCAGCAAGGCCGGAGAAAATAATGAGAATAACAAGGAGGAGTCACTGGCCAGTCAGGACAGCCCCTAAGGTGTCCTGAGCTGAGGTGACTCTAACTTTTAGAAATCCTCCATCTTGCAGATGGAGGATTCCCCCAATAGGGTTAGGATTGTGACCCCCTCCCCTTGGGAGGAGGCACAAAGAGGGTGTACCCACCCTCAGGGCTAGTAGCCATTGGCTACTAACCCCCCAGACCTAAACACGCCCTTAAATTTAGTATTTAAGGGCTACCCTGAACCCTAGAAAATTAGATTCCTGCAACTACAAGAAGAAGGACTGCCCAGCTGAAAACCCCTGCAGCGGAAGACCAGAAGACGACAACTGCCTTGGCTCCAGAAACTCACCGGCCTGTCTCCTGCCTTCCAAAGATCCTGCTCCAGCGACGCCTTCCAAAGGGACCAGCGACCTCGACATCCTCTGAGGACTGCCCCTGCTTCGAAAAGACAAGAAACTCCTGAGGACAGCGGACCTGCTCCAAGAAAAGCTGCAACTTTGTTTCCAGCAACTTTAAAGAACCCTGCAAGCTCCCCGCAAGAAGCGTGAGACTTGCAACACTGCACCCGGCGACCCCGACTCGGCTGGTGGCGATCCAACACCTCAGGAGGGACCCCAGGACTACTCTGATACTGTGAGTACCAAAACCTGTCCCCCCTGAGCCCCCACAGCGCCGCCTGCAGAGGGAATCCCGAGGCTTCCCCTGACCGCGACTCTTTGAACCTAAAGTCCCGACGCCTGGGAGAGACCCTGCACCCGCAGCCCCCAGGACCTGAAGGACCGGACTTTCACTGGAGAAGTGACCCCCAGGAGTCCCTCTCCCTTGCCCAAGTGGAGGTTTCCCCGAGGAATCCCCCCCTTGCCTGCCTGCAGCGCTGAAGAGATCCCGAGATCTCTCATAGACTAACATTGAAAACCCGACGCTTGTTTCTACACTGCACCCGGCCGCCCCCGCGCTGCTGAGGGTGAAATTTCTGTGTGGACTTGTGTCCCCCCCGGTGCCCTACAAAACCCCCCTGGTCTGCCCTCCGAAGACGCGGGTACTTACCTGCAAGCAGACCGGAACCGGGGCACCCCCTTCTCTCCATTCTAGCCTATGTGTTTTGGGCACCACTTTGAACTCTGCACCTGACCGGCCCTGAGCTGCTGGTGTGGTGACTTTGGGGTTGCTCTGAACCCCCAACGGTGGGCTACCTTGGACCAAGAACTAAGCCCTGTAAGTGTCTTACTTACCTGGTTAACCTAACAAATACTTACCTCCCCTAGGAACTGTGAAAATTGCACTGTGTCCACTTTTAAAACAGCTATTTGTGAATAACTTGAAAAGTATACATGCAATTTTGATGATTTGAAGTTCCTAAAGTACTTACCTGCAATACCTTTCGAATGAGATATTACATGTAGAATTTGAACCTGTGGTTCTTAAAATAAACTAAGAAAAGATATTTTTCTATATAAAAACCTATTGGCTGGATTTGTCTCTGAGTGTGTGTACCTCATTTATTGTCTATGCGTATGTACAACAAATGCTTAACACTACTCCTTGGATAAGCCTACTGCTCGACCACACTACCACAAAATAGAGCATTAGTATTATCTATTTTTACCACTATTTTACCTCTAAGGGGAACCCTTGGACTCTGTGCATGCTATTCCTTACTTTGAAATAGCACATACAGAGCCAACTTGCTACAGGGGGATCTACATTCCTCCAGCCACCAGATGTTAGACCAAATGGACTCCAGAGTGCTAACCACCATTACCTCTGTTTTGTCCACAGTAAGGTTTATGCGTTTCAATTCTTTATTCATTTTGAAAACCTATATAGACATGAATTACATATAAACTAAATAGAATAAACACTGAATAATAAAAAAAAAAACAGAAGTGTACAGATAATGGGTTTTGATAATCATTCCCCAAGAAATAATAGGAAAAAAAGAAAATACACAATAATTATTGAGATATATAGAAAGAGAATCCTGTTCTACCATAGCTTTTCCAATAAGTGAAAGAAAATAGAAAAAGGAAACAGATATCCAATTAAATTGCATAAGGTTATGTATCAATTTGTTTAAGGTTGTCTAAGAATGAAAGTTTCCAAGAAAGCATCATAATGTATAACAATAATAAGAGGTTCACAAAAGGAAAAAAAAACTGCTATTCTTATTCTAAGAAAGAGCTCCAAAAAGCCTCAAATTGTGTTGTTATCATTTAGTTTATATATCACTTTTTCAAACTGTGCCACTTCAAACACATCTTTCAACCAAGATTGAAACATTGATAAAACATTAGGGCCCTCATTATGACATTGGTGGTAAGTACCGCTTACCGCCATGCTGAATGCCGCCAACATACCGCCGCCTCAGCGGATTATCGATACCCATATTATGACACACACATAGCAATCCATCACTATACAGCCACACACACAAGTCTGCCAGCCCAAAGGTCAGTGATAAACTGGAGGTAGCAAAACCCACACTGTTACTCCAACAGAACTACTCTCACAGCATTATGACCCACAAATCACCATGGCAGACATTCAATAGCGCTAAACCATTGGAGGTACATACCGCCGCGCTCACAATGGACACCCACAGATAATACACCACCACATTGGACAATTTGAGTAACACACACCTGACACCCATACACACACCACACCCACACCACTATAAAACACACACCCACAATACCTACAACCCTTTACCATCACAACAAGTGCCACCAGAGAGAAAACAAGACAACAGACAAGACCACAGACACATATCACCATTACCTATACACCATCCACGTACCTTACACCACACACCCCAACACATCACTCTACACATCCTCACCCACACCACTCACGCTACACCCATGGCATCACGACACCCCAGGTTCTCAGAGGAGGAGCTAAGGATCCAGGTAGACGAAATCATCCAGGTAGAGCCATAGCTATTCGGATCATATGTGCAGAAGACAGCCATTGCTAGGAAGATGGAGCTATGGTGGAGATTCATGGACAGGGTCAAACACCGTGGGACAGCACCCCAGAACAAGGGACGACATCAGGAAGAGGTGGAACGACCTACGGGGGAAGATGCGTTCCGTGGTAGCAAGACACCAAATAGCTGTACAGAGGACTGGCGTTAGACACCCACCTCCTCCACAACAACTAACAACATGGGAGGAGCAAGTCTTGGTAATCATGCATCCTGAGGGCCAAGCATGATTAAGAGGAGGACTGGACTCTGGTGAGTCAAATCTCTATTACTATCACCCCCCCCTACCGGCATCCCATCACAAACCCCCACCCTTGCCCTCACTCCCATCATTCCACCACCTCACACACACCCCACCATCACAACCCACCCCTCCCAATACCAAGCCCTGTATGTAACACAAATGCACGGATCCCCATCACAGACCTGCATGGACACCCATCACTAATGCATGCCTACTAGAGAGAATCACCTAGCCCACCAAATAACTACTAACACAAGGCAAAGCTGCCAGGGCAATAACAACAATAGAGGGCAACACACCCATGCACAAGATGTGACACACAGAAACAATAACACTTCATTTACATCCCCTCAGGTCCCCCACCCAACGTCACCGGAGAGGAGGTGCCAGCAACATCTAGTCCCCTCCCCCCCAGAAGAGGCCCACAGTAATGACAGCAGCTCTGGATGCCTGGATCTGGATGACCAACATGGCCCATCAGGGATCTCCAGACAGTCTGTAACCCAGGCACAGTCCAATACCACCACAGAGCCTCCCCCCTCAGGAAACACCAGCACAGTACCCACCCTGTGGGCCCATTCCTCTGTCCACAGGACACATCAATCAGCAGGGTGTCCACCACTGCAGGTACCCCAGGGCACACCACAAACACAGGATGATCAGGGACCTGGTGTCAGTGGTAGTGGGCACACGGTTCAGGGGACAGAGGCACAGGACAATAGGGCAGCTTGGAGGACTGCTGTGCGACAGGGGGAGGACAGGCCCAGGGAACCGACTCTCCAGGAGGCACTCACCAACACCCTGGGAGCATACCACCATTCCCAGGAGACGATGGGCCAGATACTGGACAAGTTACAGGAGAACCACAGGCTGCAGAAGGGACAGTACCTGGGGATCAGGGAGGACTTGAAGGACATCAACACCACCCTGGTCACCATTGCAGGGGTGCTGGCAGACATGGCCAACACCATGAGGGAGGCAGTGGCACACCACCGGGACCCTGACACTAGCCAAATCGATGAACAGCCTTCCACCTCCACCGCTGCTAGTCGACAGGAGGCCCTGCCACAGGACCAACAGGCCACCAGCACCCCACCCCCTGCAGAAGGAGAACCACCCCGCAAATGGTCCCTGCGATCCAGGCAGAAGCCAGAGACTAGTGTCAAGAACCCCGCCAGGAAATAGGACTCTCATGATTGTCACCCTTCTGTGCCACTCTGTCACCCTGTCCACATTGAACTGCCATTGCTTCCCTTCCTATGCCCCCTTGAACAATGCTCCTGTGCTCTACATAGACTGGACTCTATCCTGGACATTCCTCCACCATCACCACAGCCCATTGCACATCCCCCTCTACTTATTAGCACTTAAATATTGAATAAATACAAGTATGGAGTCTGTCAAATGATTGAACCATGTATTCGTTTAACAACCTTTAAACACTGCAGTACAACTGTACAGCAATGTAAATATAGGAATGACCTGTAGTTGACTCTATTCAACACACCACAAGCGATAATGGGGCACAAGTATCTGCAAATAGAGATGCCAAAGGGTACAGTAAGTGGCCATAGAAGTGGGAAACCAGCTTGCCAGTGACAATGTCAAACACAAAACTGTCAATGTAAAGTGAATTTACAGTGTCTTACTTGTAAGTCATTGGAAGTATTGTTGTATTATTGCACTTCTGTTGACCTCATCCTCTGCCTCCTCATCTTCACTGTCCACAAGGTCCACTGCTGCCACCCGCCCATCTCCAGCCTCATTCTCGTGCAGAAAAATTCACCTGGCGATGTAAGGCAATGTTCTGAAACATACAGCATGCCACGATGATCTGGCACACCTTCTTTTGTTAATAGTACAGGGATCCACCTGTTAGATGGAGGCAATGAAACCTGGCCTTCAGGAGGCCAAATGTCTTTTCTATGATTCTTCTTGTCCGCCCATGAGCCTCATTGTAACGTTCCTCTGTCCTTATCCTGGGATTCCTCACAGGGGCCAGTAGCCATGAGAGATTGGGGTAACCAGAGTAACCTGCAAATATTGAGGGACAACTGTTAGACACCCACTAACCCTTAGGGCCCACACCATACCCATACACCAACACGTACTGAGCGGGAACCAGGGTAAAGGCATCATGACCCAGGATACTTTGCATTGACATGGGAGATGTCCTGGTCCGCCAGGCACACTATCTGCACATTCATGGAGTGAAAGCTCTTTCGATTTCTGAACAGCTGTTCATTTCTCCGGGGGGGACAAATGCAATATGTGTACCATCAATAGCCCCAAAAATGTTGGGGATATGTCCCATTGCTTAGAAATCAGCTTTTACTGTGGCCAAATCCTCCACCTGGGGGAAAACGATGTAGCTGCACATGTGTTTAATCAGGGCAGACAACACTCTGGTCAGCACTATTGAGAACATTGGCTGAGACGTTCCTGCTGCCAAGTCCACTGTCACTTGGAAGAAGCCAGTTGCCAGGAAATGGAGCACAGATAGGACTTGCACAAGAGGTGGGACCCCGGTGGGCTGAGGGATAGTAGATATCAGGTCAGGTTCCAATTGGGCACACAGCTCTGTGATTGTGGCCCTGTCCAGTCTATAGGTGAGGATAATGTGCCTGTCCTCCATTGTTGCCAAGTCCACCAGGGGCCTGTACACGGGGGGATGTCTCCATCTCATATTCATCTGCAGCGGTTGCAATCTAGAGGGAAAACGAGAGCAGCTGGTCAGTATTCCATATTTCCAAATATTACACTGCATTTCATGCTGTGACTGTAACAGTATATTGTTGGACAGGCCCAAATAGTGCCTAAGTGTACTGTGACACAGTTAGGTGCCATGGCCTGCCCCTCCAAAATGGCATCCGCCTGTCCTGTATGGAGGGACATGTGGAAATTAGGTAATTCCACTGATGTGTGCCGTTGCGGTAGGCGGTCGAGAACCGCCGTGCAACTTCTCATTGGATACCATTGGGCCCTATGGGTTACAGTGGCCAATGGTGATGAACGCCGGTGGTGATGGTACGCTCCGCCGCGGGCGTGACCGCCATTTCCTATCTGGTCACTCACTTGCTACCTGACCTTCAACAGGAGAGGACCAACAATGCAAGTGCTGCTGTGACCTGTGTCTGGAACCGACCATGGCTCGTGTCACTGGGGAAAGGGCCCCTGGCTTCACCGCTGCAGAGTTGGAGAGACTGATGGATGGGATCCAACCCCAGTACCGAATGCTGTATGGGTCTCCAGACTAACAGGTGAGTACACTGTGAGCACAATGCATGGGGCATGAGTGCATGGAGTGCTGTGTGTGAGGGCCTCGTGTGGGGGGCGGGGTTGGTGGAAGGGCCCTGGGCAGCGTGCTGCATGTATGGTGGGCAATGTCTGTGCATAAGGGGATGTGAGGGCTATGGTGGGCCATGAGTGTAACAGGCAGGATGGTCTGACTGATACCTTTTCCTATGTGTATTTCTCTGCAGGTCAGCGCCCATCAAAAAAAGGGGAATATGGCGTGCCATCACAAAGGGCGTGTGGACCCTGGGGGTCTACAGCAGGTGGTGCACCCACTGTTGCAAACGGTGGAAGGACCTGATATGCTGGGCACGGAAGACGGCGGAGGCCCAGCTGGCGATGGCCTCCCAACAAGGAAGGGGTGCCCATCGAACCCTGACCCCCCTAATGGCTGCATACTATTGGTGGCCTATCCGGAGCTGAATGGGCGCTTGAGGGCATCACAGCAGCCACAAGGGGGTGAGTACAGTGCCCCAATATACTACTTGTGTGTGGTGAGGTGGCATCCATGTGGGGGATGTGGGCCTGTGGATGTGCCTAGTCCAGGCCGGACATTGCAGGGTAGGGCCATGTTGGGCAGGGTCTGATGTAAACCTCCTCTAACCAAACTAGTAGGTATCCACTACTGGGCACGGGTCTGCGGGCCTCAGGTATGCTGCAATTGGCTCATGGGCTGGTGACTAGCATTCTGACTGTTAGTGCATTGCCTAGTGCGCAGGGCTGTTCCCTAGGTGTGTGTGTCGTGTATAGGTGGTGTTGTTGCCGCCATTGACCGAGTATACCCTTTGTCTCCCCCCCCCTTTTTGTTTTGTCACCCTGTTCTTATGTGCATTAGCATCATCTGACGGAGGAGCAGATGCACTGGTGACGGGGAGAGCTGCATCCCACAGGGCCCAGGAAGCCGAAACCACAGATCATGAGGGCACCAGTGGGACGGAGGACGAGGGGAGCACCACATGGAGACTGGAAGGGACAGTTCTGACAGTGATACCTCCTCTGATGGAACCTCCCTGGTGGTGATGGACACCTCTGTGCCCACCCTAACTACAGGTACAGCCGCCACACCCCGTACCAGCACTGCACTCCCAGCAGCCCCTCAGCATGTTTCCCGTGCCCGCTCACCCAGGAGGGTGGGCATCGCCTTGGCCCCAGGAACCTCAGGCCCTGCCCCAGTTAGCCCTGCTGCCCTGATTGAGGAGGCTATTGACCTTCTGCGATCCATCTCTGTTGGGCATTCAACCATTGTGAATTCCATCCAGGGGCGGAGAGGAAAAGCTTCTTAGGGACATTGGGGGGGGGGAAGAGGGTGAAAGGTTGGGAGTGGAGGAAAAGGAAGTGGTTGTAGGAGGTGTCTGTTGTGTTTGGTTGCAGGTGCATGGGCTGGATGCTGTTGTGAGGTGGATGGCTGTTGGGTGTCTGAGTGCTTGCGTTTGTGTACTTTGGGAGGAGGGGGCACAGACACAGTGGGAGAGGACACAGGGGACGTGTGCATGGAAGTGGGGGTGGTGACTGTCAGTGAGGGGTGTGTAGTGATAGGCGTGTGGTGGTAGTGGATGAGGATGTAGTGCATGCAGGTGTAAGTGTAGACCCTACTGGGAGGGAGGTGGACAAGGAGGAGGAGGGGGACACAGTGGAGGCAGTGGATGTTGGTATGTCATCTGGATGGTGTTTGTGTGAGTGCCTGTGGGATGATGTGTGGTGCTTATTTTTGACTGAGCCACTCCAGTGTGTTGTCCTGGGTGCATGCTTGTCTGCCTGTGTGCTTGGGATAGGTTGGGTTTGAGGGAAATGGGTTTGGGCAGAGGAGGTTGGAGGGGGAGGCTTGAAACAGGGACAATGGCTGCCATCAGGGAGGAGGCCTGAGCCTGGATTGATCTCTGTTGGGCCGCCATGCCAGAGTGAATGCCTTCCAGGAATGCATTTGTTTGTTGCAAATGGGCTGCCAGCCCCTGGATGGCATTCACAATGGTTGAAATGGATAGCAGGAGGTCAATAGCCTCCTCACTCAGGGCAGCAGAGCTTACTGGGGCAGGGAATGAGTTACCTGGGGCGAAGGAGATGCCCACCCTCCTGGGTGAGTGGGCACGGGAAACACGCTGAGGGGCTGCTGGGAGGGCGGTGCTGGTACAAGGGGTGGCACCTGTACCTGTAGTTGGGGTGGGCACAGAGGTGTCCGCCACCACCAGGGTGCTTCCATCAGAGGAGATATCACTGTCAGTACTGTCTCCTTTAGTCCCCGCCGTGGGACTCCCCTCGCCCTCCGTCCCACTGGTGCCCTCACCATTGGTGGATTCGGCCTCCTGGGCCCTTTGGGATGCAGCTCGCTCCGTCACCGGTGCCTCTCCTCCTTCGCCAGATGATGCTAATGCACATAAGGACAGGGTAACAAAACAAAAAGGGGGGGATGAGACAAAGGATATCCTTGGTCAATGGCGGCAACAACACCACAATTGGTGTACGCAACACACTCACACACAGAGAACAGCCCTACGCACTAGGAAATGCACTACCAGTCACAATGTTAGTCACCAGCCCATGGACAGGGATACCTAACACCAATTGCAGCATACTTGAGACCCACAGACCCCTGCCCAGTAGTGAAGGCTTACTAGCTTGTTTGGAGGAGGTTGACATCTGACCCTGCTAAACATGGACCCTCCCGGATGCCACCCAACCATGCGCAAGTAGTATATTGGGGCACTGTACTCACCCCCTTGTGGCTGCTGTGATGCCCCCAAGCGCCAATCCAGCTCTGGATAAGCCACATCCAGTATGCGGTCCATCAGGGGGTCAGGGTTCGACGGGCACCCCTTCTTCGTTGGGAGGCCATCCCCAGCTGGGCCTCCACCATCTTCCGTGCCCAGCATCTCAGGTCCTCCTACCGTTTGCGACAGTAGGTTCTCTGCCTGCCGTAGACCCCCAGGGTCCGCACGTCCTTGGCGATGGCACACCATATACCCTTTTTTTCATGGGCGCTGACCTGCAGAGAAATACACATAGGAAAAGGCATCAGTCAGACCGTCCTGCCTGTTACACTCATGGCCCACCACAGACCTCACATCCCCTTATGCACAGACATTGCCCACCATACATGCAGCGCACTGGCCAGGGCCCTTACCCCAACCCCCCCCCTACACGAGGCCCTCACACACAGCACTCAATCCATTCATGCCCCATTCATCGCGCTCACAGTGTACTCACCTGTTGGTCTGGAGGCCCATACAGCATACGGTACTAAGGTAGGACCCCATCCACCAGTCTCCCCAACTCCACAGCGGTGAAGGCAGGGGCCCTTTCCCCAGTGACATGAGCCATGGTCGGTTCCAGACACAGGTCACAGCAGCACTTGCAGTGTAGGTCCTCTCCTGTTGAAGGTCAGGTAGCAAGTGAGTGAACAGATAGGAAATGGCGGTCACGTCCACGTCGGTGCGTACCGTTACCACCAGCGTACATCATCATTGGTCACTGTAACCCATAGGGCCCAATGGTATTCAATGAGGAGTTGCACAGCAGTTTTCGCCGCCTCCCGCAACGGCGCACAACGTCAGCAGAATTACCTCATTTCCACCTGTCCCTCCATAAAGAATAGGCGGACACCAGTTTGAGGCAGGGTGGGGGCAGGCCATGGCACCTAACTGCGTCACAGTACACATAGGCACCATTTAGGCCTATACAACAATATTGTGTTACAGTCACAACATGGAATGCAGTGTAGTGTTTTGAAATATGGAATACTGACCAGCTACTCACTGTTTGTCCCCTAGATTGCAACCGCTGCAGATGAATAAGAGATGGAGACATCCCCCCGTGTACAGGACCCTGGTGGACTTGGCAACAATGGAGGACAGGCACATTATCCTCACCTATAGACTAGACAGGGCCATAATCACAGAGCTGTGTGCCCAATCGGAACCTGACCTGATATCTGCTATCTGTCAGCCCACTGGGATCCCCCCTGTTGTGTAAGTCCTATCTGTGCTCCATTTCCTGACACGTGGCTCCTTCAAGGTGACAGTGGGTTTGGCAGCAGGAATGTCTCAGCCAATGTTCTCAATAGTGCTGACAAGAGTATTGTTTGCCCTGATTAAACACATGCGCAGCTACATCGTTTTCCCCCAGGTGGACGATTTGGCCACAGTGAAAGCTGATTTCTATGCAATGGGACATATCCCCAACATAATTGGGGCTATTGATGGTACACATATTGCATTTGTCCCCCCCCCCGGAGAAATGAACAGGTGTTCAGAAATTGAAAGAGCTTTAACTCCATAAATGTGCAGATTGTGTGCCTGGCAGACCAGTACATTTCCTATGTCAATGAAAGTATCCTGGGTCTGTGCATGATGCCTTTATCCTGAGGAAGAGCAGCATCCCATATGTGATGGCTCAACTCCAGAGGGACAAGGTGTGGCTAATAGGTGAGCCCTGGTTCACACCTTGGGGTTGTTAGTGTATGGGTATGGTGTGGGCCCTAAGGGTTAGTGTGTGTCTAACAGTTGTCCCTCAATATTTGCAGGTGACTCTGGTTACCCCAACCTCTCATGGCTACTGACCCCTGTGAGGAATCCCAGGACAAGGGCAGAGGAACGTTACAATGAGGCACATGGGCGAACAAGAATAATAATAGAAAGGACATTCGGCCTCTTGAAGGCCAGGTTTCGTTGTCTCTCTCTAACAGGTGGATCCCTGTACTGCTCACCCAAGAAGGTGTGCCAGATCATCGTGGCATGCTGTATGCTGCACAACCTTGCCTTACATCGCCAGGTGCCCTTTCTGCAGGAGCATGATGCTGGAGGTGGGCGTGTGGCAGCAGTGGACCCTGTGGACAGTGAAGATGAGGAGGCAGAGGATGAGGACAAAAGAAGTGCTATACTACGACAGTACTTCAAATGACACACAGGTAAGACACTGTAATTACACTTTACATTGACAGTTTTGTGTTTGACATTGTCTCTGGCAGGATGATTTTCCCACTTCTATGGCCACTTACTGTACTCTTTGGCATCTCTATTTTCAGATATTTGTGCCCCACTATGGCTCCTGGTGTGTTGACTGCAGCCAACTACAGGTCATTCCTATGAATACATTACTGTACAGTTATATTGCAGTGTTTAAAGCTTGTTAAACAAATACATGGTTAAATGATTTGACAGACTCCATACTTGTATTTATTCAAATAATGTTTATTTAAGTGCTAATGATTAGAGGGGGATGTGAAATGGGCTGGGGTGATGATGGAGGAATGTCCAGGATAGAGTCCAGTCTATTTGTATCACAGGTGCAGTGTCCAAGGGGGCACAGGAAAGGGAGCAATAGCAGTTCATGGTGGACAGGGTGACAGAGTGGGACACAAGGGTGACATTCAGGAGAGTCTTATTTCCTGGTGGGGGTCTTGGAAATGTTCCCTGGCTTCTGCCTGGATCGCATGGACCGTTTCCGGGGTGGTTCTCCTTCTGCAGGGGGTGAGGTGCTGGCGGCCTGTTGCTCCTGTGGCAGGGCCTCCTGTCCACTAGGGGCAGTGGTGGGGGAAGGCTGTTCATCGGTTTGGCTAGTGTCAGGGGCCCGGTGGTGTGCCACTGCCTCCCTCGTGGTGTTGGCCATGTCTGCCAGCACCCCTGCAATGGAGACCAGGGTGGCGTTGATGTCCTTCAAGTCCTCCCTGATCCCCAGGTACTGTCCCTCCTGCAGCCGCTGGGTCTCCTGCAAATTGGCCAGTATCCGGCCCATCGTTTCCTGGAAATGGTGGTATGCTTCCAGGATGTTGGTGAGTGCCTCCTGGAGAGTCGGTTCCCTGTGTCTGTCCTCCCCCTGTCGCACAGCAGTCTTCCCAGCTTCCCTGTTGTCCTATGCCTCTGTACTCTGAACCATGTGGCCACTGCCACTGACCCTAGGTCCCTGATCATCCTGTGTTTGTGGGGTGGCCTGGGATCCCAGTAGTGGTGGACACCCTTCTGATTGATGTGTCCTGGGGACAGAGGTTTGGGCCCGCTGGGTGGGTACTGTGCTAGTGTTTCCTGAGGGGGGAGGCTCTGTGGTGGTATGGGACTGTGCCTAGGTTACCGACTGTCCGGAGATCCCTGATGGGCCAGGTTGGTCATCCAGATACCAGTCATCCATAGCTGCTGTCATCACTGTGGGCCTCTGCTTGGGGTGGACTGGAAGTTGGCAGCAACTCCTTTCCAGTGACGTTGGGTGGGGGACCTGTGGGGATGTAAATGTAGTGTTATTATTTCTGTGTGTGTGTCATCTTGTGCATGGGTGTGTTGCCCTGTATGGTGGTTATTGCCCTGGCAGCTTTGCCTTGTGTGAGTAGTTATTTTGTGGGCTAGGTGATTCTCTCTAATGTGTATGCTTTAGTGATGGGTGTCCATGCAGGTTTGTGACGGGGGTCCGTGCACTGGTGTTAGATGCAGGGCTTGGTATTGGGAGGGGTGGGTTGTGACGGTGAGGTATGTGGGAGGTGGTGAAGTGATGGGAGTGAGGGTAATGGTGGGGGTTTGTGATGGTATGCAGGTAGGGGGGTTGATAGTAATAGAGATTTGACTTACCAGAGTCCAGTCCTCCTCCTACTCCTGCCAGGCTCTCAGGATGCATGATTGCCAAGACTTGCTCCTCCCATGTTGTTAGTTGTGGGGGAGGCGTTGGGGGTCCACGACCAGTCCTCTGTACAGCTATTTGATGTCTTGTTGCCACAGAACACACCTTCCCCCGTAGGTCATTCTACCTCTTCCTAATGTCATCCCTTGTTTTGGGGTGCTGTCCGACGGCGTTGACCCTGTCCACGATCCTCTGCCATAGCTCCATCTTCCTTGCAATTGATGTCTGCTGCACCTGTGATCCGAATAGCTGTTGCTCTACCTGGATGATTTCCTCCACCATGACCCTTAGCTCCTCCTCTCAGAACCCGGGGTGTTGTTGTGGTGCCATGGGTGTAGTGTGAGTGGTGTGGGTGAGGGTGTGTGGGGTGATGTGTTGGGGTGTGTAATGTAAGGTGCATGGATGGTGTATAGGTGATAGTGGTGTGTGTCTGTGGTCTTGTCTGTGGTCTTGCTATCTCTCTTGTGGCACTTGTTTGTAGTGATAAAGGGTTGTGGGTAATGTGGGTGTATGTTTTATAGTGGTGTGGGTGTGTGGGTGTGGTGTGTGTATGTGTGCAGGTTTGTGTACTTTGAATTGTCCAATGTGGAGTTGTTTTGTTAGGTTGTGTATAATTTGAGTGCCGCAGTATGTTTCGCCAATGGTTTAGTGGCATTGAATGTCCGCCGTGGTAATTTGTAGGTCATCATGCTGTGGACGTAGTTCTGTTGGCGTAACAGTGTGGGTTTTGCTACCGCCAGGTTATCACTGACATTTGGTCTGGTGGACTTGTGTGTGTGGCTGTACAGTGACGGGTTGCTATGTGTGGGTCATAATATGGGTGGTGGTAATCTGTTGCGTGAGTGGTATGTTGGCGCAGTCAGCCAATGTCATAATGAGGGCCTATATGTCTCTTGCAATTGTGAGAATGTTCTCAAAGAGTTATTCCGTGTATATAAGTCCAATAGGGTATTTATTTTATGATTTCTCCAAACGAACCAATTAAGCTCTTTACCCTTATGGATAATAGCAGAATTATTCCAAATTGGAGCATTCAAATTAATATAAGCATTGCATTTTATTATTTTATGAGCCTATTGCCATGTTAATTAGAAAGAATAAATGACTGGATTTGAGAACTGTGAATATTTTGGATTTTTGCTATAATAAATAGCCATGGGAGTAGTAGTTTTCAATAAGAACTGTTCAAATGTCACCCATAAAGGTGCTTTACAATTTGTGGATAACATATATGTTGAATGTGACAGTTGTTGGGCCACCCAGTAATTTTCTAAATATGGAAGTCTTGGACCTCCTTTTAAGGAGGATGAATGCAATTTTGAGCAACTTATACATCAACTGCATAATAAAAAGCTTTTATGTCTCCCGAAGAGGTAGCAAGACCTCTAATATTGATATTTTGTCTAATTGCAATAGACAAGGGTTCTAAAGCAAAAGAAACAACAATGGAGAAAGTGGACATTATTGTCTGGTACCCCGAAAAATTTTAAAGCAAGAAGATGTAAAGCCATCACCAGTGATCACAGCAGTTGGGGAGTGAAACATGCCTTTGGTTAATGTAATAAAATCTGTACCAATACCCATTCTATCCATAGTTTGAAATAAATATCCCCATTCCACCCTGTCAAAAGCTTTTTCTGCATCCAGGGATAATGTAACATCTTTATTACGGTGTTGCCAAAGTAAATGTAGAATTGTTCGGAGATGATTTGAGGAGGAACAGGATTTATCAAAACGACTTGAGATGGGTGAATAAGTGATGTAATAACTCAATTTAAGCGAGTCGCAAGTATTTTTGCCAACATTTTTATATCAGAATTTATCAATGAGATTGGTCTGTAACTGGAGCATTCTAATGGATCTTTACTGGGTTTAAGAATTACAGTGATACGTGCTCATAAAAATTCTGGAGAGAAGTGCCCTTTATTTAATGCGTCATTGAAGATAATTTTGAGATTCTGTAATCGTATAAAATTCAGTAGGGAAGCCATCTTCTCCAGGAGCTTTATTTGTAGCTAGACAGTCAATAGCTTTTATGATTTCCTCTGTTGTTGTTTTCCCTTCAAGATTATCCTTCGGTTCTTGGGATAGTTTTGGAATATTTAAATTAGTGAAAAAAATCATCTTCCTCTTTAGTATCTGTACAATTTAATGATGTGTCAAGTGTTTCATAATCAATCAGAAATCGAGTCAATAGATCAGTTGGTAGTGTAAACAAATTATTTGAAGAATTTTTAATAGCAGATATTGTTCTGGAGGATTCTTGTTGGCGTAATTGATATGCTAAAAGTCTTCCAGCCTTTTCTCCCATTTCATAATTATGTTGACAGATTAAGAATAAACATTTGTCAGCATGAGATTTATATAACCCATTAGGTTTAAGTTTAACTGAAAGTAGTTTTTTTAATATCTCAGGCGATTCCGTTTTCTTATATTTGGAAGTGGGTAACATGACCTCTTTTTCCAATGTTGACCTTTCGGTATTTAATTGTTTTTTAAAAATAGACAAGTCTCTCATAATCATTCCTCTAATTACCACATTACCAGCACCCCAGAGTGTACCAGCATCTGTAACTGAATTCTCATTTTCTTTAAGAAATTGTTCAACATGTTGACATAAGTTCAATTTAGCCTGAGGTGTTTTATGTGAAGAGGTATTACATTTCCAAATGGGTTTGGTGGTCTGTGCCAATCCAATATTATTATGGATATCTACTAGATCATGGTCCAAAAGGCTACATGGAATAATTACTGTATGTGTTATCGATTGCAATGTTGAAGATGAGGTCAGAAAATAATCTATTCTAGAACGTATTGAATGAGAGCATGATGTGAAAGTATATTCTCTGTCCTCTGGAAGTAGCAGACACCATGATTCACATTAATGCAGTCTATCATAAGATCTTTTAAGATATGTCTGTCATTTGTGTGATGGATGTCAGGTTTACCCGATCTGTCAATGAATGGATCTATGGTAACATTCCAATCTCCCCCAATTATTAATCGTGTAGATCCGAAGGATGACAATAGTCTACTAATCTTAGAGATAAAAATTATTTTAGAGTCATTGGGTGCATAAATCGTACCTATAATCATAAAGGAGTTTCTAACACGAATCTTAACAAATATATATCTACCATTATCATCTGTCCATGTTTGAATAATTTTATATGGTAAATTTTTATGAAAAAGGATAGCTACCCCACATTTACGAATAGAAGTGTTGTCGCTACTAGAATTGCTATGGGTACACTACCATGTATAACTTGACCAATCCAATCTCTTTTCAACGTTTCGCTTTCTGATTCATTGAGATGAGTTTCTTGTAATAATGGCAATATCTGTTTTTTGTTGACAAAGAAAAGTAATTATTTTCTTTCACTTAATAAAATGTGTTAAACCATTAACATTTAAGGAAACAACATTCAAAGGTTTCAATTTATAAACTGACATATTTAGAGTAAAATAATAAAATTAATAAGATTCATGAAGACTGAAAAGAATATAAGAGATAGATGAGAGGTAATCAAGAAAAATATACAGGATTCAAAATATGTCAGTACATGTAAATACTAAGAAGTTGGATATAGAGTCAAATTAAATACTTGGAATATGCTAAAATAAGAAATGATTATTTATATGAACTATCAATACAGAAAGAAAATTGTCCAACACAGGTGATAAGACAATTATATACACTTATCAACTAAAACCTTAGACTGAGGGTGTAAGCACTTGTGTCGTGGAGGGGTGAGCAGAGGAGAGGGTAATAATGTAATCCCGAGTATAAGAGAAAATATCTGATACCATATCAAATAAAATAAAATTAAAGAAAAAAGGGGGTACAGAATCTTATTTCACATGTGTTAAGTTTTAAACATAATTAAGGTTTCAGAGGTGATATAGATTTGTCTCTGGGTTGATATTTTTTTTCCATGTTTTACGTTTATCGCCATGAGAACAATGACGCTGAACAGTCTCCTATTCTCCTTGACGTGTTTCATCTGGAGTGTTAGATGTAGAAGGTTCTTTTTTGGGTTATGTAGATGAAGCCTTATGTTCCATCTCTGAGTCCTTATCGTCTAAGTCATTCAAATATGATTCCAAGTCATGAGGATCAAAATATTCCTTGGTTTTCCCTTGAAAAGTTATAATTATAGTAGCAGGTTCCAAAAGACCATATTTTATGTCCCTTTTTTTTAAGCTAGTGCATAAGTTTTCCTTTTGAGGTTAGTAGGTACTTAAAAGTCTGCAGTGATAATAACTTGTGATTTTTCATAAGCATACGGACCATGTCTCTTGGCTGCCATAATGATTTGACTGACTTGTTGATGTCGTAAACAACAGGCCAAAATGTGTCGAGGTCTAGTAGAATGGTCTATTGCGCGTGACAGGACACAGTGAGCTCTCTGAAATTCTAAGGGTACGGTAAAGGTGATGTTCATCATCGCTGGAATTAAATTGATCAGAAAATGTTACATATTATCTTTCTCTATTTGTTCTGGTAGATCTATAATTCTTAGATTGTTATTTCTACTCCGATCCTCTAAATCAATCATTTTTTCTTGTAGATACCAGATATCATGACTTGTGTCAGGAATCTTATCAAGACGAGATTCGATATCCGTAATACGACTATCTATTGTCTGTATGCAGGATTCAAATTTAGTAACATAATTTCCTAAACCTTGAACTTCCGTGGTGTTTGTAGAGACTGTATTATCTAAGGATGCAATGGAAGATTTTATATCTAAAAGTTCCTTCAAATTGTATCCATAGCTGTGGAGGATAATTCAGTAGACTCAGCCATTTTACATTTTAAGGCACTGGGGTCAACATTAGATAATAGAGCTGCACTATATGATAATTGTCTTACCACTTTAGGATCTGACTGATATTAATCGCCTTTCAGAATTCCAGTGTCAATTGTCTTATTATTTTAATCTTAGTTTCTCATATCATTATTATTTTTGACGATTATTTTCTCCTTCCATGCTCTCAATCTCAAGTTCCTCTGAAATCAGAGCTCACAAAGCGGGGGTCTCCTGGGGGAATAATCAGGCATGGTAATGCAGGAAGAATTGAGGCTGGCAGTGACCACTGACCGTGCAGTGGAGAGTGCTGGCTGACATCCAGACCTTCACCTACTGCCCCACTGTGATAGGGACATGGGGCCCCATCCTGATGACTGGTATTGGACGCCCCAGGGGGCCAAACAGGCACTGAACAGAATGACTATGCATTTGTCTGCGAATGTGGTGTTGAGTCCGGAAGACCGCCCGTGCTGGCCCCTTCCCCTTGTGAATTTTACCCCAGAGAGTATTGGACTAAACTGTCACAAAGTGGCTGGGTGTTGGGTGACATGGGCAAAACAGATAGGTCACAACCCTGACTTACCTTTGAGGCCAAGAGAAGCGCTTGTGACCCACCGGAGGCTGAGGCGCACAAGGAAGCGGTGAGGCGAGAGATGAGCTCCCTGGAGAGGGCTCTACTTGCAATGCAGCACAGCCTACAAAAATAAACAGTAAGATCAACAAGCTGAACCTCTCCATGGATCATATTTCATCTAAATTGGACCAGCACACAGAGAGACTGACAGAAGTAGAACAGAGACTATTCAGCACAGAAGACAATATCCAAACAATATCAGGTAAATTGCTGAATATGGAGAAGGTTCTGGCGGTCATCAAAGGAAAGAATGAGGGTTTGGTGGTGTTATCATGGTGCAATAATGTGAGAATTATGGGGGTCCTGAAATCATCTAATGCGGGAAACATTGAGACATACATGGAGCGTCTCCTCACTGAAATCTTTGGACCCAAAGTATTGTCCCAAATGCTGGTGGTGGAGTGTGACCACAGATCTCTGGAGCCGCTCCCGCCATCATCCCCCGGGCCTTCCCCCTGCCTCATCCTGGTTGGCCTGCTAAACTACAGAGATACACAATCCTACAGCTGGCTTGGGAGAGGGGAGAAATAACTTCCAAAGGAAACATTCTATCTTTTTTTCCTGATTTCACATCTGCCGTGCAGACCGCCCGACGAGAATATCAACCTGTAAAAAGGAATCTCCAGCAGGCAGTAACTACGTACGCTATGCTCTACCCAGCGAAGAATCTGGGCAAAATGAAGATCTTCAATTCACCGCAATCAGCAAATGAAGCTGTCAACAAGCTGTTCTGCAAATATAAAGAGCGCCGAGCATCGGAGTTCGAAAATGCTATAGACTCTGTTTGAGGCAAGTAGCGGTTGTTTCAAACTATCGCAAAAAGGTACCATGATCAAGCGATTACCTGGAATAGATTACCGGAAAAAGGATGCTGAGGCCATGAGACCTCCTAAACTGAGGGGTTAAGAATGTTCTGAGGGGAGTGGACGCATGGCTGGGGGAGCTAGAAAGAATCGTGATTGACTGAACTGAGACGTGCTGTGGAACGTTGGGATTCCCCCATGGCTGAATCACACCTTCTAGGCACTGTTGAAAGGCCTGCGCCAGACTCAAAAACTGTTATGGCCATACCGTACACCAGGTGACACTGGGATTCTATCCGCCCTTCTGAGGGTGCATCCCGAGCTGTTCTGTAGCTAGCCTCGCGCTAGAGATGCTACCTTGTATGGGGATAAATTTGATGAGACTATTGGTTCCACTGTGTAAGGGGAATTTCTTTAGCATAGTTGGGATGCTGAAGTGGGAGAAGTTCAGCCTGTTTTATGTTATTTCGGCAGCTGTATAGTACATCAACACAACATTGCCCACTATTACGCACATGCACAGAATGGCCTCCCAACTTAGCGCTGTGACACTGGGGCAGCAATCCCACGGATCTACAACCATATCGCTACTGATCTGGAGTGTGCTGAGCTATAACAACCCCCGCAAAACACGACAAGTCCTCGCATATCTTGACAGACACCATATACAGATCGCTTTCCTCCAGGAAACCCACTTGACACGCAACACGGAGCGGGCAATTGGTGCTCGATTGGTGGAACTACGAGTAGCTTTGTCGTACTCCTCATACTCAAGGGGAGTGATGATATTGATCAAAAGGGGTACGCCATTCACTGACACTCACACTATAGCAGATGACCAGGGCCGTGCTGTCATTCTACAGGGAACACTAGTAGGGACACCATTTACGCTAGTAAACATGTGAGGTCCGAACACAGTCAATCCCTCATTTCAAACTAATCTCCAGAATGCACCGCGTCCTCTGCTGCCAGCTATAGGGAGGTGACCTAACACGACCTTGATGTATCGCAGGATTGATCGACCGGACTGCCCAGTCACAACTGACACTCTGCCAGGATGTTATGGGAGTATGGAGGAGTTCAATATGATAGATGCCTGGACACTGCGCAATGTGGGAGCAATGGAGGGTACATTTGCGGCGTCCATGCATGCTATCTACGCCCGTTCTGGACTACTGGGTGGTGTCGAGAGAGGTGAGCATGTGGGCAAAAGGCGTTCAGCACATGACTCGTACGCAGTCAGACCAGAAGCCAGTCAGATTGGATATTGCCATCCCCACATTCCCCTTCAGGCCTTTCATCTGGCATTTCCAAAGCGGGCCCTATTAGATCCGGTTTACAAAGACACAACTGGGCAAGCCATAAGTGAATATTTTGAAATCAATAAACACTCAGTGGAGAAGGCTGGTACGCTCTGGGAGGCCTTCAAGGCCACCATACAAGGAGTGAGCATCAATACGAAAGTGCAGGTGCTTAGAGATATCCGAGCCCATTTAGGTAGGGTGGAGCAAGCAGTACAACAACTAGGACAAAAGTATGAAAGCACGAGAAACCCAGACATGCGGGCACACATTACATCACATATCACTAAATATCAGGACTTGGCCAATAGAGAACTTTGCTATATATCCCATCACCATGTGGCTCGGACATACGGGGAGAGGTGTTGCCTGGGTAGATCCATTGTTGCCAAAATACTGCCTGTCAGGAACACTCATCAAGTGACCAACATAAAAGATCAAGATGGCAAAAAATTGCTGAGACATAACCGGAAACTTGAGTGCTTTTTCAACATATTATGGTGCTCTATATACCTCCTAAATAACGGCCAGGCCGCGAGAAATAGGGTCCTATCTAGCGGACGTAGTGCTGGCATGGCTGACGTAGTGCTGGCATGGCTGTCTGCTGCAAAGCGGGAGTATCTCTCAAGGCGCTAGAACTGGAGGAACTGCGAGATGCGATACAGGCGCTTCCCAGTGGAAAAGGGCCGGACCCAGACTGTCTGACAGGTGAATTCCCTAAGGCACATGCAGCGCAGATAGCACCACACCTACACGTCATGTAAACCGAAGTATATGCAAAACAGGTGATCCTAGCAACTCTGAGAGAGGCCCTCATTGTCGTCCTCTTGAAAAAGTACCAGATTAATGTGGGTCATATAGCCCCTTATCCCTTATAAACAATGGCATAAAAATATTAGCGAAGATATTGGTGCCGCCTGCAGCCCCTCATGCCGAATCTTGTACTTCCTGATCAGTCCAACTTCATTCAAAATCCCTCTACCTCACAACGCTTACATATGCTTTTCGCCCTACTTCACCACCGGAACCCCCAGCTAGAGGCAGCGGCAGTACTGTTAGATCCTGCCAAGGCCTTTGACTTTAGCGAATGGCCCTACATGGGCACCATTTAGCACATGTGGGACTGCCTGGCATTTACCTGAATTGGAGTAAGCTCTTATATGACAGACCAACAGGTGAATGGGCACATATCGGCACTGATGCACATTTACCGTGGGACGAGGCAGGGATGCCCCCTTTGCCCCCTCCTATTCACACTAGCACTAGAGCCCCTAGCCTGTATTATCCGACAGTGACACGCAGACGTGGCACCATGATTTCGGCAACACCCGACTGGAGTGTTGTTATATGCTGACGACATGGTGATTTACATCAGAAAACCCTCCACACAACTTGCACCTTTGCTCCGGGAATATATACAATTCGAGCACCACTCAGGCCTCTGCATAAACTGGGAAAAGTCTACAATACTGCCACTGACGCCCTGTACAGTGCCCTTTCCTCGCTAGAGTGGAGCAATGAGGCGGTGAAATATTTAGAGATATGGGTACATTAAGATCCAAATGTAGTAATGCGTGCTAACTACGGCACTGCCATGTCAAAACTAGAAGATCTGGTGGACAGATGGATCAATATGCCGCTCGCAGACAGAGTGGCAATACTTAAGATCATAGTGCTGCCATGCTTTCTTTACCTATCTAACAACATCCCCATGCCTCTGCCCAGCGGATTCTTCAAACTCCTCAGAGCACAGCTGATCAAGGTAGTCTGGGTGGGTAAACAGCCCCGGCTGAGATGGCAAATACTGACCATGCCGTACAAAAAGGGGGGCTTTGCAGCACCTGATTTTCAGATTTATTATCTATGTGCGCAGCGCAACATGCGTATTATTGGTATAAAAAACATAACTATGGCCCTCATTATAACTTTGGCGGTAACTGACGCTTACCGCCACGGCGACGCCTGCCAACATACCGTCACCGTGGCTACTAGCCGCCCACCGCATTATGAACGCTGATGGAATTCCGCCAGCAGGCTGGTGGAATACCGTCGACGGTCATGGCGGCAGACGGCAGTAAGGTGGCTCTGCTGCTAGCAGCAACACCACACCAGCAAAACATCGCCGACCTTATGAGCAATGATACGGCCTGGCAGTGTTTTGCTGGCAGACGCTGCTGCTGGCAGCAGCGCCACGTTTCGTCTCCTGCTGGAGGACCCCCTGCAAGTAGGTAAGTTGGGTTCTCCAACAGGAGAGGGTGGTGGGGGGTGCATGTGTGGGGGTGTTGTGTGTGTGGGGGTGTCTGTTTTTGTATGTGTGCATGCAGGTGTGAGTCACGTTGAATGCGAATGCGAAAGGTGAAGGGGACATTGGCCATGAAGACGGGGAAGCAGCTTGCTACTGTGTGTCAGGTGGTGAGCCTTGGACACGATGGACACCTTGGCATAGAAGGTAAGGGGACTGGAACAGAGGCCAAGAGCTCATCATCTTCTTTTCAGGCCTCCACAAGCGACTGGGTCCTTAGTGGAGGTGGACCCTACAGGAACTGTACCAACCACATCCTTGTGTGCCACCCAGAGACCCATCTCCACCCTCCCCCCGCAGATGGCCAAACCCCGACCCTCTAAAAGGGTTGGAGTCACTTTCACCACTGGCACTTCACCTCCTGGCCCTGTCTCCCTGGCTGCCCTGAGTGAGGAGGCTACTGACCTATTACACAGCATCTCTATAGGCCAGACTGTGATCGTGAATGGCATCCAGGGCCTTAGTTGCCAAAAGCAACAAATGGTTGCATTTCTGGATGCCATTTACAGTTCAATGTCTGCTATGCCCAGATCACTTGCCAAGATAGCCACCTCACTGACCACAGCCTCCCAACCATCCCAACCTTGTGCCCCAACTCAGGCCCCACCCTCATTCCAAATCCCAAGTCCCACCTTTATCCCAAGCATACTCACGTCTTTACAGGTGCTCACTCTAACAGACCCAAGCAGCACAATCACACACACACACACATAAACACAAACACACAAAGAAACACAAACATACACGTAAACAACATAAATGCACTATTGACACTGCATCCACAGGCACCACAGTCACCACCATACCCACCATGATGCCTATAAGGACCATAGGCACCAGAACACCCACAAACACCACAACCACCAGCATATCCACAACCACCAGCACACCCATAAGCATCACAACCACACCAACCACCTCAACAGCACACTCATCCAAACACACACACACAAAAGCACACTTACACGCAAAACAAAACCCACCAAATCCAAACGCACACACTCACCTGAACACCAAACACCTCTCAAACCACACCCACCCATACATACACCACACCCCCATGCAACTGAAAAACATACAGACACACACACATCATCCACTCCAGCTCCCTCTACCTCTGAGACCCAATCCTCTCCCACACCTTCTACCTGTACTCTTCCTCCTGAATTGATGTATTACCTATCCCTAACCCTCTCTAGCCCAAGCCCACCCCTCCCAAGAAAGATCACTGAGGGGCCTGCTCTGTGCTCACTAGGTGCCCTTTTCTGAGAAGGTTACCCTTTGGCAGTCTGTTTAGGAGGCAGGTTCTGGGCAACAATGCATCAGGCTGTTGCTGTGCATTATGCTTATCCTCCCTTTATTTAGTTTTTTTTAAATACATTTGAGAGAAAGATCTCATTTGAAAATACAAATATGACAAAGTTTGTCCTGGCATTATTATTCATTTGAAAGTCATTAATTATTACCAATATTAATGTTAAAAATGTGAGATGCATACTCTTACATTTGTGACAGTAATGAAAAAATCTTTTTCAATGACATATTTGTATTAGCAAACATTAGTGAATAAAATTTGTAATGGACATAAAAATGTCCGTGCAAGCATTCATCATGATAATGGACACTTACACCAAAATTGAATTTTTATTTTTAGGTGTTAATAGAGGTGTGTTCATTTAACGTGATAACAGATTAAAATAAACACATATGAATTATACCTTCACAAAAATAACAGCAAATTTAAATTAAATGATATACAGAAAATGCACTAGACAAGGGGAAATGTGACATTAATGAACATATAGGATGCTTTAAGTTTAGAGCTAACATTGATTTTACATTTGTTGTTACCAAACATTTTACCTTGTCTAGTGCAATTTCAACCTTTTAATACATTTCAGTTATCCCAATAATGTGTGATGTATTTGTATATGATTTGATCATTTACGATAAATGATTACACACACCTGCATTGATGCATTTTGAATTTAGAATCATTGTACATTTTTGTGTACATGTCCATTATCATGGAGACAGCTTGCACCAAATTTGTAAATAAAATAAAATTATTCAGGTGTGTTTCTTTAAAAGACCACATTACACACATATGCACTGCACATTAGCAACATATTGCTTGTAGGAGTTAATTAAAAATGCACGACTCCAGAGCTAATGGAGCCAAACAAATCAAGAGGTAACATGTAAAAAATGTAGCTTAACTTTGATTCTGGCACAAATGGGGTTGATTTGCTTTATGGTCAAGTAGCAGCAGCAAAGAAAGGACTTGGATTATCAGGTTCATGACGGAAAGCGAAGTTGAAAAAAACGATAAGGTAATTTATAAGCTGTTATCCCTTCTAATTTGCCAACTGAGGTGTGGAAGTTTCCTCGCCACAGTTACGTTGGCGTGAAGGCACATAGGGGGTCATTCTGACCTCGGCGGTCGGCGGGAATATGGAGGAATGTACTGCCAACAGGCTGGTGGTACATTCCTCCATATTATGAAGCCAAACCGCCAATGTACCACACTGACTGCCACGGCGGTAACGGCCGCCAGGCTGGAGACATCAATCTTCAGCCCGGCGGCCGTCACTTGCCTGCCTGCGGGATTGTGACCCCGCCTACCGCCATGGTTTTCATGGCTTCCTTACCGCCACAAAAACCATGGCGGTAGGCACTATCAGTGACAGGGAATCCCTTCCCTGTCACTGATGGGAGTCTTTCCCACCTCCCTCTACCTCCACAGGTTCCCCCCAACCCCCCCTTCCTCACCAGACCCCCCTTTCATTCATGCCCCTCCATTCACATACGCACACACACACATTCCCACATTCATCCACGCATGCATACATCCATTCACACACATACATACATACACACACACGCATTCACACAACTCAACATACATGCACTCACACCCCCAAACATGCACACACATTCGACACAAAGCACACACTGCATACACGCATGCACAGACATACACCCCCCCACACACACACAACACCCCCCTACCCTGTCGGAGCACCCAACTTACCTGTAGTCAGGGGGTCCTCCGGCAGGAGACGGGACGAGGTGCTGCTGCCAGCAGCATCCCCCAGTAGAACACCGCCAGGTAGTATTATTCTCATGAAACGGCCGGCGGCGGTCTACTGGCGTGGCAGCACCACCTTACCGCCATTCGCTGGCATTGCCACAGCTGGATTTCCGCCATTCTTCTGGCAGAAATCTGGCTGTGGTCATAATCCGGCAGACGGTTGGTAGCCATGGCGACCTTCTTTTGGCAGCCGTTGCCATGGCGGTAGGTGGTTTTTACTGCCAGGATCAGAATGAGCCCCATAGTGATTTGCCCGGAAGTAAAACTGCCTATACTCCCTCCGGAAGCCGCTTTTGCCTATGGTGTCATTGATGTGGGAGGAAAATTCTGACGGAGACAGTGGCACTCCGATGGATTTTCATCCATGGACCCACCAGCACCTAAATTGATTGGGTGGATCACCTAGCAGGCGGACAGAGAAACTGATGGAAAAACAATGGCAGAACCAGATTTGCCTAGATCTAAATCAGGCCCTCTGTTTTGACCAAAACCAGGGGAGGGTGGCAAAAGACTACAAGAAAAGATAGAGAGGTGGAAAGGGCTGCCCCCTACAATACTGGGGTGAGCAAGCAGCCATGTTTAAAATGATCTCACTTCCCAAATTGCTCTATGTTTTACAGAACACATTCTATTAGATTCCTCCAGGGGTCTTTATTAGGTTGGAGGGGGACATGCAGACCTTGCTGTGGGACTGGAAACATCCCAGAATTGCTTTGAAAACTCTACAATGTAATCTATATAATGGGGGATTAGCTCTGTCTGACTTAGAAGCATTCTACTGGGCGGCCCATCTAATCAAAGTCAATGACTTGTTATTTGCCCCACTAGTTCACTCCACTTTTAGGCTAGAACAGGCAAAGTGGGGGGAAAGAGTCCTGCCTACACTTTCCATATGGGGGCCAAGGGGTGCAGCATCTTCTCCCAGCCACTCAAGTAGCCACAGTGGCCTGGGGAAAAGCTATGAAGTGTCTAGGCTAATATGATAGACCCACGTGGTAAACACCCCTGTGGGAGGGGAACTGGCTCCCAAAGATGTGGAAATTGCAGGGCTTCAAGGTATGGGATTTTATTGAAATCTCCAAGGTAGGTGCTCTGCTAGAAGTGGAAACAGAATGCCACTCTCCTCACTTCAGCACAAGTTTGGGATGAATGCTAGCCAGTTTCTTAAGTATGCACAGATACGACATGCATGGCAGGCCAAATGGCTGCTCCAAGATGGCATCCCAGAATACACCCCACTGGAAGGTCGACTGCTAACAGAGGAGCTGGGAAAGGGTGCAATCTCCCTAACCTACAAAACCCGAAATAACAACATGCCTGACCCCTTACATAGTCTGTGAGAGAAATGGGTAGAGGATGTACGAGAGGATGCACGAGACCTGGAGGATAATGACTGGGATGAGGCCCTGATGCACCCGAGGGAGGTAGCAATAACATCAAGGTTACACTTAATACAATTTAAACTCCTTAACAAAGTGTACTATGAAGTGTACTATAAGTGTAATAGACAAAACCTGCATTGTGTGCTGTGTCATGGGGGACGAGGGTTCCTTTTTCCACATAATTTAGCGATACCCATTAATCCAGGATTACTGGGTGGCAATCACTGAGGAACTCAGTAAAGTTCTTACAGCATCGATCCCGCTAGGACCAGAATTCATCCTACTGGGGATTCCTAATGACATCGACATACCACGGGCCAAGCTTTTGTTCTGTGTCCTAGGCCTTGTAGTGGCAAAGAGAGACATAGCCCGGTTCTGGGGGTGCGTGAGAGCCCACCATTACACAAGTGGAGATGGGCCATGGATATGTATATGGTGGGAGAAAATGTCACATACGCCAGCAGGGGTTGCCCCTGAACATTTTGTAAGGTATAGGACAGATGGATGCAATGTTACTCCATGGAGATACTGGGAGACGGACAGGGACAGAGCCAGGACATTCCATAATGGGTGTCGGTGAGATGTGGTCCTGTGAAATGATGCAAATTACTCTATGCTTTTCTTTGGTTTTGATAATGCACCCGCTGACAGTTGTCTGGGAAGAGGGGAGTGGGTGGAGGAGGGTTAGCTGCTGATCAATGTTACTTTTACTGATTTTCTTGCACTGGAGAAGTACTCCTTATATCCTGTGTTGTGATTTCCTATGTTACTGATGCACTATATGGAAAATAAAAATACAGATATTTTAAAAAGTAAACACCATATCAAGAGTGTAGAGTCTGCGGAAGGATAAATCAAGATAATGCTATCCGCGGACAATATCTTCCTAATGCTCGGGGGCAACAATGCCTCGATATCACACCTACTTTACCTACTTGATTCCTTCTCTATGTTCTCTGGATACATAATTAATAGGAACAAAAGTGAAGCAATGGCAAGAACGAAATATTCCAGCAAACATACTTGCACGGATGATGGCTTAGCTTGAAAAATGTTCCAACTAAAGTACCTAGGCATTGTGGTTAACAAGGGTGTGGAGAACGTTGTCACAGATAACTTACAGCTGCTATTGACAAAGACTGATAATGACTTTTGCAGGTGGTTCTTCTTTCTACTATCATTGTGGGATAGAGTACAGGTTATAATGATGTTGACAGCTCCTGCATATAATGTATATCTTTGGTACGATGCTGATCCCAATACCAAAGGGTATCACTATTAAATGGATTACGACGTTTGTGTGGCCGAGGAGAAAACCTAGATTTAAACTGTCCAAATTACACGCTGATACACAAGCAAAGGGTTGTGCCTGGCAAATATATTCATACTATCTGGCACACCACTTGTACTTCCTTGTTGATGCTCCAGATACGCCTTCATTGGTTGCTATGGAGCGTTCTGCGACACAAGTGCCACCAAAACTGGGAATCCTCTATATTGATGTAGCCACAGTCACTCATAACTACTCATCCACAACTAGGTCAATGTGGATGGCATGAAAGTTTTCACAGTGACTGCTAGGAATGGATGAAGAAACCCCTATTTGGCATAAAAAGGCCAGAATATGCTCTACAGGGCTTCCAGTACTGTCGCTACCTGCCAATTCAAAACTAAAAGGCAGGCTAGGACCGAGCCCCATAACACTATACTAGATCCCGACCCAGCAATACTTACTGATATGCGAAAAAAGAACACAATGCCAGTCAAGATAATCTGTAGATTACACAGATGAAAACTGGTCTGCCGTTCTGGAACAACATGGTTGTGCCTTGAGGGAGGGCAGGCTAAAGTATACGTATTTCAAAGTACTCAGCAACTGGTACTGGTCCCCTTATAAATTACAGAAAACAAAGCTCACATCAGATACCAAATATTGATATAAGGTGCCAGAATCATATATTATGGCCAGGCATACACATTGACACATATTGATGCTATATCTGGCGTACCCTGCATAACACAAGGATCTACTATTTTGAGAAGTACACTGAACTAGCCCTCTTACACAACACATTATCATTGGTAAAGATGGATGTCAGCAGCTCTCAAAGTGGCTAAAATATGCATTCTTTATCAGTGGTGCACCCCGAAAACTTTTGAAAGCCAAATTTACAAACCACAAGATGGACTCAATATGTTCGAGAGTGTCTGCGGGGCTTTTTTTTTACATTTTACAGAACCATGAAAAACAGACTGGTATCGTTCGAGATGTTAAGCTACAACCACTGTTATTGCCAGCCCCGGAGGATGTTTAGGCCAGGGGAGAAAAACATACATATCCAAAGACACACTACACCCCATATATGTGAAGGGGGTAACACGTGTGTTATGGATAGAATGTAGGACGGACTGCATGTGCCTCGCATAGGCCTACTTCAAATGCATGCTTTGTATCTCAAATTGACCACATAGGAGGGCTATAAAATCAATCCAACCTAAAGTCTGGGGACCACTGATAAGAATATGAATTTTAATTGAACTGTTGTGGCATTTCCTTTGTTCTGTTTCAATTTCCTATAGGCCAGTTATGAATAACTCATGGGCTTTTTTTGTACCGAAAGATAAATCCAAAGGGGAAAGGGCAAATGGCGGATTTACAACATGTCATTTTGTTGTTATATCGCTACTACCACTGACACCGAAGTACGATATGTACTTTACGTTTAAGATAGGATGAAAATCACATTCCGACCCTGGAATTAGGAAGCAAAGTGTAGTATTTAACCACTAGCTTCGGAAAAGGAGATTCCCGGGCCCCCCCATCCCCCTTGGATGAAAAGGACTCAATTCCCTGAAAGACAGACATGAGACACACCTCCACCATAAGCAACGAAGTTCTGGGAAAGTGGGTGTTGGGCAGGGCGATGAGCAAGTCAATAAGATAGCCATCTTGAATGACAGCCAAGACCCAGATGTTGGAAACAAGGCGTTGCCGGAGAAACAGTTGTCAATAGCCTCCTTCCACCTCTTTCAGTGAAGCAGCATAACAACGTCTAAGTGGTCTAGTATTCTCGCTGTATCTGAAACCAGGATTTGTCAGCAAGCAGGTGTTCTACTGGTTCATCCACAAACAGGAGGGAGAAGTTCAGGAATTCCCCATCTGGAGTGCAACAAGGAACAAAGGATCTGAAGTAATTGGAGACGCTTCTTGTCATTCGTCTTCTGGATAGGATCATTTAATTTTGGCACACATTTTAGACTCGGATAAGGCAGATGTTTGCTTAGAGCACATTGGTTCCCATGTACAGCGTCCATATATTCATAAGTTTCTGCATGCAGCCAGAGATGCCCATTAAGCCGTGTGGAGGACCAAATCAAGTCAAAGGTGGTATTTGACAAAACATGAGCCATAGTTCTCAGTAAAGACCCGGTAAAGAGGCACATTCAGCACCTTTCTGAAGACAATCAAACAGGGATTGGAAGTCTTTTAGGTGAGTTTGGCCACTATAAGGTATATAAGCCTGAGTTCTAATAGCAAGATTAGAAGCCACAAAAGCACGCATCGGGAATACCTCAACTTTATTATTCAGTGGATCTGAAAGAGAGGCTTATTTAGAGGCGAGGGAAGAAGTGGGGTCATGCAGGACATGACTGAGTTCACCTTAGGAATTTATGGAAACTCATCCACAACATCTGAAAGAAGGCAATGATGACCTATGAAGCAAGGAAAGGCAGATTTTTCAATGTCATTCCATCCCTTCAGTAGGTTGTTTATAAGAAAATCGAAAACCAAAATATAATTTGACATAAATACTGTGACCGAAATATTGTTCAAAAGTATTGCTCTGTTGGGTATATATTTTTTATTATTATCTCTGAGGGGGCAATATTTTTGTAAATGAAATTTAGGACCTAAAGTCTTTGACAGACGGTATTTAGGTCATGATATTGTACTACACTCTTCAATCAAATATCCTTAAGCGAGTCAGGGTATCAGCCGCAGAGACATTATACTTTATATGATCTTCCACCTCAAGTGCAGAAACCTGAAACCCTAACATGTCTCAAAAATGACCCATATCCACCTGAAATTTACATAGTTTCCCATTTGGAGGTGATCCAAGTCATTCTTAACATTAGTCTCCGCCATGAAACGTTTAACTTTAGCTGTAGGTACACCTAGGGCATCAGACATCGCATCTGCTATCAACGACTGAATCTGAGCCTGAAAAACCAATACAACCATATCAAGATCCTCCTGCTACGATTCAGGTTCAGAGAGATTGTGGCACACTTTTTAGTCCACTTACATCCTCCATTTTGAAACAGAATACACTGCAGCAGTGGTTTCCTATCTAAAACGTTTCCTAGCAACTGGTATCCAGTGTGGTGCTGTGAATGCAACTGTTATCCTCATCCAGACGTGTATTCAGCAGACAGGCAGAGGCACAGAATTATTAAGCAAGAAAATGTCCACTTTCTAAAAGTGGCATGTTCAAACTTACAATTTAAAAGAACCTTACTAAAAGATGTATATTTGAATTGTGAGTTCAGAGACCCCAAACTCTTTATCTCCATCTGCTCCCAATGGGAAATTACACTTAAAAGCTATTTCAAGGCAATCCCCATTTTATCCCGTGGGAGGGATATGCCTTGCAATAGTGTGAATCGAAATTAGCAGTATTTCACTATCAGGACATGTAAAACACAGCATTACATGTTCTACATGCTCTCTGAAGGCACAAATGTCACCGCTGGCAGTAATCTGTAAATGTGGCAATCTTATGTCCATCAGGGTAGCAGGCGTAATGCCCTCAGCCATCCCTGTTCATCTTTTGACCCCTGAACCAATTGTGTGCTCTCACCTTTGAAGTCCTGATGACGGACCATTACTAACACATGCACACACAGGCTGTCAACATTTTGGCTTTTAGACCACAGACTTTTTTTTATTGAGGTTAAACTTGTTGAATCTTTGTCCATTATTTGTCCTCCAACAAAGTGTCATTCAGGGGTATTTTGCTATGTTCTCCATGTGCACTGTTTTACACTGTGGACCAGATTTCCGAGGCCCTAGAGCCTCCTTGTACCACACTAGCGTCATTTTTTCTGATGCTAATGTGGCTCAAGGAGGCAATTTTTGCTGCACCATATTTACAAAGTGGCGCAATGCATGCATTGCGCCATTTTGCAACCCCTTGCTCCACATTATGGCTGCGTCAGGTATAATGTATGCAAGGGGGCGTTCTGGCGTTAGGAGGCCCACAAAAAAGGTGCAGTGAAATCTACAAGATTTCACTGCACCATTTTTGCCTCCATTTTGAACTCCTGCTCAAAGCAGGCGTTAAAATGATGCACCCATATTAACCTACAGACCTTCTTGCACTTCGCTCCACTACCGTCAACATTTTTGACACTAGTGGAGCAAAGTGCCACAATAGTATCAACAATTCTGACGCTATTGACCTGACGTGTGCCATGGTATACCGTATTGTAAATACGACGCACACATGCTGTTGTTAGGTGGGACAGGGGCGATGCAAGAAAACTGGCACATCAGTACTGATGCGCCAGTTTCTTGTAAATGTCGCCCTATGTGTTTTCTTCCTGTACTGTGCGATCATCAATAGCATGTTTTTCTGCATATCAAGATGAACTGTATTACTAAAACTCCCTGCAGTTTCCTACTAGATTGCCTATTTACACATTTATAATTACGCTAAATGTACTTATACTAATGATAATGCCACCAATGTGGACCAGTCAGTCTAAAAACAATAATAACACAGATACCATTTTCTTTTCAGATCACCTACACAAAGAAGGAGCTTGTCACTGGAAGTCGCCCTTAACCTCTCTGCCCACTACCTGGAAGCCATGAGGAGGTAACTTTAAGGGGAGTTGGCTGTCATTCAAACTTCAGTGAAGAGCCTACCCTGTGTGCAATGGGCGGGACAGCACTGCTGGTCACTTCTGATGTGGCTTGTTAGCGGGATGCCAGAAAGAGGAGAAGCTCACCTCCAGGAGAAACAATGCACCAGAACAAACCAACAGCTTGGCATCAAAGGCCCCATCCTAGCCATAGTACACACTTTAAATCACACTGCATGTGTTAAGAAAGTTCGTTTAACAGAACTGAATTACTCGAATTAGACAAAAAAAGATTGTGAAAAACCTCACCAGAAAACAAAACCGCACTCAGCAAGGATCTATCTGTCAACTATTTCCAGGAAGAACGATGAGGCTTCTGATGATAGCATCTCAAAGTAGACGGATTAAGCATGTTTAATCTCCTTATAAAAGTTGTTGAGTTAGTTGTGTTTTCATGCGGTTTATCTCAGAGTTCTTGGCACGGCAAATCAATTATATTCAAGCAAATTTCTGCTTTAATTTCAATTTCATCATTTTATTTACTACATTTGACCATTATAGGTCTGTTATGGTTGGGTCTGAATTTTTTTAAAGGGAATTCTGAAAAACATTGTTTAACAGCTATGAACACCAGGCCCATAAGTAAAATGATATTTGTGAGTGAGAAAGATTCAAGGCTGTAGCCCAGCCCTCCTCCTCCTATGTCTGTGTTCTATTTAAAAGGCAGTGTACTAATCTGTGATGAAATATTCCTAGGATTGCAACACCCTAAAATGTTTTGCAATTTTTTCCTTTGCCTGGTTTGATATTTTTCCCTTATAACAGTTGTCCCATCCTCTTTGTGGGTACTACCTTTTAAGGACACCCAGAAGAAACCTGCTGAATATGACTGGGGCTGTTTTGACTTTTACAAGACCTGGCATGGATTGTTTTATTAAGCTCTGGCCAACTGAACCTATGATTCACAAGCTATTCATTTTTCTTTTGTTAGTAAACACTCTCATACTTTGATTTGCGTGTGGATTGATTTAATTACAAGAGGGATGCTCATATTATTCAGTGTCTTTGCTCACAGCCATTTAAAGAACTAAAATTCCCATAATTCTGTTCACACAACAGGAAATGTCAATTAACACACCAATTTAAGTTCACCTTATAAATAGCACCGCGTTCATAACCATCACCTCATTTCTTGCTGCTAAGCTTCTTTTCGCAGGCATGTTGCTGCTGATTTTGAAATGTTTTGTAAAGTATTGGAAAGAGTATGTTTAGGGTTCTGTGAGTAGCGTTGCTGTTGCAAGCAGTGTGGTGTTGGTTCCTTTGGTAAGAAGTTGTTAATTTCCATAGCTGATTGCTGCTTGCTAACAGACGTTGTGAAAGCAGTCTGCTTTCTCATGTCAGCTTCATTTATTTTTTAGTGCAAAGTCCTACTAACACGTTGTTGTCAGTGGAACGTGCAGGGACGACAGGGTGAGCCTACTGGCTGTTATTAGTTTGTTCGAATTGTGTTTATTCATGGCTTAAAAATTAGGGGCAGATTTAAGAGCCCCAAGCACCATATTTGTGTCGTTTATTTTTACGCTATTGTGGCCCAACGAGGCCAAAATTGCCGTGCCAAATTCACAAAGTTGCCCCAATGCATGCGTTACACCACTTTGTAACCCTTTGTGCTACTTTATGCCTGCCAGCCATAACGTATGCAAAAGGGGCGTTCCCCCATTAGCGGGCCGAAAAAATGGCACAAATTTCTTTGCTCCATTTTTTCGGCACTTTTAATGCCTGCTCATAGCAGACGTTAAAAGGAGGCATACCATTGTTTGGGCTCTGCAGGATTAGCATAAAATGTTTAGACGCTAATCCTCCAAAATGTCGAACTAGCGTAAAAAGTTATGACGCTAGTTCCCTAACTACCACCATGGTGGCATATATTAAATATGGTGCACCCATGGTGGCATTCGGGGAGGGCTAGGGGGTGCTAGAAAAGTGGGCCAGCACTAAGTACAGGGCCACTTTTCAGAAATCTGCACCTTGTTCACTTGTGGCCTAGTGGTCATGAACTTTGACTTGCATCCTAAGAGCTGTTTTATTTTGTACACGTAGAGATATAAAAGCTTCAAACGTTTGAGTGTTTTGAAGTTGTATATATCTGCTTTACTCTAATCACAGTAGGGAAAGCAACTTAATGTTTATGTGCACATGCTTATATTTATCATGTGACAAGGCAGTTCAACTGTTTTAACTCATTTGTCAATGACAAAAGGGCTGTTCCTCAAGTATTCTGGGTTACTGTAGTTAGACCCATTTCCGAGGGTTTCATTCCCTAGAAAATAATTTTAAAAAAATGAGTGACCAAGGGATATGAAACACAAAGCAGATGCTAATCAGAGGGGAATATTTAGGAGAAACCTCAAGGAATTATAGGCAAATTCAATGTATAATTCAATCTCTAAAGTAATGCCAAACTCCTTTAAAGAAGTGGCATCTGATATTTGCCAATCTGTGGAATCCACTATATCTAACTTTTTAACAGTTCATAGGGTTAACACATTGTCAAAAACACAAGCACATAATGGTGCAACTTAACATGGAGCAGCACAGAACTAGCGATGTTTTAATTTTGCATGATGGAATGGTTATGAATTTCTTAAGATATGATCCTTAAATGAATCCAGGGGAGTGTCAGACAAACGTTTTTTGAATTCACAAATGGTTTGTGTATGGATGATTTTTATGGTTATATGATGTGATAAATGTGGCTCAGAAAAAAAAGTAGATAAGCCACAGGAAGTGCTTTTGGATGCAGAAGGTAACCCAATGGTTGCCCCAAGGTTGATTCAGCATCCTAACTCTGTGGAATGATTTCTTTCACCTTTTTTAAAATGACTATATAAAGGCTAAAATATAGCCCCTGTCGACGAAGCAATGAGAACCAAAATACAGGCAGAATGCTCTAAACCAACAATCTCTGAGAAGGCAGCATTAACACGAGTGTTGGGTAAAAAAAAAATGTGATGTTTTTTTAGCAGAGGGCACAAGAACCCCAGGAAGGGACTGGACGAGGCCTGGTCTTCCTGTCAGGATAAAATGCTGCATAACTTGGGGCCTCTTGCTAGAAGTATTTTTCTGTACTGTTGAATATGCAAAACGTTCTGGGGGAACTTTGGATCCTAAGGTGATTTCTAAATAGGACCAAAGGGCCATTTAAACATTTTGGGGAATTTCGATGCAGAGCTTTCCTTTGAGAGAAGAAAAGCCCTTCTATGTAGGATAGACTGTTGGAAAATTTGTCAGGATCAGATGTTGGTTTATCTATTCAAGTTTCCCTCTTTGGGGATGACTTCATATAACAAATTAGGGGATATGTGCAGGCATGCACTTCCTTGGGCAAGGCACTTCCCTCATTAATGAACGTATTTAGTCAGGTTCCACCAGGGGTAGTAAATAGAGGGGTCTTCAGAGCCTACTACTACAATTGCCACTTATGTTACTCTAGGCCTTTGTTTGTCTCTTAAAGAAGAACATGAGGAAGCTTTGGCTACTTTGGAAAACAAACAGGGGTGGGGAAAACCCAAGGTAAGAGTTATTTCCCTCCCCACTAGCAAACGAGGGGTGCAGGTTAGGGCTTTTTGTGCAGGACTGTCAACTTATTGTAAATGATCCATGGGTTCTGCAAGCCATAATAGAATTACATTAAGACTTCTATGACATTGTCTTGCAGGACAGACTCCGGTGTCATGGCAGTTTTCACAAGTGGGAATAGATTCCATTTCTATAAAGACTACAAAGAGATTCAGGAGTCATTGTTAAGAGGAGCAGTAGAAAAATGACACAGCATCTGATTTGCACCTAAAATATTTTTGGTACAAAAGAAGAACGAAAAATCAGGTCTGAGATAAACTTGGAGGACATCAATCGGTTTGTTTTAAAGACATTTCAATATACTTCACTCAGGGGTTTAGCTAACGAGGTTGGGTTTACATAATGCATATTTAAAAATTCCTGTGTTTCAGGGGTGCTGGAAATGTATTCAGTTAATTTAGTAGGGACAAATGTACAGATTCAGGTCCCTACCTTTTCGCCTCTCATCTGCCCCATGGTACTTCACCAGAATGGTATAACCAATGGCAGCATTTCTCAGACCCAGGGGTCTGAGAATTGTAGTGTATTTAGTAGTTATGATTTTCTCAGGACGGGAGAGAGCACTTTCAATGAAACAAATTTGGGAAACAGTGCACTTAATTCAGAAGGTAGCCTTCACAATAAATGTGGGGAGGTCAGATCTAAGGCCACATGTAGGAAACTCCGAGATTGCGACTCGGAAATTGCGAGTCTGTCCGACTCGCAATTTCCGAGTCGCAATCTCGGATGCAGAACGGTGTTTCAGACACCGTCTGCGACTCGCTATGGGGTCGCAAAGACCCACCTCATCAATATTCATGAGGTGGGTCGCATTTTGCGACCCCATAGTGAGTCCCTGCACTCACAGGGATGGTGGCCTGCTGAAGTCAGCAGACCTCCATGTCTGTGACTGCTTTTTCAATAAAGCAGTTTTTTTTTTTCATTTTGCAGCCCGTTTTCCTTAAAGGAAAACGAGTTGCAAAATGAAAAAAATACCGAAACCATTTGGTTTCGTTTTTTCAGAGTAGGCAGTGGTCCATAGCACCACTGCCTGCTCTGAAAAAATATTTTTGTCGACATTCACAAAGGGGAAGGGGTCCCATGGGGACCCCTTCCCTTTTGCGAATGAGTTATCACCAGTGTGACACTGGTGGTAACTGAGTTGCTTTGCGACCGCATTCGCGGTCACAAAGCAATTCTGAATTGTGATGCAAGTCGCAAATAGGAAGGGAACACCCCTTCCTATTTGCGAGTCGCATTCACAAATTGCGAGTCGGTACCGACTCGCAATTTGTGAATGTGCATCGCGTTAGGCCGTTTGCATGGGGCAAACTGCGATTTTCGCAGTTTGCACCATGCAAACGGCTACCTACATCTGGCCCCTAGTTCCTACGGAAAGGGTATAATTCATAGTATTTTGGTGGATTCAGACAAACTGGTGTTAATTTTCAGGGATTTATAGCTAAAGGTTATCAAAAAAGTGTAAGGGGACACGATTCAAACCCAGAATTCCCTCAGACATCTGGGCAAGGGTGGTAGGTCTCCTATCATCTTCAATACAAGCAATTTTCCTAGCACCTCTCCAGTACAGAGCACTCCAAAATAATGAAACTAAAACATTTGCAGAGTGTTTTTTTTACGCTGAGATGTAGCATGGAACCTGTGTGTTATTTTTCCATATGTACCTTGATCTAATATTAGTCTCTGGGGTTGGGTGCAAGGTGTGGCAGCCATTGGACTGAGGGAAGATGGTCCAGGAACGAGTCCTTAATGCACTTACATTGTTAAGAGCATTTTACACGCTCCTTTGCAATACAAAGTCTGGCAAAAGACAAGATAAAATGTGTAGTATTCCTGCGTATGGACAACCTGACAGCAGTCAGGTATATCAACAGGCTAGGAGGGACAAGGTCACAACCATGAGTGGAGTTGGACAAGGCTCTGTGGGACTTTTGTTTCCAGATGGGAATTTCTTTGAAAGCAGTGTATTTTCAGGGCAATTCAACATGGTGGCAGATTGGTACTTGAGAAGTCTTTACTACAACACCGAGTGAAGCTTAGATGTGAACATTTTCAGGGATTTGGACAAAGATCGGGGCACATTCAATGTAGATCTTTTTTCCTCCAGGTTCACAACACCACTTAAGAAGCGTTTTAGCTGGAGCCCAGATTGGGCTACGGATGCTTTTTTCCAGAATTGGTCTTGGAGGTGGGGACGTTTTGCTTTTCCTCCATTTGCAATGATTCTACTATGTTTAGACCAGATATGCAGACTACTGTCAAAGGAAGTACTGATTACATCACAGTGGAGGAGTCAACCTTGGTTTTCAGCTCTGTTGGAATTATTAGTGGGTTGCCCAATTCTGCTCCCATTCTTCCCACAAAGTTTGAGGAGACCCTCTGTGGTCTTTTCAGACAGGACAGATTAGACTTGGTGGACTGGAATCTTTTAGGGCATTTGCAAATGTGCCAAACCTTTGGAGACTGCTTCAGGAAACATCAAGGCTTCCTTGGCCAGAGGCACGCTAAAGCATCTATATCAGCCTGAGAGTCATGGGGCAGCTGGTGTGTGGAAAGGGATGGAGATCCCGTTTCGGTAGATGTCACTAGTGTTTTGAATTTCCTGGCATCATTGGCAATTGACAGAAATATCATAGAACCATTAATGGGTGTAGATCAGCAATATCAGCAGAGCATGAAAAGGTAAATGGTAATCCACTGGTAGAGCATCCTTTAATGTGTAGGTTGATGAAAGAAGTGAGTGGTACGAATCACACTAAGCCCAGATATTTCACTTTGTGTGATGTGAATCTGATTCTGAATTTGTTTCAGTCATGTCAATAATAATTCTTTGCCTTTTAAATTACTCCTTGCTAAGCTACTGGCACTGTTATGCCTGATGTCCTTTAAGAGGGTGTCAGATGTCAAGGTTCTGAACATTTCTGAGATTAGATTTTCTCCAGCAGTGTGCCCCTTAATATTACAAGACATACAAAGAACGCTTCTACTTATGTGGATGTAACCGGACGTCTCCCGACGCCGGTTTACAGGAAAATGCGGAAACTAAGGAGGAATACCCCAGGGGCACCCGAGGAGCTCTGGACGTCATGACGTCGAACGTCATGTACGCCAGAAAGGAAATTGAAAAAGGAGACGCCGCGGAGAACCCGAGAGACGCGAGAGAGAGAAACACTCGGAGAGCCTCAACGGAGAAAGACGAACAGAAAAACACACACCAGAACGAAGCGAGTCCCCCCAAGACAGACGAGCGACATGGAAGAAGAGAGATACTTAGGGAGCCTCCCGCCCCTGACCCAGTGAAGTCGGGAGACTGCCAAGAAGCCGGCCGTGTCCCTGGAGGGGCGTGGCCACCAGAGGTACGATCGTACCGCAAATGGGAGCGGGGTGCTGGGTGGTTCTCGGGATTTTGGGGATATAAGGGAAAAGGGCTGAGGTCCTATAAGGGAGGAGAGACCGTGTAAAGGGCAACCAGTATACCCTCTAACCTCACGGAACCCAACCCTAAATAGCTGTTATCAAAAATAAGGGGAACTCCACAACGTGCTGCGGTAGGGAGGAAGACACGGGAAAAGTAAACCCCTCACCTCCCTGCACTCCTACCTATCCCCCACCAACCTACTAAACCTAAATAACTCTATATATTTACTTAATCTCCACTTACCTGTTTTCTTTTTCTTCTTTATTCTGGGGAACCTGGGCCGCTGACATATGGGAAGACCAGAATCTTCTTAAGCCGGACCAGACCACACCAGGAACCTTACCCGAACCCTGAAAGAGAGAATAAAAACAAAGGGGACTTTATTATTTTCGTTGAAAGACTAAAATCAACCCTGACATTGTGAGAGGATGATAAATTCATCTTAGACCCCAAAACGAAATAAATTCATTAAACCCTTGAACACGCGTCTGTCGCCTTAATCCAATATCCCTTCAACCCGGGATAAAGAACCCTTCACAGTGGTGTCAGAAGTGGGATATTGGACCAGGCGACAGGCAGTCCAAGACCATGGAGGAGAAACCCACGATATCAGATATGATGCAGCAGTTGGCCGATGGGCAGAGGCACCTGCAAATAGTGTGGGAAGAGCAACAGAGGGAGGCTAAAGTGGAGAGGGAGGCCCTACAAAGCGCGCTCAAAAGTCAGGCCACTATCATGGCCAACAATCAATTGGTTCATGAGACTGCCATCAAAAATCTCACGGATACCATTGCTGCCACCCGGGTGCATCTGAATGTGCCCAGTTCGGTCCTACAGCGGTATCAGGAAGGCGAAGACCAGGATGCCTTCTTCACCAATTTTGAGCGAGTTGCCACTTCCGCTACCTGGCCTCAGGAGCGATGGGGTCAATATATCGCCCCATTATTGACAGGAACCATCCAAGCGGCTTATCAAGCCGTGAACCCCGGCGGAATAACTCCCTATCAGGACATTAAAAAGAGCATCCTAGAACGGGTGGGTTTTGATTCAGAACATTACCGAGTCCGGTTTAGAAAAGCCAAGTGGGGCCCTTCCAAGAACCCCCGAGCCCTATACTTCCGGATCAAAGATTTGGGTCTCAAATGGTTGGGCCCCATTGGGACTAATAGGGAAAACATCATTGAGATCGTCCTCTTGGAACAATATCTAGACGCCCTACCCCCCAACACGCGTCACTGGATCAAACAACATCCAAACCCAGACACTAACACCACCATCGAGTTAGCCTGTGCCTTTCACCGCTCTCTCGAATTCAAAATCCCCCCCCCTAGGCCAACGCCTAGCCCCATTCGCCAGAGTCCCAGTTCATCCTTATCAGTGGGGCGAAGAACCAACGATGATATTGGAAAAATGCGAGGATTGGAGAAGCCGTACGTTCAACAACCACAGTGTTTTAGTTGTGGTGAATGGGGACACATAGCCCGGGTTTGCCCCCTAAAAACAGAAAAACCAGAACCAATGGAAATAGGAATTACTAGCGGAAGAGTCTTTTATACCGGGGGAAACAACACCCCCTATAAGAAGAGACTCGTTATCCATGGAAGACCCACCCTGGCCCTCATTGATTCAGGATGCAGTCAGTCCGTAATCCAGGCTGATTTACTTGATAACCCTACCTTTACTACAGGTCTTACTGTGTCCATCTGTTGTATTCATGGCGAAACCAAGGAATATTCTCTAACCTGGACGACCCTGTCATGGGAAGGAAAAGAAAATCCCATAAGGATGGGGGTAGTGGAACAACTAGTGGAAGAAGCCATTATTGGAACGGATTTTACAAAATTCTCGGAGCTTCTGGATAGTACAAGACATTCTGAAGAAATGAATACCTGGTGGAAAAATGCTCCCTTCTATAACATACCTATACCTTCCCCGGTAGACCGGTACAAACCCTCCCGAGGTGAAAAAAGAGCAGCCAGAAAAGCCTACGCAAATGAAGATAAGAGCCCAGAGAGGGTAATTACACCGGTTCTTACCCTTACTAACCTTCCCCCCTTTCGGAGCTGCCAAAGAGAAGATCCAAGTTTGGTTCATGCCTGGAAAAATGCAAGGCCCCGGACCCCCCGAGATAGAGGGCCATCGTTCACAATAGTTAAAAACCTATTATATCGAGTCACTAGCAATGACCGAGAAGAAAAGAGGCAATTGATAGTCCCCGAACCCTATAGACAACAAGTTCTGCACCTAGCCCACAGTCAGCCAGGGGGTGGCCACTATGGGAGGGAAAAAACGGAAGAGTATCTGTTGAGGAGGTTCTATTGGCCAGGTGTCTTTTCTCAGATTAGGAAATTCTGTCAACAGTGTCCTAAATGCCAAATGATTGATCCTGGGACAAGGAGAAGAGCCCCTTTGCAACCACTTCCTATCATAGATATTCCATTCTCCCGAGTAGGAATGGACATTGTTGGTCCTCTCCTACCCTCTTCCAGAGGATACCGTTACATATTAGTGTTGGTGGATTACGCCACAAGGTACCCCGAGGCCATCCCTCTTAGTAGTATTAACACCAAGAGTGTTGCCCACGCCATGATAGGGTTCTTCTCCCGAATTGGTTTTCTCCGAGAAATCTTAACAGACCAAGGTACCCAATTCATGTCCTCTTTGATGACACAAATATGTCAACTTTTGGGGATCAACAATTGCGGACGTCGGTTTATCATCCACAGACTGATGGTCTGGTGGAACGGTATAACCGGACGCTGAAAAATCTTCTAAAGAAATCCATCTCCGAGACAGGTAAAGACTGGGATAGGAAACTCCCCTTAGTATTGTACGCTATCAGGACCCATGAACAAGCTTCTACGGGCCATAGTCCGTTTGAACTGTTGTTCGGACGACAACCCAGGACCCTATTAGACATGGCAGCAGAATTGTGGGAGGAGGAGGATGGGGAAAAGACCCTTCTGAAATATACCCAGGAGTTAAAAACCCACCTACACACGGTGTGGGAAAACGTAAGAGAAAACATGGAGAAGGCTCAAGAGAAAAAGAAAAGGTATTATGATAGGAATACCCAGTTGAGGTCTTTTTCCATAGGGGATAAGGTGTTAGTGCTTCTCCCCAGTTCAGACAACAAGCTGTTAGCAAAGTGGCAGGGACCATACAACGTGACAGGAATAATAACACCCGTGACCTATAAAATTCAGCTCACCGATAGTCCTAATAGGTCACAGATCTTCCACATTAATCTACTAAAAAAATGGGAAGAACCTGTGACCGACCCGGTCCGAGGATGTCTGGTTAACACCGTTAAGGAATTGGAGGTAGGGTGGTGCCCAACTGATCGCCCTAGCGGGCACGAGGTACCGGTCATAAATATGGACATCTCGGTTCAGCAGCGCAAGCAGTTAAACAAACTCCTCGATGAACATACTCAGATGTTCTCCCTGATACCCGGTAGAACTAAGTTGGTACATCATCAGATCATAACCCCTCCTGGTAAGATAGTGCAGTTACGCCCTTATCGTATCCCCGAAGATAGGAAGGTTCTGGTAGAAAGTGAAATGGAGAAAATGCTAGACCTAGATATTATAGAACCTTCACAAAGTCCCTGGTGTTCGCCTGTGGTATTGGTACCCAAACCGGATGGGTCTATACGTTTTTGTATTGACTTTAGAAAAGTCAATTCTATCTCCCAGTTTGACACATATCCCCTTCCAAGAGTAGACGAACTTTTAGAGAAATTGGGGAAAGCTAAATACATGTCTACTCTCGACTTGACAAAAGGCTACTGGCAGATCCCGCTGGCCCTAGAAGATAGAGAAAAAACGGCCTTCTCTACCCCCTCCGGACTATATCATTTTAATGTTCTCCCTTTTGGGTTACATGGGGCCCTCGCCACCTTCCAACGCCTCATTGACACCATTCTACGACCTCATACCGGATATGCTGCCGCATATCTGGATGACATCGTCATATTTAGCGAGACATGGGAAGACCATTTAACGCATATAGGTAAAATCTTTACAGCATTACGAAAGACTGGACTGACAGTCAACCCTTCTAAGAGCCGACTGGCCTTTAATGATATCTCTTACCTGGGCTATCACATAGGGAAAGGTGTACTAAGACCCCAAATGAATAAAATTGAAGCCATTCTACGCATCGATGCTCCCACCTCAAAAAAGGAGGTACGTTCTTTTTTAGGCCTGGTAGGATACTATCGACGGTTTATACCCCATTATTCCACCCTGGCCGCGCCCTTGACCGACCTTCTGAGAATGGGACAACCCAAAACCATTACTAGACTAAGCCTGTGTCAATATCGTAGTTATCGTACCTTACAGAGATGCCTCACTACTCAACTGATTTTGAAATGCCCTGAGTTTAATAAGCCCTTCCATCTTCAAACGGATGCCTCCGACGTAGGATTGGGAGCCGTACTTTTTCAGAAGGATGAAACCGAAGTAAACCATCCCGTGGTCTTTATTAGCCGTAAACTATTTCCCAGGGAACAGAAATATCCCATTATCGAGCGGGAGTGTCTTGCCATTAAGTGGGCAATCGAAAGCCTCCAATATTACCTTTTGGGAAGGTCCTTGTATACAGATCATGCTCCCCTTACCTGGCTCTCGAGATATAAAAATACCAACAATCGTATCCTGAGGTGGTTTATCGAGCTTCAACCTTTCTCCTTTCAGGTTTGCCACCTCCCTGGTGATCTTATGGGTCAGGCTGACTATTTATCACGGTTTCCGGGACCTGTGGGACTCGAACAGCCCCATTCAAGTGAGGGGATGTGTAACCGGACGTCTCCCGACGCCGGTTTACAGGAAAATGCGGAAACTAAGGAGGAATACCCCGGGGGCACCCGAGGAGCTCTGGACGTCATGACATCGAACGTCATGTACGCCAGAAAGGAAATTGAAAAAGGAGACGCCGCGGAGAACCCGAGAGACGCGAGAGAGAGAAACACTCGGAGAGCCTCAACGGAGAAAGACGAACAGAAAAACGCACACCAGAACGAAGCGAGTCCCCCCAAGACAGACGAGCGACGTGGAAGAAGAGAGATACTTAGGGAGCCTCCCGCCCCTGACCCAGTGAAGTCGGAAGACTGCCAAGAAGCCGGCCGCGTCCCTGGAGGGGCGTGGCCACCAGAGGTACGATCGTACCGCAAATGGGAGCGGGGTGCCGGGTGGTTCTCGGGATTTTGGGGATATAAGGGAAAAGGGCTGAGGTCCTATAAGGGAGGGGAGACCGTGTAAAGGGCAACCAGTATACCCTCTAACCTCACGGAACCCAACCCTAAATAGCTGTTATCAAAAATAAGGGGAACTCCACAACGTGCTGCGGTAGGGAGGAAGACATGGGAAAAGTAAACCCCTCACCTCCCTGCACTCCTACCTATCCCCCACCAACCTACTAAACCTAAATAACTCTATATATTTACTTAATCTCCACCTACCTGTTTTCTTTTTCTTCTTTATTCTGGGGAACCTGGGCAGCTGACATATGGGAAGACCAGAATCTTCTTAAGCAGGACCAGACCACACCAGGAACCTTACCCGAACCCTGAAAGAGAGAATAAAAACAAAGGGGACTTTATTATTTTCGTTGAAAGACTAAAATCAACCCTGACATTGTGAGAGGATGATAAATTCATCTTAGACCCCAAAACGAAATAAATTCATTAAACCCTTGAACACGCATCTGTCGCCTTAATCCAATATCCCTTCAACCCGGGATAAAGAACCCTTCACAGTGGAGTTTCCAAGTTTTCCATCACATCATGCAACGTGGTGCAAGAGCAACAGAACTATCAAGGCCTTGTCTGGCTTGATAAATCTAGAGTGACACAACGCTGTGCAAATCATTGCGTTGCATTACCCTGCCCTGGGAATGCGTTCCATAAGTGGAGTGTGGGTGTTCCCACACATCCACCCATGGATTTTGGTGCACTCCCTGATTTAACATAACTGGTAGACCTGGGAATGCATCAAAACCAAACGCCTCCCTTAGTGGGGCGTAATGAGGAGAAATACCTTTATTTCTCCTCGTTACTTCCTCTTTCTATGAGTGTTGCTTTCTGCAGCACACATAGAAAGAGGATTATTCCTCAGGGGATTTTTTGTGCAGGAAGGTGTCTTTTCTAGCACAAACACAATCCTCCTTACAACCCAGGCACCCTTGCACAGTGGTGCAAGGGTGCCTGCATTGGTGCTAGACAGCACATTGTGCACAAGATCTGGGAAAAGCCAGGAATGCGCCGTACAATAATAAGTATTGCGCATTCCTTCCCTTTCCCTATGGTGATACATGCCCTCCTATGTGTGGTGATGAGTCTTAGGTAAAATGTGGATGCCACTACAGTTAAGAGGACTGCAGCCCCACAATTGTTCCCATTTCAACATAGGCCCTTTGCTTCAGTAATAATCACTATGTTGAGCAGATGGGTTGAGGAAGTAATGCTTTTAGCCGGGGTATGCATTACTCATTTTGGGGCTCATTCAGGACCTCATTTACAAAAAATGATGAATCGCTGCCACGACACAGCGATACATAAAAAAATATAACACAACAGATCCTTATGCCATGGTAGTCTTCTATTTACTATATGGCACACCATGGCATAAGGATCCTGGCGGCATAAAAAAATTATGCTAGCCTGTGTGCCACGTCATAAAGAAATCTAAAGCTACTGCTGAAAAAGTGACGCTGGGGTGATTAGTGTCACATAAAGAAAAGCAAGCCACCTGAGCGTCACTTTTAAGCTCCAAAAGCGTCAAACAAATGGAAATTTTTTTTGCATTGGGCAAAAGGAAAGAACAATCTCCTGAAGCAGCCATGGAGGACAGAGCAGACTGCAGAGTCCAGGACAAAAACCCCAGCGACCCTAGTGCCAGCCAGGATATCCAGACAGACTCCCAGAAAAAGGGGAAGAGAAAGAGGAAGTGCACGTTTAGTGAGGAGGTGAATAACCTCCTGATCACTGAAGTGATGGAGCACCAAATCCCAGCTCTTCCTCAGCGCAAAATTGCCTTCAGGGAGGAAAGAGGCCATATGGCAGGCCATTGTCAACAAGGTCAACAGTGTGGCAGAAGTCAAAAGGTCAGGGACCGACTGTAAGAAGTGCTGGCATGATTGCAAGTGCAGGACAAAGGAAAAACTGGCAAACAACCTCAAGACAGCATTGCAGACCGGAGGTGGAAGTCTACCACCCCAGGAGCAGCTTGATGAATTTGGAGAAGATAGTTGCAGTCGTCATCTCAGAGGAGTTAATGGCAGGACTACCGGGACAGGACAGTGCTGCTGACAGTGAACAAGACACAGCTGGCAAAGTTGCAATGAGGGGCAATGTGGCAACTAGGTAATGTCATAAGGTGTAGGCAGCTATGTCCCAGAGCTCCACCGAACTGCAGTCCAGTTTGCTGGTTTGTCTATGGTTAAACACCAAATAAGTGTAAATCGCACTGACCAGTTACAATTTACAAATACAAAGAGAAATACATGGGGGCAGACTTACAAAATAATAATGCAGCCCAGTGCTGCAAGCCATCTAGCATTGCCGAGCTTCGCCATTAAGAAAGTGCAGGGATCTGTTGTATTTACATCAATACAATTCATCCCAGTACTTTCATCAGTGCTGGCGCACAATTGGCAGCCAACACAGGCACCCTTGTACCATGGTGCAAGTGTGTCTGCATTGTAGCGATGATTTTCTATGTGCAGGATTGGACGCCTCTCTGCACATAAACAATCAACAATGGTATTTTCCCCCTTCAATGTGTGCTGCAGAACTCAGCACACATCGAAGGAGGAACAAATGATGAGAAAGAAATGTATTTCTCCTTCTGCAGCACTTTTACGCCACCCCTGGGGTGTTGTATGAACCTGATGCATTCCCAGGTGTACAAAACCTTGTAAATCTGTGAATGTGTCAGATTCCATGAGTGTTGCTTGGGAACACCCACAGCAACACCCATGGACTCTTATTTCACACAGAGTAATGCATGAACAGGGGACATATTTACAAGGCCATGAAAAGTCTGGCTGTATAACTATGATTCCGCAATCTGCACCACTGGTGCTTCAAAACAAGTGAGGCTCTGGTGGGGCTAGGGGCCTGTAAATATGCAACATGTACTGGAACAAAACCTCATGCATGCCCACTGCAACCCCGTACAAACTGACTGTGACAATGCAGACCACCTTGCACCATGAAGCTACTCAGTGTCACTTGGGCCCATGCACTCTAATCTAAATCCTTGGAATGCAATGGGTGTGTCATAGGAGAAACCACTTATCTAAGAGTGGGGTCAGTTGTTAGCCACGAGAAGTATCTACACATAGGGCATGGCAAGAGACATGCCTATAGTAAGTACCCTGCCTGAAACCATATTGCACAAAGCAGACTGGGTGTGCAAGGTGACGTCACATAGGTAACACAAAAGGATGATGGGCGGAGTGCTGAAATTTTTCAAACACTAACCCCCAGTCAAAGATCTTGGTTTAATCCACTGTTTCTTTTGCTCACCATGCCACTCCAGTTTGGACCAAGCCATACCCGACTTAGGGGGTCATTACAACCTCGGCGGTCTTTTAACAAGACCGCCGAGGGACCGCCGTGCGGAAGACCGCCAGTAGTGGCTCCCATCCCCTCCCGGAGGATCGACGGAACAGGTAAGTCGATCACCCGTTAGGGGAGGAGGGTGGGGGTGTTGTGTGTTGTGTGGGTGCATGGGGGTGTGCGTCTGTGTATGTAGAGGGGGTGTGTGAGTGGTGTATGCTTGCGGGTGTGTTGCGTGTTTTGGGAATGAGTGCGTGTATGTCTGTATGGATGTGTGCGTGTATGTCTGTATATGGGTGTGCGTGTCTGACCGAGTGTGTGGATGTAGGCATGTATGTCGGTGTGTGTGCGTGTGTGTGCTGGTGGTGCCTGCATGCGTGTCGTGTGTGTGTGAGTTATGTGATGTTGGGGGTCGGGGTGGGGAGGGGGGCCCTGCCACCTTTGGGGGGTGGCAGGAGTGGTGGGGGGTGTAGGGGAGGGAGTCGGGGCGGGGGGTGGGGGAGACCCCTATCAGTGCCGGGGAAGGAATTCCCTGACACTGATAATGCTTACCGCCATGGGTTTCATAGCGGTTCCTACAGCTGGAAATCCACAGCGGTAAGCCGGGTCAAAATACCAGCGGCGGTATTGTGACGGCCGCCGGGCTGGAGACCTAGGTCTCCAGCCCAGCGGTCGTCTCCGCCCTGGCGGGCGGAACGGAGAAGCAGCGGATGACCATGGCGGTAACCGCCATGGTCATAATACTAAAAAAAAGACCGCCAGCCTGTTGGCAGTCTTACCGCCGCTTGAACACCGTCCGCCAGGGTTGTAATGACCCCCTTAGTCTTGACCCTGTTCCCAATGGGAACAGTCCAGCCCAAACTGCCAGGCCAGGTCCTCCCTATCTGGAAACAAGCATCCTGGGACTGGTTTCAGGGTATCATCCTTCATCAGTCAGGCTAGCTTGAAACCAGTGGCACAGTGTGCAGGGGACACACATCTGGGCATACCCTTACCACTTAGGGCAACTTTAGCAACACAAAAGGACGATGAACGGAGTGCTGAAACTTTTCAAACACTCACCCCTAGTCACAGATCTGGGTTTAATCCATTGTTCTTTTGCTCACCATGCCACTCCAGTTTGGACTCAGCCATACACAAATTAGTCTTGACACTGTTCCCCATGGGAACAGTCCAGCCTGAACTGCCAGGCCAGGTTCTCCCTGGACCATAAACAAGCATTCTGGGACTGGTCTCAAGGTATCACCCTTCATCAGCCAGGCTAGCTTAAATCCAGTGGCACAGTGAGCACAGGACGCACGTCTGGGCATACCGTTCCCACCTAGGACAACTTTGGCAACACAAAAGGATGATGGATGGAGTGCTGAAACTTTTTAAACACTCACCCCCAGTCACAGATCTTGGTTTAATCCATCGTTCTTTTGCTTACCATGCCACCCCAATTTCAACCCAGCCATATGCAAATCAGTCTTGACCCTGTTCCCCATGGGAACAGTCCAGCCCGAACTGTCAGGCCAGGTCCTTCCTGGACTAGAAACAAACATCTTGGGACTGGTTTCAGGGTATCACCCTTTATCCGCCAGGCTAGCTTGAATCCAGTGGCACAGTGAGCACGGAACCCCCGTTGGGGCATACCTCTCCCACTTAGGACAACTTTAGCAACACAAAAGGATGATGGACGGAGTGCGAAACTTTTCAAACACTCACCCCCAGTCACAGATCTGGGTTTAATCCATTGTTCTTCTGCTCACCATGCCACCCCAGTTCGTACCCAGAAATATGCAAATCAGTCTTTATCCTGTTCCCCATGGGAACAATCCAGCCTGAACTGCCAGGCCAGGTCATCCCTGGACCAGAAACAAGCATCCTGGGACTGGTTTCAAAGTATCACCCTTCATCAGCCAGGGAGGACCTGGCCTGGCAGTTTGGGCTGGACTGCTTCCATGGGGAGCAAGGTCAAGGCTGATTTGTGTATGACTGGGCCCAAACTAGAACGGCGTTGTGAGCTAAATAACAATGGATTAAACCCAGATCTGGGACAGGGGGGTGAATGTTTGACAATGTTCAGCATTCCGTCCATCATCTTTTTGTGTTGAATTGACATCACATAGGTGTCAGCTGTCATGGAAGGGACCACCTGAACTTTTATAATCAAGTAAATTTGACGGTGGGGGGTAGAATGCAAGAGATACACACCAGAGGACCATGTGTGTCCAAACTAATGATGATGTGTGGGTGTGGTGTGCCCCTGCTAAAGCTGTGCATTGTAGGCAGTGAAATTAAAACTGCCAGTCAGTCTGAATGTGGAGGCTGTGCATACCAGGGAGGTGAGAATGGACATGTATACTGCAAGGTAGCATCACCAATACACATGCACTGCTGTGTCTGATGGTGCCACACTTGTGCCACTGCTCGGTAGGGATGCCATGTGGACCTGGTGAAAGATGTAGCACATGCCAGGAGGGAGTTTGTGGCAACATCTGGAAGCTCTGGTTCAGTGTTTTGGCTTTGAGGTTCAATCATACATTGACGACATTCAAATCATTGTGACAATCTCCAATGATGTGACCTTTGTTGTTCAGTCCTTTAGGTAATGTATGTCCATCATCGAAAAATGGATAAGTAGCAATGCCCTCAAACTCAATGGTGGAAAGACTGAGGTGCTGGTCTTCGACACCCAGGCCTCAATATGGTCTAATATCTGGGGGCTAGAAAAGTGCGGGTCTCTTCTCACCCCGGTGAAGTTTGCCAAAAACCTTGGTATCTTAGTTGATCATTCCCTGAGCTTCAATAGCCAGGCCAGTCGCACGTTCAGCACTTATCTCTATATTATTAGAGTCTTGAAGAAGATTTTTCCTCATAGCCCTAAGGAACTACGTCAGGCGGTTATTATCAGGCTCATCACTTCTCGATTAGATTATTGTAACTCCCTTTATCTCAACACCAATAGGAGAGATATCAACAAGTTGCAGATGGTCCAGAATGCTGCTGCCCACCTCATTCTGAACATTCCTAGATAGGTATCGTGAAGAAAGGTTTGTGTGCCCTTCACTGGCTTCCTACCAGAAAGAGAATTGTTTTTAGAGCCATGTTTATGGTGCATAGATCCATTTACTGTAAGAGCATTGAACAGCTTAATGCTATGTTTTGTTTGTGTGTACCAGCAAGAACTCTTAGATCCTCCTCTCATAGACTGGTGACTATTCCAAGATTTTGCAGAGCCAGATGGGGAGGAAGGGACTTCTCGGTGGGAGCTGCTTAATTGTGGAACACCTTACCATCTCATATGGCAGATATGGAAATCTCTTAAACTTTTAAAAGATAAACGAAAACATGGCTTGTCACTGAGCAAGCCTTTGAATGAGTGTTTTGTTTGTTGGACCGTGCCTCTGCTAGCACCTTGATACCCTCAGGTTTAGTGCACTATACAAATGCTCATAATCAATCATAATCATTGTCTCACAGTACCACATGTATAAGTTGGAGGATGTCAAAAATGGACCCGCCAAGGGATAGTAAAAACTACTCAGCCACCACTATTGACAGGACTCGTGGAAGGTCCCAGACAGAAGTGGGAGGGCCTAGAGATGTGGGAAACATAGATATGTACTTCGCACTTATACCAGCATTGCTTGTATGTAGGTTGATGCTTGACCCATAGCCCTCAGTAACAAATCAACATGTAGCTCCATTGGAAATGGTCACGCCTAATCTCCGTGTCGTAGGTACATGAGAGTGAATGTGTGATCTGGTAGCATCATTGTGTGGCACTAAGTCGTGTCCCAGGACCCAAAAGAAGGTAAACAGAGGAGGCATGTACACATACATTGGCATGTGTCTGAGTAAAATTACGTATGACACTGCAGATAACCAATTCTGATCATGATGAAATGGGGTGAATATCAGTGATGGTAATCTACCCAGCAGGACAGGGCCCATCCCTTCAGAGAAGGCATACAGTGCTCCCGAGAACAATGCAGAGATACTGCTATGTGTTAGGGAAATACAGTGACATTTGCCATCAATACCTCTGCATAACAGGTGTCCTACACATCACTGTTGAACTGACAGTGATAACTCTAAAAAGTTGTCAACCTGATTACTCATGTTAAAATCTAACAGATATCACCATTGCCATTTCACTCTCTCATAGCAGAGGATGAACCCATACCTCCTGGCCAGCAGACCATCCTGGATTTCAATGATGATGTGGATAACTAGCTGCAAACCCTGAACACAGACACCCTCCAGCAAATCCTGGGGTCCATACAGACATCATCTCCAGTCACAGGGAGGCTCAACAGCATTGCGGGGTCTCCAGAAGATCCTCCTACCATCCAACATCCACTACCTGCCACCCCACCCACTGCCCTGGACTCCCAGGGGCCACAAACAGACTGCGGTAGGAGTCAAGCGTGAGCTGGCAGATCATGTGCAGACGTGGATAAGGACCATGGCAGGCACCCTAGAGGCAGTCCACAGGTGCCTCAGGCCAAATAAGGACAACCCTAGGGCCATAAGAGGCACCTATTCTCTGCCCTATGGCCTCCAGTAGTCCCTGGCTGACATCGCTGGTGTCATGAGGAAGAGGCATGAGCAAATGCCCTGTCAAAGTGGCACCAGCGAGGTTGTTAACCAGCTGGGGGCAATTAAAACCATCTTGGAGTTCATGGAGTGGAAACAGTACTCCTTCATTACTACCATGGCTGTCTACTACCGTGACATTGCTGCTGTGTTACAGGACCAACAGATCATCCTTGCGCCTGTGCCGCCTTACGTGTTGTCACAGATAAATGCTGCTGTAGACATGGGATCCACATCTTCAGTCCCTGATGTGTGTGTGCCTCCCTCTACTCCAGGACCTACAACACCCCTCTCATGTAGGCACCGCACACCTCAGAGGAGTAAGATGTGGACTTTAACCTGTAAAAGTGTCCAGTAACATTTCTCTGTGTGACATACCCAATTTCCCATTTGCCCTGTGCTTATGAACATGCCAGTGTAAAGCAACTGGCACTGTCCTCAATTTAATTCTCCCCTGTTGACCTCACACATTTGTGAACTGTCAATGTAGCCAATCTACCCTATTGGCAATGTGGTCCTCCTCCTCATTGAAGCACTCTTTTCCTCCACATGTCCCATGACATGTTCCCCCATGTACTTTGTCTGGAAATCCACTGGCTCTACACATCTATTCGGGTTGTTGTGCTATGAACTGGTCCTGTGAACCTCGTAATAAATTGTGCATGTAAATAAAAGCAATAAGTACAACCTGTGTGTTGTATGTGTGTCTGAGTCAGGACTAATCTGAGCATGTTGTATTGTGTAATACATATACACCGACTACTTGCCAAAGAGACATGTGTGGATTGGAGCCGGGGACAAAGCTCCCCAGACCGAGTGAAACATATTTGGTTAACATGATATGTATGTTGATTAGTAAGCAGTTAGCGAGGCTCGCAAGCATGAACTGCCACATGTATCATGCTGTCAGTGTTAAAGCTGACTTAAGTCATACCACAGGTGGCTGGTCTAACCATGGATAGTAGCAACCAAACAACATTGCTGTGACAAGTAAATAATGCAAGTGTGAGTGTGAAAGGAGCAGGCATTAGTGTGTGAGTTAGTAATCCTTGGATTAGGGAGAACGCTATGACAACAACATCCCTCCAATGCATGTCGCATCACTTACCCACACAGAGCAACAGCATGTGAATACCAGTGTTGGCCTGTCTATCTATTAACATCCAGATTGTCACATACACTGCTCAGTGGTGTGTGTAGATAGCTCATGTGATTCAATAGCGAAACTGACAGACACGTGTCCATAGAGAAATCACCACATCACACATGTTACCAAACACTGCTAGCAAAGTCAATGGCATGTACTTAACATTACCTGAGCAGACATGCTATATTCCTCACAGTAAATCATGTTGGAGACGTATATGTAGCAAACAATGAACTTTAATGTAACCTTAAAAATATATATGAATAAAACTACCTACCCTACAAAACATAATTAATCTAATCTCTTCTACACTACCTTATCCTAAATACTAACTACAACTACCTTAACTTAACCTACCTTACTGGATACATTTAACACCACATGATAAACAGCAACCCCCACTTTAAACATATCTTCAGACAAAGACAACAGAAACTACATCTATACATCAACTATCTACACACTTAGCCCTGAACAAATGTGTGTTTCTTAAAATATTTTTTTTTGTTTTGGTATTTTTTTAATAAACACATATGTAGCACATTCACCCCCATCCACAAAAAAAGCCTAAAGCTCCAAACCCCTAAAACTGTACCTATCCCTACTAAAATCAATAAATTGCTTAACCTACAACTAACCTAAATAAACTGAGCTAAAAGATACATTTTATACTGAAAAAACGATGTGCATAGGAAATGGAAGAAAGGGTCCCTGTGGCTCACATGGTCTGTTATGTTCTCAGTACAGCCTGCTTGATCTCATTTAGTAGCAGGACCACATTGTCCATTTTGTGTTCAAGACCTGCTACTCTGTATTTCAGATATGAGATTTCCTTTCTCATGTCCTGTTCAAAGGTGGCAGTGAGTATGGGTGGTGGAGTGTGCTGAACCTGTGGCCCGGTGTGCCTTGCAGTGGAGATGCTTGCTGCTGGTCCTGTAGACCCACCCTGGTCTGCTTCTCCATCCGTGGCTTGGGCAGGCCTCTCAGCAGTTGGTGCTCCCTGTGGGAATGTGCCCCATTTCCCTGATGTCTTCTCCTTTTCGAATATTTTGGCCATAGCTTTTCGGACTTGCCGGATGTGGTGATACCTCTCCCCTTGGATCAAATGCTACCTCTTCTGTTCCGGGGACATGTTGTCTGTTTAGTCAGAACGAAAAACTGTCAGACAAATGGTATCTAGGAACTTGTTCAATATTCATGATACATTAATTCTATCTTTAAACTCACATGTTGCACTTCCTATAACCACAAATTATCTCAAAGGTCAAAGTGATCGGACATCTGCCTAATATCTGTCATCTGCTAATATACTATGGTCAAAGTATCAAGGGAAACAAATGTTGCTTAATACAAATGCACCATCTTGGCACATCTAGCTATGAACATGTCAGTATTGAGTATGCTTAGGAACAATGCAGTTTTGTAACCATGGTATGGTACACATTTCATGTTTTACTGATCATCGGTGTCGCTTCACATCCTGAAGTGAGCTTGTTTCCATTGGCATTAGCCAAAGTAAGATGAGCAAGGTTTGCAAAGTCTCTGTATTGTGTCACAATATTTGGGTGCCTGATGTGGCAAGGGCATGTATCTGGACACATTGTTATGTAGAATTAACATGTACCAGGTATTAGATGCAAGAATGGAGGGGGAATAGTTCACTCACATCACACATAGATGTAAAATACATCTCCTATATGAACTCCTGTAAGTCCATGTTGGACCATGCCATTACTCTTTACTCACTCCCAACGTAATAGCATGTGTCCCACTATATAGCCTAGTGACTGTCCCTATGTGTCAGATGTTGATGTCACCTTGATGTACACCAAGACTCAACACAACCATTTGATGGTTATTGTGCAAGCATTGCCTACATCTCATCTGCACAGGTATCTTGTGATGTCAATAGCTATTGCTGTCCAAAGTGTGATCATGTTTGAGATACATTTTGGAGACTACCCTCGCCAACATAATTGGAGGATGGATTGGGTATTGACATGTTGGATGACCATGCTGTGCCAACATTGCTCCAATCTAACACACCTTGCCATATCTAGGAAGTTGACAGGGGATAGGAATGTTGATCTATCCACCATGGAGTATGGGGCATTATACAACACGAGTGAGCCCTTCAAATGCAATACCAGGGGTGGAATGTTGACATCCGTCCTTGTTACGCTTAGGGGCTTATTCACAAGTCCATCATTCCCGGCAGATCCTCACTTTTTGTGACGGTTATGTGGTGCTCACACCAGGGCCATCTTTAACAGACGACTTAATGCCATCCTGCATGGCTTGTTGTGACCCTGTAAATATGGCACATAAGGGGTCATTATGACCCTGGCGGAAGCCGGAGAAGTGGCGGTAAGACCGCCAACAGGCTGGCGGTCTTTTTTTTTGTATTATGAGGTCATCCGCCGCCTCTCCGTTCCGCCCGCCAGGGCGGAGACGACCACTGGGCTGGAGACCTGGGTCTCCAGCCCAGCGGCCATCACTATACCGTTGGCGGGATTTGGACCCTGCTGACCACCATGGATTCCATGCGGTTTGAAACCGCCATGAAATCCATGGCGGTAAGCACCATCAGTGCCAGGGAATTCCTTCCCTGACACTGATAGAGGTCTCCCCCACCCCAACTCCCTCCCCTACCCCCCCCACCACCCCTGCCACCCCCCAAAGGTGGCAGGACCCCCCTCCCCACACCGACCCCCAACATAACATCATTCATACACACACGACACGCATGCAGGCACCACCAACACACATACACGCACACACACCGACATACATGCCAACATCCACACACACAGTCAGACACGCACACCCACTTTCAAACATACATGCACACATCCACACAGACATACCTACAGACATACACGCACTCATTCCCAAACACACAACACCCCTGCAAGCATAAACGCACTCACACACCCCCTCAACATACACACACGCACACCCCCATGCACGCACACAACACACAACACCCCCCTAACCCCTCCCCTCATGGACGATCAACTTACCTGGTCCGACGATCCTCCGGGAGGGGACGGGAGCCATGGGGGCTGCTCTGCCGACACCACACCGTCAACAGAACACCGCCACGGCGAATCACAGGACGTGATTCGCTGGGCGGTGTTCTGTTGGCATGGCGGTGGAGGTGGAGCAACCTCCACTTCCCCGCCTCCCGCCAGTATGGCTGTTGGCGGCTCTCCGTCCGTAAAAGGACGGAGAGCTGCCAACGGTCATAATAGGCCGAGCGGCATACCGCCACCACTGGCGGTCTTCCACACGGCGGTCCCTCGGCGGTCTTGGAAAAAGACCGCCGAGGTCAAAATGACCACCATAGTCTTTCTCTCATTACTGTGGTGTGAATCCCCCTCCTGTGTTGAGTAGCCATGCACATAGCACAGAGATTGCAATGTGAGCAAGAACATTAGTTCTGTGCAACTAAAATGCATTTTGTTAGAAATGGGGTCTCTAGTTGGCAGTGGTTTGCACCCTGTCCAAGTAGGGACCCTCACTCTAGTCAGGGTAAGGGAGCCACAGAACTAAGATAACCCCTGCTCACTTCCTTGGTAGCTTGGCATGCGCAGTCAGGCTTATCTCAGAGGCAGTGTGTAAAGTAATTGTACCCACACACATTAACACAATGGAAATACCACAAACGTACCCCCACCAGTTTAGAAAAATGACCAAAATGACAAAACTACAACAAACACAAGCAAAGATATCACTTTTAAAAGATTAAATGCAATTGTAGTTCCTTGAAATCAATGAAACGCTTGACTGAGGCAAAGTACCTGAGCTGGGTCAAAAAAGATAGACAATGTGGGCCGCAGGAGAGGTGATGCGCCATTTACAGAATGAAGCTTTGGTTCCTTACTGCAGTGCAGTGTCGATGAAGAAAACGGCACTCAAGGACGGTGATGCGTCGGAAGTCATTCGCGATGCATCAATCTCACAGTAGAAAAAGCAGGCGCTGCATCGGAATCCGGGTGGTGCGACACGGACTCCAGTGATGCGATGCTTAAAACTCACGCAGTTGTGGTTTTTGAGATGCGCTGAGATAGAAAGATGGGGCCTCCATGGAAAACCCTGGTTGTTGGGTCAAGCCGGGAACATGCTCCCATGCGGGAAGAGGCGATGCACCGAATCCTTTGAGTCGATGTGAAGATTAAGGGCCCACACTGGATTTGGCACCACTTTTTTTTTAAATGTATTTTTATTGTTTTGTTTCATACTTACATAACTTTGCTAACGTTACCTTTCCCCCCCCTCCCCCCTCCCCCTCCCCCTCAGCTGTTCGGTTCGAATTCCCGTGCTCCTTTCCTCTGGGCGCTGTCATCTTGGGTTTTGCTATCAATTGTTTATTGTCTGGCACATGGCAAACCTGCATGTTAGTCCGTGTTACTGTTTTCAGTTGAGTCTGATTCCTCTGTTGAAATGTTGTGGTCCTGAGGGTTGTCCATTGGGTGTTTCATGCGATCTATCAGATTGTCCCATTGCTGTGCCCTCTCTGCGTTTCCCACTCCTTTTGTCAGCTCCAGGCGTAACGCCTCGCCTTCTGCTTCAGCCCATTTAATCAGAGTGTCTTTCCACATTTGGGCCCTCGGTCCTTTGGGATCTTTCCATTGCATTGTGATTTCTCTTTTCCCTAAGATTAATGCTAGATCTATGAATTTGTTTTTCATTTTTTTTGAGTGAGGTCTGGGAAAGTTTCCTAGTAGAGTTACTGCTGGGGTTCTAGCCAGTTTTCTTCATGTAATCCTTTCAATTTCTTTCATTACCTCTTCCCAGTAGTGTGCTAGTTCTCTACAAGTCCATAGCATGTGTAGTAAGTCTGCCCCTAGTTCTGTGCATCTGGGGCAGGCGCTGCTTGTGTTTTTGTACATTGATGTTAGCTTGGCTGGGCTCAGGTATGCTCTATGGTATATGTAGATGTTAATCAATTTAAACCGGGCATTCCTAGACACTTTGTAGATTTGGACTGTGATATGACTCCACTGTTCATCGCCTATGTGTTCCCCGATATCTGCTTGCCATTAGGTTTTTAGAGTTTCTAGGGAGGTCAGTGCTTCTGTTTGCAGTGTTTTGTATATCGTGGATATTGTCTTTCTGTCTCCCCCTATTGTGCAAATGGCGTGGCTTCCTGCGTGCGTGGGTGGTTCCCTTAGTCCCTGTTTCCAGTGTCGCTGTATCAGAGCTATTAAGGATCTATGTGTAAGGAACATCCCGGGCGGGACCCCGTAGTGTGTCATCAAGTCTGTGTATGTCATGAGCTCTCCATTCCTGTATAGGTCCCCTATCGTGGTTATTCCGTGCATCTCTAATTTCTGGATCCCTGTTATAGAGCTGCTTCCGGGGAGTAAAGTCATGAATCCTAGGGGGAATTTTGGTGTATATGGGGACTTGACTCGCGCTCGCTGTAGACTACGCTTCCAGCATGCACTTATAACTTGATATTCCAGTGATTTTGTCACCTTCCTACCCCCTGGAGCCATTAGTATCTCCGCGAGAACTGCCGCTTTTGCCTCTTTCCTTGGGCTTATAGCTTCCAGCGTTATTACATTGTGCCATTCCTTTGCTAGCCACTGGAGCTGTCCCGCCAGATAGTATAGTTCCATGTCTGGGGGCGCTAATCCACCTTCCGCGGTGGGCCGTTGCAATTTATGCAGGGCCAGTCTGTGGCGTCCCGCCCCCCATATAAAGCTGGTAATGACGGAATTGATTTCCCTAAAGGTTGCTCTAGGTATCAGCACCGGCAAAGTCGTGAAGCCATATAACATTCTGGGTAGTGCCACCATTTTTGTCAGGGCCACTCGCCCGGTTACTGAGAGGGGCAATGTTTTCCAGAACTGGGTGGCTGATTTTAATGCCCGAACTGCTTGCTTTATATTTCCTTCTAGGAGATCTCCCAGTTCATGATATATTTGTACGCCTAGATATTTGAATCTTGTCGGGTGCCATCCCAAGTTCTGGACGGCGGTGACCTGGGGGGACCCTTTCTGGAACGGGTGGGATTTCTGCCAGTTAATATGGAGTCCCGACACGCTTCCGAACCAGTCCAGTAGGGACATAACCCTAGGAAGATCCCTGCTTGGGTCCTTTATAAATAGTATCATGTCGTCGGAGTATAATGCAATTTGGTGCTTTCCTTCCCCTATAGTTATTCCCTCATAGTATTTCTCTGTCCTCGCCATCAAGGCCAATGGTTCCACTGCAATGGCGAACAGTAGTGGTGATAACGAGCAACCTTGTCTGGTGCCCCTCCCTATTTCATATGATTTCGAGATTGTATGTCCTGTGCGGACACTTGCTGTGGGGGAGGTGTATAACAGTCTAGACCATTTCAGGAATCCTGGTCCCAAACCCATCTTGTTCATTATTATTTGTGGATAGTCCCAACGTAGGCTATCAAATGCTTTCTCAATGTCGACCACTAGTACCACAGCGTTGGTGAGGTTTGGCGAACCTGATTGCATTATTCCTATCAGTCTTCTAATGTTTGTGGCTGTATTGCGATTTGGTATGAAGCCTGTTTGGTCGGGGTGGATTAATGCTTCCATGTGGGGCATTAGTCTGGTGGCCAGAATACGGCTTAATATTTTATAATCCATATTCAACATTGATAATGGACGGTATGATCCTACGTCCGTAGACGGGCGATATTGTTTTGGTAATGGGATCACTATAGCCTCATTGGTAGATCTGGGCAGACTACCACACTCCCATGCCTCTCTATATATATATCACTGATCCTTGGCGCTAGTAGGTCCACGTACTCTTTAAAGAATTCTGCCGGTAACCCATCTGCTCCTGGTACTTTTCCTCTGGCCATTGCTTCTACAGCCACTGTCACCTCTCGCAAGGTCACCATCTCCCCTAACGGTTGCTGGTCCTCTGCTGCTAAGGTCCAAAACTGGATATCGTCCAGGTTTCTCAGTCGGTCTGGTTCTAGGGGTTCCGAGGGGGAGGCATAGACTGACTCGTAGTATTCGGCGAAGCTGGCATTGATCTCTCCCTGACCGTATAATTTTCTGCCCTCCGCTGTCTCTAGCTCCATCACCAGGGATTGCTGCCTCGGGGGCGTCGCCAGCCAAACCAGCAGTGCTCCTGCTTTGTCCCCCTCTCTGTGTTGTCTGCCTATGTATTTCCTGTAATCAAATCGCCTGAGCTTTTCTAGTGCACTGGTTATCTTATACTTGGTTTCTGATATTTGGGGTGCCAGAGCTGGATTGTCTGGTCTATTTCGCTCCAGAGTTCTCAGTGCTTTCTCATGCTTGTCGATTTCCCCCTCTATTGCCTGTCGCACTCCCTGCGTTTCTGCTATACATTGTCCCCTTATTGTCACCTTGAACGCCTCCCATTCTTGCATTCGTGAGGAGGTCGAGCCTGTATTATGTGTGAAAAACTCCTTGATTGTTTCTCTTATGGCCTGCCGGTGGGCGCTGTCCTCTAGTGATTCCACGTTCATTCGCCAGTTCGGGATAGGGGGGCGGTATCTCCGCCAATTTAGGGTAAGTAGCAGCAGATTATGATCCGACACTGCGTCATAAATATTCCGCATTGCGTACAGTGCTATTCACATCTGGGGAGGTTAAGATTGCGTCCAGTCGGACGTACAAGTCATGCATAGGCGAGTAGAACGAGTAGTCTCTTTCCCGCGGGTGGAGATGCCTCCACGTGTCAATCAGTCCCCAGTTCTTCTGCCAGTCTGTGAAGTTCTTGGCTGTCCTGTGTATAGGGGAAGCCTCTAGCGGCGGGTGAGATCTGTCTAAGATCGTGTCTGACACACAATTGAAATCTCCCCCTACCACTGTTGTCTGCGTCAAGTGGGGACCCCACGCGCGGGACAGCGCCTTTAGGAAGGTGCTCTGGTCCTGGTTGGGGACATAGATGCCTGCCAGAGTGATGTCCCTACCCCCCAGTCGGCCCTTGACCAGCACGTAGCGTCCTTCTCTATCTATTACCGTGTCTATTTTTTGGAAAGGAGTCCCCGGGCGTATCCATATCAGAACTCCTCGCGCATATGCAGAATATTCTGTGGCATATATCTGACCCCTCCATCTTTTGGACAGAGCTGCTACTTCTTTCCCTATCAGATGGGTCTCCTGTAGGATTGCTATTTGCACCCCTCGTCTTTTAATTTGATTATATACCCTGTATCGTTTAACTGGGTTATTCAGAACTCTAATATCCATGTGAGGAATTTGTAATCTAGTGGTTTTTCCATATGTCCTTGTTATAGGTGAATCTCTGATATGGTGCGCATGCCCTCGCCTCGTGTGTGACAGTGCTTTGGAGCTTTTGTCGGCTGATTCCCCTATGGAGGTGTATTCTCCCTAATTGAAGCCCTTTAACTGTTAACTTAACAACTTTTTTGTAACTTGAACTCCCCATCCCCAGAACCGGTGTGAGAACTTCCCCCGTCCAAACTGTCCCCAACTTGTAGACCATTGTGTATATGTTTACAGGGGGCTAGGCTGGGGCCGTGTGCCGGGCCCTTAGACCCCGACCTGTCGCTTATATATAACTTTTCATTTGTCTTTTCCCTGGTGTCCCCGTTCCCCGGTTATACTTGCGGTGAGTGGAGTGCGGATTTTCCTCGTTACTGCGGAGTTTACTCTTTTTTGTTTTGCCTTTGGGTGTGGTGTGTCAGATTATCTCGTCTGACGTCCCAGGGGTGATCCGAGGGCGGACTCCAGCTGTGTCTTGCGAGGAGCAGGAGGTTTCGTCAGGCCCTGAGTCCTGTTCGGATAACGACTCGGTCCGGCGCAGGGTGGTGGCTCTTTCATGCCCCAGCGATGCCACTGCCTTCACGGCTTCCAGTCTTTCCCGTATGGTTTGGGTGAGGGGCAGGGTGAAGTCCTTCCGTTGCTTCTCTCGTCGTTGAGAGGGCATTTCTTTTTTCCTGCTCGCTTCTTCTCTGGGTCGCTGCTCTGTCGGGCCTTGCTCCTCCAACCATTTGCGCGCTTGCTGTGGCGTTGTAAAAAAAAGTGTGTCATTGTTCGTGGTAACCCTTAGTTTGGCAGGGAATAGCATGGCATACTGGATGCCCTTTTCTCTGAGGCTTCGTTTAACCTCCAGAAATGTGGCTCTTTGCTTCTGAGTGTCTTTAGTAAAGTCCAGGAAGATCATTACTTGCTCTCCACTCATTTTGATCTCTCCTTTTTTCCGTGTTTATGCCAGGATAAAGTCTCGGTCCTTGAAGTGCAAAAGTTTTCCCACAATCGGGCGCGGTCTGGCTCCAGGCGGGGGGGGCCTTGCTGGTACCCTATGGGCTCTTTCTATTGTGAAGTGTTGTGTTAGGCCCTCTGGCGCTATTTCCTTATGTATCCATTGTTCAAGGAAGTTTTCCATGTCTGGTGCTTCACGTTCCGATTTTTCAGGGACTCCCACCAAGCGTAGGTTGTTCCTTCGTGCCCTGTTTTCAGCATCTTCTGCACGTGATTCCAGTATTTTTACCCTGACCGTCAGAGTGGCTGTGGTATTGGAGAGTGTCTTACATTCAGGAGATAGTTTTTCTAACGATTTTTCGTTGGCCGTTACTCTATCGGACAGTTTCCTGTGATCATCTATTAAGTGAGTTAGGTCGACAGACAGGGTGTCTATTTTAAGCTTTAGGGCCTCTCTGGAGGCTTGAATTGCCTGTAGCAGAGTGTCTAGGGTGGTTCCCTCATTGGTCTCACCGCATGTTCCTTCTTTTGTTGAGCTCCTGTCTTTTCCTGGGCCCTCACGCTTCTTGGGTTTACCCATTTTCAATGGGTGTTGTGTCTTAGTGTCACTATGTGTGAGTTCCCTCCTGGGCTGCTTATGCCTTGGTTGCCTTTTATGTTCTGTCTTGTGTCTGGGAGGGCCCTGATTACTTTTTCCTCTTTCTGGTAGTGTGTGTTGTAGGTTCCATGAATCAAGTGGCACCGTGTTGGCCGGCTGGGTATCTGATCATATTTTCATCGCCTACTCCTCCGTGTTGCCTTTGCCTTGTCTTGGTAACCTGCCCCGGTTCTCCCTGGGGCTCGGTTCGTAATTTTCCAGGTCCCACGGGCTCCTTCCTGGGTCCTCTTACTGTCTCTTGGCCCTCCTGCTTCCGGTTTCCCCTGTTTCTCCTCCGCGCTGGTGGATGGGTCAAGACTGGTATCTAAGGTCTTTCCGGTATTCCCGCTGGGTTGCTCCTGCGTCACCTCCAGGCCTGGCTTTCTGCCCGAGTTCCTTCCTCCGATCCCCCTTACCGCTCGTCCGAGTCGCCGCTTCGGGACCGACACAGGTTCCAGGCGCAGCCCCCGTGTTCCGGTGGCTTCTTACTGTGCCGATGTTATGCGGTTCCCTGGTTCTCCTCTGTCGTCCGGCCTTCAGTGTTGTGTCTTCGCGGGCCGCCATTTTGTCTCACCGCTCCGTTTCTATTTCGAGGCTGTGTAATCATCAAACTACTGTTTTAAGCATTTCGGTTGCTGTTGCTCAGTGCACCGGGGGTTCCTTTAGGTGCTATGGGGGTCATTACAACATTGGCGGTATAAGGCGCTTACCGCCGTGCAAAAGACCGTCAATACACCGCCGCGGTAGACCGCCCCAGCTATTATGACACACATCACGGAATCCGCCGAAATTCAGACACCCACACAATACCGCCACACCAAAGGTCAGCGATAAGCATGCGGAAACAAATCCTCCACCTCCACGGCAACAGAAACACGCCCAGGCTATTACGACCCACGAATCCACGCGGCGGTCTTTCAACCATGGTATTCCATTGGCGGTACACAGCGCCGCGCTCAAAATACACACACTTCTACAAAACACCGCCACATTGGACTATTCCAAATACACACACCTGATACACATACAAACACCACTCCCACACACCCAACACAATATAAAACACACACCCATATCACCCACAAACCCCTACAACCAGAATTTCTGAGAGAAGGCCAGAGAGACAGCACAGAATAGACAACCCCATCACACAGAGGCACACAACACCATCACCCACGCAACCTCCAAGCACAAAACACCACATACCACTACACTCACCACACTCATCAACACATACACCACCCAACACATCACACACACCACCCCATGGCACGCCAAAGACACCCCCGCTTCTCCAAGGAGGAGCTCAGGGTCATGGTGGAGGAAATCATCCGGGTAGAGCCACAGCTATTTGGCTCACAGGTACAGCACACATCCATAGCCAGGAAGATGGAGCTATGGCAAAGAATAGAGGACAGGGTCAACGCAGTGGGACAGCACCCAAGAAATAGGGAGGACATCAGGAAGAGGTGGAACGACCTACGGGGGAAAGTGCGTTCAACGGTATCCAGGCACCACATCGCGGTACAGCGGACTGGCGGCGGACCCCCACCTCCTCCCCCTCAACTAACAACATGGGAGGAGCAAGTCTTGACCATCTTGTATCCTGAGGGCCTCGGAGGAGTCGTTGGAGGAACGGACACTGGTAAGCCTAATCTTAACCATCATAACCCCCACCCTACCTGCATGCTATCACACACCCCCACCATCACACCCTCCCCTATCACCCCAAATCCTCACCAATCTACCCATGACACCAACCACCCATCCCAACCCCAAGACCTGCATGACATAACTAAGCATGGACACCCATCACCAAAGCATGGCCACTGCACAGACCCAGAACACCCCCCAACCATCAGCACACAAGTTCCCACACAGGAATGCCTGCACTGGGGTTCACGCACACCCAACCATTGCACACCATGAAACACACACATGCAATAATCATGTACTTATACCCCCGCAGGAACCCGAAGGAACGTCACCACACCAGAGGGTCCAGACAACACCACTCCACCCCCAGAAGAGGCCCACAGTGACGACAGCAGCTCTGCCCTACTAGATCTTGATGACCAGCCCGGACCATCGTGGGCCTCAGGACAGTCGGTTCCCATTGCCCAGCCACAGCCCAACACCGAGCTTACACCCTCTGGTAACACCAGCACAGCACCCACCCAGCGGGCCCAAACCTCCCTACCCAGGACAGGTCAATCAGCGGTGTGTCCACCACTACAGGGCACCCATGGTAACCCACCACCCCAACAACAACAGGGACCTGGGGGCAGTGGTAGTGGGCACACGGTCCAGGGGACGGAGGCACAGGAACACAGGGGAACTGGGAGGGCTGCTGTGCGACAGAGGGAGGACAGGCCAAGGGAACCAACTCTCAACGAGGCCCTATCCTCCATCATGGGAGCATACCACCACTCCCAGGAGACGATGGCCACGGTCCTGGACAAGTTGCAGGAGACCCTGCGTCTGCAGGAGGAACAATATTTGGGGTTCAGGGAGGAGTTCAGGACCATCGGCTCCGCCCTGGGCACCATCGTAGGGGTACTGACGGACATTCAAAAGACCTTGAGGGACACCGTGGCATTCCAAGGGGCCCCTGACACTAGCCAGGACGATGAAATGCCCACCACCTCTGCCGGCGCTAGTGGACAGGACGCCCCGCCACAGGACCAACACACCAGCACCCCATCCCCTGCAGACGGACAACCACCACACAAGCGGGCCCTGAGATCCAGGAACAGGACAGAGCAAGATGGCAAGACCCCCGCCAGGAAATAAGACCACCCTGATTGTCCCCCCACTGTCCCACTTTGTTACCCTGTCTATACTTAAACTGCCCCAGCCCCACTTCCTATGCCCAGATGTGCAATGTACCTGTGAGACTAATAGACTGGACTCTACCATGGACATTCCTCCACCATCACCCATCACCATTTTACAACCCCCCTTCATTTTTTAGCACTTAAATAAACACCCTTGAAACACTAAAAAAAAATGGAGTCAGTCTATGATTTGTAAATCTGTATTATCAATTACAGTTTCATAATGGGTTACCCATTGGAAGGCTAACATACCTATGTCACACATCACAAGCCCTTCAAGGATGCAAACAGTTGACACGTAGGTTACCACATTTGTGAAACTGAAATGGAAGGGGACAACTCAGTTAACAAATAGTGAGTGCAATGTCGGTACAGGATAGAGGTAGATGTGTGAAAGTTAATGTAATGGTAAAAATGAAAATGTTCTCACCTGTGTGTAACTGGAAATATTGCTGTATGACTGACTCCCTGTTGTCGTTTTCGTCTTCCTCAGCTTCATCCTCATCACTGTCCACAGGCTCCACAGCTGCTACAACACCGTCATCTGGATCATCCTCCTGCAGAAAAGGCACCTGACGTCGCAATGCCAAATTATGGAGCACGGAGCAGGCGATGATGATGTCGCACACCTTCTTCGGTGAATAGAATAGGGATCCACCTGTCATATGGAGGCACCTGAACCTGGCCTTCAGGAGGCCGAAGGTGCGCTCGATAACCCTCCTAGTCCGCCCATGGGCCTCATTGTACTGTTCCTCTGCCCTGGTCCTGGGATTCCTCACTGGGGTCAGTAGCCATGACAGGTTGGGGTAACCAGAGTCCCCCAATAACCATACACGGTGCCGCTGGAGTTGACCCATCATATCAGGGATGCTGCTATTCCGCAGGATGTAGGTGTCATGCACAGAGCCAGGGAACATAGCATTTACCTGCGAGATGTACTGGTCTGCCAAACAGACCATCTGGACATTCATCGAATGATAACTCTTCCTGTTCCTGTACACCTGTTCACTCCTGCGGGGGGGACCAGAGCTACATGGGTCCCATCAATGGCACCTATGACTTTGGGGATATGTCCAAGGGCATAGAAGTCACCTTTCACTGTAGGCAAATCCTCCACCTCAGGGAAAATGATGTATCTCCTTACGTGTTTCAACAGGGCAGACAACACATTGTGGACAAGACGTTGGAAAACATAGGCTGGGACATCCCTGATGCCATGGCCACTGTTGTCTGAAAAGACCCACTTGCAAGGAAATGGAGCACTGACAGCACCTGCACGTCAGGGGGGATTCCAGTCGGATGGCGGATTGGTGACATCAGGTCTGGCTCCAACTGGGTACATAGTTCCTGGATTGTGGCACGGTCAAACCTGTAGGTCACGATTAAATGTCTCTCTTCCATTGTCAACAGGTCCACCAGCGGTCGGCACACCGGAGGATTCCGCCATCTTCTCATATGTCCCAGCTGACGGTGCCTACGAAGGACAACAGCGAAGAAACAGTCACTATTCCTCCAGGTATGTACCCACAGTCACACACAAGACTACACCAGACAATAAACCCTTCCTGTATGTGTGTTGAGTGTAGGCCTCAGTATGTGTGAGGCAGTTGAAAATGAATACATGTGGGCCCCTGAAATGGCGGCTGCCTGACCTCTAAAGTGGGACAATAGGATTGTGGGGTAACATCGCTGGCGTTGCACACCGTTGCGGTATGCGGTCGTAGAGCGCGGCGCAATGCTGCATTGGTTAACATTGGACCCTATGGGTCCCAGGAGCCAATGAACAGGTGCGCCGGCGGTGATGATGCGCCCCGCCACGGACGTCACCGCCGCGAACGTCACCACCATTTTCTATCTGTTCAATCACTAGATACCTGACCTTCGACAGGAGAGGACCTACACTGCTAGTGCTGCTGTGACCTCGGTCTGGAAGCGACGATGGCTGCTGCGTCTGGGGAAAGGGCCCCTGCCTTCACTGCACAGGAGTTGGAGAAACTTGTGGATGGGGTCCTCCCCCAGTACATGCTACTCTACGGTTCTCCAGACCAACAGGTTAGTACACAGGGAGCACGTTGTAGGGGCTAGACCTGGGTGGACAGGGCTGGGTGGAAGAGGGAAGGGGGCAGAAGTCATACTACAGTAAAGCATGGGAATAAATGGCCCACATGGTCAGAGTATGGAGGGGGCCACACACATTGATGGTGCAATTGGTAATGACTGTTCCTCTTCCCTTGTGCATGTCATGTAGGTCAGCGCCCACCAGAAGAGGGACATTTGGCATGCCATCGCCAAGGAGGTCTGGACCCTGGGGGCCCACCAGAGACGGGGCACCCACTGCCGGAAGAAATGGGAGGACATTCGCCGCTGCAGCAAGAAGACGGCGGAGGCTCAGCTGGGGATGGCCTCCCAACGTGGGAGGGGTGCCCATCGTAGCATGACCCCCCTGATGTTACGGATCCTGGCGGTGGCCTACCCGGAGTTGGATGGGCGCTTAAGGACATCACAGCAGACACAAGGGGGTGAGTACAACCTCATTCTGCGGACTTTGCGTGCAGTGGAGGTGTCTGGGTGGGGGAGGTGGGCTGTGGGTGTCCCTAGGCCAGGCGAGTTAGGTAGGCAAGGCCCCTCCGTAATATAGGCCATGTGGCACTCTACCCCACCTCAGAAAAGTAGCAAGTTGAGGTATAGTTGCCCCTGTGGCATCCATGTGCGCAGATTTCCACCATTGCCATGTAGGCCATATCCATGAAATTGCATGTGCAGAGGGCAGGAGCATGGCGTTGTGCATGGGGCTGCTGCGTCTGTCTTGTCCGCCAACGGTAGCAGTATGCCATGCACTAAAACTCTCTTTCTTCTGTCTCCCTCCCTTTTCCTGCTCTCCCTGTCCTTTTGTACATCAGCATCAACAGGCGGAGGTACAGTGGCACCGGAGCACGAGGGAGCTGCATCCCACATGGCCATGGAGGGCTGCACCACAGACTCTGAATGCACCAGTGGGACGGAGGGCGAGGGGAGCTTCACGTCGGCCACCGGATCACCAACCAGCGACACGGACTCGTCCGCCGATGTGAGCTCCCCTGTGGTGGCGGCACCATCTGTGCGCCCCACTTCTACAGGTACAGCCGCCACCCCCCCTACCAACACCGCCTTCCCAGCAGCACCTCAGCGTTTGCCCCGTGCCCGCTCACCCAGGAGGGTGGGCATCACCTTCGCCCCAGGCACCTCAGGCCCTGCCCCAGTCACCCCTGCTGCCCTCAGTGGGGAGGCCATTGACCTCCTCAGGTCACTCACTGTTGAGCAGTCTACCATTGTGAATGCCATCCAGGGTGTAGAAAGGGAGTTGCAACACGGTAATGCATTCCTGGAGGGCATTCATTCTGATCAGGCTGCCCTTCAGCGAACCCTGCAATCTCTGGCCTCAGCACTGATGGCAGCAATTGTCCCAGTGTCCAGTCTCCCCCCTCCAACTTCCTCCACCCAGACCCAATCCCCTGTACCCCAGCCCATCCCAAGCACACCTACAGACCAGCATGCACACAAGTCAACACACACAAGTAGCTCAAGCAAACATAGGCACCACACACACCACAGGCACTCACACAAGCATCACACCCATACAGACACAGCAACATCCATTGTCTCCACTGTGTCCCCCTCCTCCTCTTCTCCCTCCTCCCTCCCAGTCTCGTCTAAACACACACCTGCATGCACCACATCTACAGGCACTAGGACTCGCACCAGGACACCCAGCACCACACGCCGCTCACCTGCACTCACCACCTCCACTGCCATTTACACGTCCCCTGTGTCCTCTCCCAGTGTGTCTGTGACGCCCCCTCCCAAAGTACCCAAACGCCGGCAATCACTCACCCAACATCCATCCACCTCACGAAAGCCTCCAGTACTTGCACCTGCACCCAAAACAGCTAAAGTGACACCTCCTACAACCACCTCCTCTTCCTCCACTCCCAGACCCCCTCCACCTACCCATCCCAGTGTCCGTCAGAAACTCTCCCTATGTCAAATTGACCTTTTTGCCCCCACCACCCCCTCCAATTCATTAGTCCCGTCGTAGCGCCTCAGCCAAAAAGCCTCCAGTACCAGTGGTGCGTGTTCCAGGTTTTTGGAGTGCACCGTCCACCAGGGCAGGCAGTAGGACCCGGAGCCAAGGCACTGGCAGTCCACCCCCTGTAAAGGCTCCGAAATTGGAGAGTGGACGACGGGACCGTGTCAAGACTCCTGGTGGATCAACAAGTGAAATGGGATCGAAGGCGATTGGTGAGTCAGCTGTAACTCCAAAAAAGGTGGGGAAGGTCCAGAGGAAGTCTGCCCAGCCTGTTGTGAGTGTCACGGTGGAGAAGTGCGCCATCATTTCCGGCGGTCCAGACACAACCGCCAGCACCTTCGTCACTGGTCAGGGGACCACCGCCGGAGTCACAGCCCAGGAGGGCCCAAGTATCGTCACTGGTCCAGAGACCACCGCCGGAGTCACAGCCCAGGAGGGCCCAAGTATCGTCACTGGTCCGGAGACCACCGTCTGAGTCACAGCCTAGGAGGGGCCAAGTATCGTCACTGGTCAGGGGACCACCGCCGGAGTCACAGCCCAGGAGGGCCCAAGTATCGTCACTGGTCAGGAGACCACCGCCGGAGTCACAGCCCAGGAGGGCCCAAGTATCGTCACTGGTCAGGAGACCACCGCCGGAGTCACAGCCCAGGAGGGCCCAAGTATCGTCACTGGTCAGGAGACCACCGCCGGAGTCACAGCCCAGTAGGGGCCAAATATCGTCACTGGTCCAGAGACCACCGCCGGAGTCACAGCCCAGGCGGGGCCAGGATGCCACAGCCCCGCTGGGCAATGATGGAACGTCATGCCACACACCAATGTCCAGTATGGAAATCGTCATGCCACACACCAATGTCCAGTGTGGAAATCGTCATGCCACACACCAATGTCCAGTGTGGAAATCGTCATGCCACACACCAATGTCCAGTATGGAGATAGTCATGCCACACACCAATGTCCAGTGTGGAAATCGTCATGCCACACACCAATGTCCAGTGTGGAAATCGTCATGCCACACACCAATGTCCGTATCAGAACCACCATGTCAAAGCACCACTGAACAGTCCTGAACCACCATGTCAAAGCACCGCTGAACAGTCCTGAACCACCATGTCAAAGCACCGCTGAACAGGGCAAAGACCGCCATGTCAAAGCACAGCTGAACAGGGCAAAGACCGCCATGTCAAAGCACCGCTGCACAGGGCAAAGACCGCCATGGCAAAGCACCGCTGAACAGGGCAAAGACCGCAATGTCAAAGCACCGCTGCACAGGGCAAAGACCGCCATGGCAAAGCACTGCTGAACAGGGCAAAGACCGCCATGACAAAGCACCGCTGAACAGGGCAAAGACCGCCATGTCAAAGCACCGCTGAACAGTCCTGAACCACCATGGCAAAGCACCGCTGAACAGTCCTGAGCCACCATGGCAAAGCACCGCTGAACAGGGCAAAGACCGCCATGTCAAAGCACCGCTGAACAGGGCAAAGACCGCCATGTCAAAGCACCGCTGAACAGGGCAAAGACCGCCATGTCAAAGCACCGCTGCACAGGGCAAAGACCGCCATGGCAAAGCACCGCTGAACAGGGCAAAAACCGCCATGGCAAAGCACCGCTGAACAGGGCAAAGACCGCCATGTCAAAGCACAGCTGAACAGTCCTGAACCACCATGGCAAAGCACCGCTGAGCAGTCCTGAACCACCATGGCAAAGCACCGCTGAACAGTCCTGAACCACCATGGCAAAGCACCGCTGAACAGTCCTGAACCACCATGTCAAAGCACCGCTGAACAGTCCTGAACCACCATGTCAAAGCACTGCTGAACAGTCCTGAACCACCATGTCAAAGCACCGCTGAACAGGGCAAAGACCGCCATGTCAAAGCACCGCTGAACAGGGCAAAGACCGCCATGTCAAAGCACCGCTGAACAGTCCTGAACCACCATGGCAAAGCCCCGCTGAACAGTCCTGAACCACCATGGCAAAGCACCGCTGAACAGTCCTGACCCACCATGTCAAAGCACCGCTGAACAGTCCTGAACCACCATGTCAAAGCACAGCTGAACAGTCCTGACCCACCATGTCAAAGCACCGCTGAACAGTCCTGAACCACCATGTCAAAGCACCGCTGAACAGGGCAAAGACCACCATGTCAAAGCACCGCTGAACAGGGCAAAGACCGCCATGTCAAAGCACCGCTGAACAGTCCTGAACCACCATGGCAAAGCACCGCTGAACAGTCCTGAACCACCATGGCAAAGCACCGCTGAACAGGGCAAAGACCGCCATGTCAAAGCACCGCTGGACAGGGCAAAGACCGCCATGTCAAAGCACCGCTGAACAGGGCAAAGACCGCCATGTCAATGCACCGCTGAACAGTCCTGAACCACCATGGCAAAGCATCGCTGAACAGTCCTGAACCAACATGGCAAAGCACCGCTGAACAGGGCAAAGACCGCCATGTCAAAGCACCGCTGAACAGTCCTGAAACACCATGGCAAAGCACCGCTGAACAGTCCTGAACCACCATGGCAAAGCACCGCTGAACAGGTCAAAGACCGCCATGTCAAAGCACCGCTGAACAGGGCAAAGACCGCCATGTCAAAGCACCGCTGAACAGTCCTGAACCACCATGGCAATGCACCGCTGAACAGTCCTGAACCACCATGGCAAAGCACCGCTGAACAGGGCAAAGACCGCCATGTCAAAGCACCGCCGAACAGGGCAAAGACAGCCATGTCAAAGCACTGCTGAACAGGGAGACAGCCATGTCAAAGCACCGCTGAACAGGGCAAAGACCGCCATGGCAAAGCACCGCTGAACAGGGCAAAGACCGCCATGGCAAAGCACCGCTGAACAGGGCAATGCACCGGGTAGGAATGAATGGCCCGCCACATCAGGGATCCTTATCCCATGTGCAGCTGGGACAGTGACCGCACACTACCTTTCACGGGGAGACTCATCCAGTCTGGGCACCAGTCACCCCCCAGTACCAGTAGGGACCTGCATCAACTTGAGAGACTGTGGCTTTGCACTCCCCAGCATGGCACAGTGGGCAACCCACCCACTGTAGAGACTTGAGAGACTGTGGATTTGCACTCCCCAGGATACATCAATGGGCATGGAGCCCCGTCGTGGATCTGGCTTTGCATTCATCTGGCTGAGGTGCCCCCCCTTCCCTTCCCCCTGAGGTGCCTGTAGTGTTTCTATCTGATGCCCCGGCAGTGTTCTCTCCGATTTTGGTCAGGTATCTTTTGTGGGCCTCGCCCATGCATTTTTGGACTGTTTGTGCACAAACATTGTTGTGTACATATCTGCACTACTTCTTGTATTGTATATATAATTATGAGTGATTTAGAGATATATATCTGTATATGTTTGTATGACATGTATATTGGCACATTACAATGTTTGACCGAAATTCGCATTGTCTTTGCATTCTTCCGGGGGGATTGTGGGTTGTTAATGTGATATTTTTGACAGCATTGGTGTGTATGTTGTATAATGCGAGGGTGGGGGTGTTTGGTGGGTGTCCCCCTAACTTTTGCCTTCCCCCTCCCCCGTGTCGTAGATGCAGTACTCACCGGTATCTTCTGCGCCTACGTCGCTGTTGGTCGTGAAGGAGCAGAAAGACAAGGGCAGGTAGTATTTGGAGTTCCGGGTCCATGGAGTCGTCGTTCCTCGTGGGATGTGTAGAAGGTGAGCGTTTTCCCATAGCTAAAGCTGTTTCCGCCGTGTTTTTATCCACAGTGAATCCACCCCGGAAAAGGTGGCGGATTGGCGGGTTGTAATGGTGTGGGCGGTACATTGTCTTCTGCCTGTCTGTTGGCGGTGACCGCCACGCTGCTTGTCTGTACCGCCGTGGCGGGCGGTGTGTTAAAGTGGCTGTCTTTGTTGGCGGTTTCCGCCAGGGTCATAATTCCCTTTTTTTGTCCGTCGAACTGTTTGCGGTATTACCGCACCTTTTACACCGTCCGCCAGGGTTGTAATGACCACCTATATGTTTATCAAGTTCTTTGTTGGGGCCCTCCTGGGCTGCTTGTGCCTTGGTTGCCCTTTATGTTGTGTCCTGTGGCAAGGAGGGCTCTGCTTACTTTTCCCCCTTTCTGGTAGTGCGTGTTGTAGGTTCCACGAATCAAGTTGCACCGTGTTGGCCAGCTGGGTATCTGATCATATTTTCATCGCCCACTCTTCCATGTTGCCTTTGCTTTGTCTTGGCAACCTCCCCCGGCTCTCCCCGGGGACCGGTCCGTAATTTTCCAGGCCCCACGGGCTCCTCCCTGGGTCCTCTTACTGTCTCTCGGCCCTCCTGCTTCCGGCTTCCCCTGTTTCTCCTCCGCGCTGGTGGATGGGTCAGGACTGGTGTTTGAGGTCTTTCCCTTATTCCTGCTAGGTTTCTCCCGCGTCACCTCCAGGTCTGGCTCTCTGCCCGAGTTCCTTCCTCCGATCCCCCTTACTGCTCGTCCGAATCACCGCTTCGGGACCGGCGCAGATTCCAGGCGCAGCCCCCATGCTCCAGTGACTTCTTACTGTGCTGATGTCATGCGGTTCCCTGGTTCTCCTCTATCGTCCGGCCTTCAGTCTTGCGTCTTCGCGAGGCGGCCATTTTGTCTCACTGTTCCGTTTCTATTTCGAGGCTGTGTATTCATCAAACTACTGTTTTAAGCATTTCGGTTGCTGTTGCTCAGTGCACCGGGGGTTCCTTTAGGTGCTATATGTTTACCAAGTTCTTTGTTGGGGCCCAGGTAACAGGATTATTCGTGCGAAGATCCGCAGCCCTCGGGAGCTCCGCTTTACGCATGCTGCTCCATTGGCTTCCAGCCATGCCCCCCGGATTTGGCACCACTTGGCATGAAAGGACTCTCAGCAGAGGAGCCCAGGTGCTGGCAGATTAAGGCCCTCATTACAACCCTGGCGGTCGGTGTCAAAAGTGGCGGTAATACCGCTAACAGGCCGGCGGTTAAAAAAATTGAATCACGACCATGGCAGAAACCGCCAACACAGCCAGCCACTTTAACACTCCAACCGTCACGGCAGTAGCAACAAACACCGCAGCGGTCACCGCCAACAGACAGGCGGAAGACAATGTACCGCCCACACTATTACAAGGCACCAATCTGCCAGCTTTACTGGGGCGGTACCAACGCCATCAAAAGCACGACAGAAACACAGAAGGGAAACGACTCACCTCTCGACACTCAACAAAGAACCAGGACGCCATAGAGCCCGAGTTACAGGTCCTGCCCATTGCTGTATCTAATAATACACCACGAAGTGGAAAGAAGGCGGTGGCGGCGATGACGACTGTGAGTACTGCACCAAGCAGTACTGCACCAAGCACACAGGGGAGGCGGGGAGGGAAAAGAGAGTGACACACACCTGCAAAACGCAACGCCCCCACCCACAACAACACACACACATACATATCCAAAAACATCACAGATACACCCGTCACCCCCTGGAAGAACGCCAGAACAACACGAAATAAGTTTAACTAGTGTAATATTCGAACAATCAGATAGCCCAAGAGAACAGCAAATAATCAGTATACCCAAATACTTACAGCAAGTACACAAGTCCGTACACTGTCCCATGAAATGTCCTTGGACCAGTGGCCCCAAAAAGCATGGGCGAAGCACACATATGACACCTGCCTCAAAACAGAAAGAACACTGAATCAGGTAAAAAAAAAAACAGGCACCTCAGGGGAGGGGGAAGGGGGGCACCTCAGCCGGATGATGGTACAATGCCACTGCTCCTCGAGGGGGCTCCATGCCCACTGCTTGGTCCTGGGGAGTGCAAAGCCACAGTCTCTCAAGTCTCTTTAGTGGGTGGGTTGCCCACTGCTTGGTCCTGGGGAGTTGAAAGCCACAGTCTCTCAAGTCTCTCTAGTGTGATGATTTGCCCACTGCTTGGTCCTGGGGAGTGCAAGGCCACAATCTCTCTAGTGGATGCTTTTCTCCACTGGTTCTGGAGGGGGCTTTGTGCCCAGAGTGCTTCATCCTGCCAAGGACTGTGTTAGTAGATGCTTTTCTCCACTGGTTCTGGAGGGGGCTTTGTGCCCAGAGTGCTTCATCCTGCCAAGGACTGGGTTAGTGGATGCTTTTCTCCACTGTTTCTGGAAGGGGCTTTGTGCCCGGTGATGCTGCACCTGGGGTGTGGCAGTTGACTTTGTCTCACCTGGGTGTCTCAGCCATGCAATGTACCTGGAACAGATAGCCTGATACTCCATGGAGGCAGACCCACACTCCATACTGAGGTGACTTAGGCTGCCAATTGCTGGTTCGTGTCAGTGCTGGAGGTGGTGTCTCAAGTGGCTTGTCCAGGGTCCAGGACGTCACCTGCAGACTCTGAAGGCTGCACACTGGGGATGGGGCTGACGTCCAACAGAGTGGCATCGGCTGTGCACGTGGCGGTGCTGATGGTGCTGCAGGTGGCGGTGGCTGCGGCGGAGATGCTGCCAGTGCTGGCCGTGGTGCAAGTGACTGTTGCGGTGGATAGAGACACAATACCGTCTCTGGCAGCCTTGGATGGCTGATCCTTGGGGAGGATGCTGCCGACTGACGTTGTGGCAGCAGCGGTGCAGGTGGCGGTGCAGGTGGCAGTGCAGGTGGCGGGCGGTCGGAGCAGCGGTGGTGACTGTGGTGCATGTGGCTGCCATCCCTGATGATTTGGTGGTCACCAGCCCCTCACCAGGTGACATCGTGCCCAGAGGTGATGTGCCCTTTGGCTTGTGGCACTTCCCCATCTTGACAGACGCTGCAGGGACCTTGGCACTGTCCACTCAGTGTTTATACAAGGCCTTGCTGGGTGGGTGGTGTGACTGTCTCCTGCTGGAAGCCGGCCCCTTTTTGACCTTTGCAGATGGTGGAATAGGGTGGTCCTTCTTTTCTGTCGGTGGCACACTGGCAGCTCTGGCGGGTGCTCCCTTAGACCGTACTGGAGTAGCAGGGACCACAGCGGCTGCAGATTTGGTGGCTGAGGTGCTGGGATCAAGACATCCTGGCCCTAGGGGAAGGACAGTGGGGGGGAGGTGTAGGGAAGAGGTTCAAGTTAGCTAGGACATGTTTTTTGACACACTGGGATGGGAAGATGGAGGGGGTTAGGGAGTGGAGGAAGAGGTAGTGGTTGTAGGAGGTGTACGTCTGCTGAGTTTGGGAGAAGGTGCATGGGTTGGAGGCTGTTGTGAGGTGGATGGCTGCTGAGTGGGTGTGTGCCTGCATTTGTGTTCTTTTGGAGGAGGGCTCACAGACACACTGGGAGAGGACACAGGGGACGTGTGAATGGTAGTGGGGGTGGTGATTGCACGTGAGCAGTGTGTAGTGATGGGCGTGCTGGTGATGGAGGTAGTGGCTGAGGATGTAATCCATGCAGGTGTGAGTGGAGACGAGACTGGGAGGGAGGTGGAGGAAGTGGAGGAGGAGGACACAGTGGAGGCAGTGGATGTTGGTGTGTCTGCATGGGGATGTTGTTTGTGTGAGTGCCTGTGTGATGTGTGGTGCTTATGTTTTTCTGGGCCACTTTTGTGTGTTGATGTGTGTGCATGCTGGTCTGATGGTGTGCTTGGGATAGGCTGAGGTAGAGGGGATTGGGTCTGGGTAGTGGAAGTTGGAGGGGGAGGCTGGACACAGGGACAATGGCTGCCATCAGTGCTGAGGCCAGAGCCTGAAATGCTCTCTGTTGGGCCGCCACGCCAGAATGAATGCCCTCCAGGTATGCATTTGTTTGCTGCAAATGCCTCTCGACACCCTGGATGGCATTCAGAATGGTTGACTGCCAAACAGTGAGGGATCACAGGAGGTTAATAGCCTCCTCACTGAGGGCAGCAGGGCTGACTGCGGCAGGGCCTGAGGTGCCTAGGGCGAAGGAGATGCCCACCCTCCTGAGTGAGCGGGCACAGAAAACACGCTGAGGGGCTTCTGGGAGGGCGGTGCTGGTAGGGGGGTGGCAGCTGTACCCGCCACCACAAGGGAGGTCCCATCAGAGGAGGAGTCGCTGTCTCTGGTGTCCCTTCCTGTCCCCATCGTGGAGCTCACCTAGCCCTCCGTCCCACTGGTGCCTTCAGACTCTGTAAATTCACCCTCATGGGCCATGTGAGATGCAGCTCCCTCCGTAGCCGGTGCCTCTGTTCCTCCGCCAGATGATGCTAATGCACACAAGGACAGGGTGACAAAACAAGAAGGGGGGGAAAGACAGAGGAGACACATGGTCAATGCCAGCAACACCACTACCATTGGCGGACACAACACAGAGGGAGCAGCCCCATGCAGTAGGCCATGCACTAGCTGTTAGTAGGAAAATCACCTGCCCATGGGGTACTATGCCTGACACCAATTGCTGCACACCTGCAACCCACAGGAGCCTGACTGGTTGTAGATGCCCACTAACACTATTGGGGTTGGAGTCCCTTAGAGCCTGCCTAACAAGGCACCTACCCTACCAAGTTCGCCCTGGCCTAGGGGAACCCACAGCCCACATCCCTCTCCCAGACAATTTGTAAAGCGTGCAGAGTCATCTGAATGACACTGTACTCACCCCCTTGTGGATGCTGTGATGCCCTCAAGCGCCCATCCAACTCCGGATATGCCACCGCCAGGATCATCAGGGGGTCATGGTGCGACGGGCACCCTTTCCACGTTGGGAGGACAGTCCCAGCTGGGCCTCCGCCGTCTTCTTCCTCCAGGAGCGCAGGTCCTCCCATCTCTTGCAGCAGTGGGTGCTCCGTCTATGATAGACCCCTGAGGTCCACACTTCCTTGGCGATGGCACGCCAAATACCATTCTTCTGGTGGGCGCTGACCTAGAGAAAAGGTACAGGATGAAAGGAAATTACTCTCCCATCCTGGCCGTCATACTCATTGCCCACCAGTTCCCACCCATGCCTTGACGCACATACACTCAACATCCTCACGTGCAGGTCTCAGCCCCCCCACATGTATTTTTCATCCACACCACTCCAAACAGGCATTGCCCACACATCATGCTCACAGTGTACTCACCTGTTTGTCTGGAGGACCGTAGAGTAGCGTGAACTGGGGGAGGACCCGATCCACCAGTTTGTCCAACTCCTCCGCGGTGAAGGCAGGGGCCCTTTCCCCCAGACAAATGAGCCATTGTCGCTTCCAGACTGAGGTCACAGCAGCGCTTGCAGTGTAGTTCCTCTCCTGTTGAAGGTCAGGTATCAAGTGAGTGAACAGATAGAAAATGGTGGTCACCTCCGCGGCGGTGCGTACCGTCACTGCCGGCGTACATCGTCATTGGCTCCTGGAACCCATAGGGCCCAATGATAACCAATGCTAAATTGCGTGGCGGTCTTTGACCGCCTACCGCGGCGCTGCACAACGCCAACTCAGTTACCTCATTTCCCCTGGTCCCTCGTTAAAGGTCAGGCAGCCGCCATTTCAGGGGGGCACATGGAATGGCACCTAACTGCGTCACAGCACGTTTTGGCAGAAATACGGACAAACAACGCCACACACGGATTTACTCACATTACTGCAAGCACACTTGTGCAACCTATGTGGTACATGACCCTCAGCTCACCATTCTTCTCCATAGGACACATCCGCTAGGGCAGTTGATGAGATGGCATCATCCTCGGGTGTACAGACCCCTGTTGGACCTGTCAACAATGGAAGACAGACACATCATTATCACCTACAGACTTGATCATTCCACAATCCAAGAACTGTGTGCACAATTGGAACCAGACCTGATGTCAGCTATTCGCCATCCCACAGGAATACTCCCTCTAGTTCAGGTCCTGTCAGTGCTCCATTTCCTGGCAAGTGGCTCCTTTCAAACTACAGTGGCCATGGCATCAGGGATGTCTCAGCCAATGTTTTCTAACGTGATGACCAGAGTGTTGTCAGCCCTGCTGAAACACATGCGCAGCTACATCGTTTTCCCTCAGGTGGAGGATTTGCCCACAGTGAAAGCTGACTTTTATGCCCTTAGACATATCCCCAACATCATTGGTGCCATTGATGGTACACATGTGGCATTTGTCCTCCCCCCGCAGAAATTAACAAGTGTACAGAAATCGAAAAAGCTACCATTCTATGAATGTGCAGATGGTGTGTTTGGCAGACCAGTACATCTCTCATGTGAATGCCAAGTATCCTGGCTCTGTGCATGACATTTACATTTTGAGGAATAGCAGTATCCCTTATGTGATGGGCCAACTCCAGAGGCACCGGGTGTGGCTAATAGGTGAGCCCAAGGTCCCCACACAGTATGAATAGGTGTCTGGGTATGAGGTCGTCCCTAAGGGTTAGTGTGTGTCTAACAGATATCCCTCGACATTTGCGGGTGACTCTGGTTACCCCAGCCTCTCATGGCTACTGACCCCAGTGAGGAAGGCCAGGACAAGGGCAGAGGAACTCTACAATGAGGCAGATGGGCGAACTAGGCGTAGTATTGAGAGGACGTTCAGCCTTCTGAAGGCCGGTTTACGGTGCCTCCATCTAACAGGTGGCTCCCTATACTACTCACCGAAGAAGGTGTGCCAGATAATCGTGGCATGCTGCATGTTGCACAACCTGGCATTGCAACGCCAGGTGCCTTTTCTGCAGGAGGATGGGCCTGATGATGGTCTTGTGGTAGCTGTGGAGACTGTGGACAGTGAGGAAGAGGAGGCAGAGGAAGAAGATATTGACAACCGAACGAACATCATCATGCAGTACTTCCAGTGACACACAGGTAAGAAACTGGCACTGCTCATCTCATATTTGACTACTGTAGGACATTGTATAAGTCAGCCTCTTAACCTCTGTCTATGGACACTGACAGTTCACTTTGGCTTTCCATTTCACAGATCTGGGTACCTCATTCTGCCTTCTATTATATTTACTGCTGCCCAACAACTGTCATACATTGGTATGAGCAAATGAAGATTTATATTGATATTTGTGGATGATGTTGTAATTATACATTTGTGAAAGAACAGACTGACTCCAGATTGGTTTGTGATTCAAAGGTGTTTATTTATGGGCTAATGCGTATAGGGGTATGTGGAAGGGGCTGGGGTGATGGTGGAGGAAGGTCCATAGTAGAGTCCAGTCTCTTGGTAGCACAGGTGCATTGTCCAAGGGGGCATAGGAAAGGGAGCAATAGCAGTTCAAGGTAGACAGGGTAACAGAGTGGGACAGAAGGGTGACAATCAGGAGAGTCTTATTTCCTGATGGGGTCTTAGCAATGTTCTCTGTCTTCTGCCTGGATCGCAGGGACCGTTGCAGGGTGGTTCTCCTTCTGCAGGGGGTGGGGTGCTGGTGGCCTGTTGGTCCTGTGGCGGGGCCTCCTGTCCACTAGCACCGGTGGACGTGGAAGGCTGTTCATCGGTTGGACTGGTGTCAGGGGCAGGTGGTATGCCACTGTCTCCCTCATGGTGTTGGCCACATCTGCCAGCACCCCTGCAATGGTGACCAGAGTGGTGTTAATGGACTTCAAGTCCTCCCTGATCCCCAGGTACTGTCGCTCCTGCAGCCGCTGGGTCTCCTGAAACTTGTCCAGTACCCTGCCCATGGTCTCCTGGGAATAGTGGTATGCTCCCATGATGTTTGAGAGTGCCTCGTGGAGAGTGGGTTCCCTGGGCCTGTCCTCCCCCTGTCGCACAGCAGTCCTCCCAGCTTCCCTGTTGTCCTGTGCCTCTGTCCCCTGAACCGTGTGCCCACTGCCACTGACCCCAGGTCCCTGATTTGCTTGGGTTGGTGGGTTTGCCTGGGGTCCGTGTAGTGGTGGACACATTGCTGATTGACGTGTCCTGGGGACAGTGGCATGGGCCCGCTGGGTGGGTGCTGTGGTGGTGTTTCCTGAGGGGGGAGGTTCTGTGGTGGCTTGGGTCTGTGGCAGGGGTACCGACTGGCCAGAGGTCCCTGATGGGCCCGGCTGGTCATCTTCATCCAGGCGTGCAGAGCTGCTGTCATCACTGTGGGCCTCTTCTGTGGGGGGACTGGATATGGCTGGCACCTCCTGTCTGGTGACGTTGGGTAGGGGTCCTGTTGGGGTGTAAATGCATTGTCATTTTATCTTTGTGTGCCATCTTGTGCAATGGGTGTGTTTCCCTCTATTACTGTGCTTGTAATATCACCTTGGCCCTTGTGTGAGTGGTGATTGTGTGCCCTAGGTGAGTCTCTCTCTTGGACATGCTTTGGTGATGGGTGTCCATGCAAGTCTGTGATGGGTGTCCATGCATTGGTGTAACATGCAGGGCTTGGTATTGGGATGGTTGGGTTGTGATAGTGGGGTATATGTGAGTGTTAGAAATGGGGTCTTTGGTTGACAGTCAGGTTACCCCCTGTTCAAGCAAGGACCCTCACTCTAGTCAGGGTAAAAGAGAATCACCCTCAGCTAACCCCTGCTTACCCCCTTGGTAGCTTGGCAGAGCAGTAGGCTTAACTTCAGAGCGCTAGGTGTAAAGTATTTGTACCAACACACACAGTAACTTCATAAAAACACTACAAAATGACACAACACCGGTTTAGAAAAATAGGAAATATTTACCTAAACAAAACAAGACCAAAACGACAAAAATCCGACATACACAAGTCAAGTTATGAATTTTTAAAGATTAAACTCAAAAATAGCGCTTAGAAACAAAAATGATTCGATGAGATGTTAACACGGCGTTGTGATGGAGTCGTTCCCAACAAGCCGACACCAGCGGCGCCGGACACGGAGTCGTGTAGACCCCCAAGTACAGTACCTTTGGTGAAGAGTGAAAACAACCCGATGCGTGAAGTCGGGAATCGCGGCGTCTGTGCGAAACGTTGAATCCGTGCACCTCGAGCGGCGTCGGTCACGACGTGGTGCGGCGACTTCCACGGAGTCGCGGACTTCAGCGGGGCTGCTGCGGCGTCGGGCCTGCGAAGAGCGTCGCGTTCCAGCGAAGGTCACGGCATCAGGTGCAGGCGGCGTTACCGGATTCAGCAGCGGCATCGGTCCGAAGTCGTCCGAAGTCGATTTCCTTGGATTCCACCAGCTTTCCTTTCAAGGGCCCAGGGACTGGATAGGGCACCACTTGTCGGGCAGGAGTCTCTCCAGAGACTCCAGGTGCTGGCAGAGAGAAGTCTTTGCTGTCCCTGAGACTTCAAACAACAGGAGGCAAGCTCTAACTCAAGCCCTTGGAGATTTCTTCACAAGATGGAAGGCACACAAAGTCCAGTCTTTGCCCTCTTACTCTGGCAGAAGCAGCACTGCAGGAAAGCTCCACAAAGCACAGTCACAGACAGGGCAGCACTTCTTCCTCAGCTATCAGCTCTTCTCCAGGCAGAGGCTCCTCTTGGTTCCAGAAGTGTTTGTAAAGTCTGTAGATTTGGGTGCCCTTCTTATACCCATTTTAGTATTTGAAGTCACCTTTCTTCAAAGGGGACTCACACCTACTTGTGAAATCCTGCCTTGCCCAGGCAAGGCATCAGACACACAGCAGGGGGTTGGAGCCGGCAATGTCAGAGGCAGGCACAGTCCTTTCAGATGAGAGTGACCACTCCACCCCTCCCTCCTAACAGAGATGGCTAATCAGAAAATGCAGGTTACACCCCAGCCCCCTTTGTGTCACTGTCTAGTGCGAGGTGAAAAACAACCCAACTGTCAAACTGACCCAGACAGGGAATCCACAAACAAGGCAGAGTCACAGAATGGTTTAAGCAAGAAAATGCTCACTTTCTAAAAGTGGCATTTTCAAACGCACAATCTTAAAATCAACTTTACTAAAAGATGTATTTTTAAATTGTGAGTTCAGGGACCCCAAACTCCACATGTCCATCTACTCTCTAGGGGAATCTACACTTTAATCATATTTAAAGGTAGCCCCCATGTTATCCTATGAGAGAGACAGGCCTTGCAACAGTGAAAAACGAAGTTGGCAGTATTTCACTGTCAGGACATATAAACCACATTACTATGGGGGACATTCCGACCCCGGCGGGCGGCGGGCGCTGCCCGCCGGGCGGAAACCGCCCAAACACCGCCCTGCGGTCAAATGACCGCGGGGAGCATTCCAACTTTCCCGCTGGGCCGGCGGGCGATCTTCAAAAGATCGCCCGCTGGCCCAGCGGGAAAGCCCCAGCAAAGATGAAGCCAGCTCCGAATGGAGCCGGCGGATTTGCTGGGGTGCGACGGGTGCAGTTGTACCCGTCACGATTTTCAGTGTCTGCCAAGCAGACACTGAAAATCTTAATGGGGCCCTGTTAGGGGGCCCCTGCAGTGCACATTCCAGTGGCATGGGCACTGCAGGGGCCCCCAGGGGCCCCACGACACCCGTTCCCGCCAGCCTCTTCCTGGCGGTGTAAACCGCCAGGAACAGGCTGGCGGGAAGGGGGTCGGAATCCCCATGGCGGCGCTGCATGCAGCGCCGCCATGGAGGATTCCCTGGGGCAGGGGAAAACCGGCGGGAAACTGCCGGTTCCCCTTTTCTGACCGCGGCTTTAACGCCGCGGTCAGAATTGCCCCGGAAGCACCGCCAGCCTGTTGGCGGTGCTTCCTCTGCCCTCTGCCCTGGCGGTTAGAAACCGCCAGGGTCAGAATGAGGGCCTATATGTCCTACCTTATCCATACACTGCACCCTGCCCTTGGGGATACCTAGGGCCTACATTAGGGGTGCCTTACATGTAAGAAAAGGGAAGGTTTAGGCCTGGCAAGTGGGTACACTTGCCAAGTCGAATTTACAGTGTAAAAATACACACACAGACACTGCAGTGGCAGGTCTGAGACATGATTAAAGAGCTACTTATGTGGGTGGCACAACCAGTGCTGCAGGCCCACTAGTAGCATTTGATTTACAGGCCCTGGCATCTCTAGTGCACCTTACTAGGGACTTACTAGTAAATCAAATAGGCCAATCATGGATAAACCAATTACATACAATTTACACAGAGAGCATATGCACTTTAGCACTGGTTAGCAGTGGTAAAGTGCTCAGAGTTGAAAAGCTAACAGCAACAGGTCAGAAAAAAATAGGAGGCAGGAGGCAAAAAGACTGGGGATGACCCTGCATAAGCAAAAGTCCAACACGACCCCCTACCAGCCTAAAGCCAGGGGAGAACAATCAATACCTTGATGTACTTCCCTTATTGGGGCGATAGAACAAGGACCCAGGCCCACAACAGCAGGGCCATGTTCCAGTTATACGCCTTCCTGACGCCAGTTGGATCCCTCTGTCCATACTCTCAGGGCCCACTAAGCTAACCCATGGGGAACCCTTCTCCACATCTACAGACACCATCTGTGCAGCACCTAACTTTACTTTGCTCACAGATGTATTGCAATGGGCAGATAGTACCACCAAGGCCAACACAGTGGTGTTGCCCACTCCACCCCCGGGGTGTGACTCTCGTCCCCCCCCCCAGGGGCAACTCTGTCCACCAGGACAGCAGGCCACAGTGGCCCCAGACAACTGTGAGGGATGAGAGCCCAACCTCAGGCCTCTCCAAGCACTGTGACTGCGGAGAGTGGGGGGCAGTAGCCCCAGGTGCCTGACACCCTTTGACCACTCTCCCTTCCACCAGGTCAGAGAAGATAACCTGACCCTGGTCCTCCCCTCTGGGGCTCTGTACCCTCCCTCCAGGAGCGGCACCTCCAGAGTAAAAAATTATCAGGGTGCTTGTAGAAGCAGTCCTGCACAATTCTTCCACCAGTGCAGGGATGTTAACCTGCAACTGATCCTCCAACCTGGGGTCTGTACCTTCAGGTTGGACCAGGGCCAGGGGTGAGGCTTCCCTCCCTCCCCCTGCCCTCTCTTCTAGGGTCCTGAACCACCCAACTAGGAGTGGCCACCCCAGAAGACAACATGGTAGGGGCACTGTTAGCAGTAGCCCCTTCCTCCAGGTCAGGGGGGACACCCTGAACGTGGCCTTCCAATCCAGGGTCTGTACCCTTAGATTGCTCTGGGGTCAGGGGTGAGTCTTTCTCTCCCCTTCCCCTACTTTCAGGGTTCTGCACCCACCCCTCAGGGAGAGTACCCCTTGAAATCACACCAGGGGGGGTGATTGGGCAAACCGCCACCCCCTTCAGGTCAGGGTTTATCCCCTGCACCTGATCCTCCAGTTCAGGGTCTGTACCCACAGACTGGACCACTGCCTGGCAACCCAGGAATTCCTGGGGGGCATACCTACCCCCCACCAGGTCAGAGTTTACCCTCTGCACCTGGTCATCCAACCCAGGGTCACCCCCCTGCGGTTGAACCACTGCCTGGCACACCAGGACTTTCAGGGGGGCACACTTACCCCCCTCAAGGGACACACTGTTCCCAAGGGCCACACAAGAGTCTGGCTGGCGCAGGTCTCCTGACCTCTGCCCATCTGACAGAGTCTGGATTCCCCCCAACCCAGAAATGGTCTCACCAAGGTAATTCCTGGGGGGCTCTGCTCTCAGAGCTGACCCCTGACCCTCCAGGTTCTCCACTGGGGTCCGCAACCCCCTCTCAACCCTCTGTCTGGACTTCTGCACCCCCTCACTAGGAGTGGTACTGCCAGACACCAGAACTGGTGGGACGCTGGCTACAGCCGCCCCCCCAAGTTCTCCTGACACTGTGGGATCTCCCTCAACAGATGGCCCTATGGTACAGGCTAGGCTCCCATCCTGGTGTTCCCTCATGGAACCCTCCAGGACCTGGGACCGGATCTCGGGCACCTTGGACCTCAGCCCATCCCCATTCCCTCTCCTCAGAGACTGGACATGGGGTCCCTCACCCATCCCACTACACTGGGACCTACCTGGGACACTACAATCCTTCCCTACCTCACCTGGTTGGGAAATACCTAGACCACTCCTCTCAGGAGCCCCCCCCCAAATGCCTCTTCAGACTCTCTGGTACTCACCAATAGGTCTGCCTCCATTGTAAGCTCCCTTGGGTCAGAGAACTCACACTCCACCTGGTGGTGGCGTAGCTCTGGAAAATAAGGACTAGACATATGCTCTCCAGCAATTACATCACTCAGCCCCTTACATGAATTAACCAAAGTACCCTTCACCCAACCATCCAGTGACTCTGCTTTGGAAAAGCACCCCACATCACCCTCCTGAGACTGGTGAGACAGTACCTGACTGTCCCTGACACTCAACCCACACTCTTCTGGGATGTCTTCACACTCCATAACCAGGGCATCTACCTTGGGGGAACCCCTCTCCCTGTCACTCTCACCTAGAGTCAGTAAGTGTCCCTCCCACCAGTAGGAATATGACTCCCCATGCCAGTTCCCCAATCCACCTCAGGGACCCTGTGCATCACTGGAGCTACCTCATACCCCTGAACCTCCTGGTGTGTGTTAACTCTCTCCTTCAAGTAGGGCACCACATCTCTGGGCATGTGCACTTCTTCAGCAGCACTGGATATACAATTGTTGCTGCCACCATTCCAGCTGGACTCAGCCCTCATGACTTCCAGCTCTTTCAATTTAAACTTGTAAGCATAAATCATCCTTTTTATCTCTAAGTCCCTTTCCCACTTGTCGCACTCCCTTTGCATCCTCAACTTTTCTGCCTCCAACAAGTGAGCCCTTTCTGCTTGTCTGTCCTGCACATCTTTAGGAGTCAGACCCTTAGAGGACCTACCGCTACCACTCCTGGAGAACCTCCCCCCAGGTGTAACAGGTACCTCAAATACACCACGGTGTAGACTATGCACTTTCCCATCCATATCTTCTGTGTGCCCCCCAGCTTCCTTGGCTGTCACCCAGGTCCTCAATGCCTCTTGCAGCTCCCCCTTCCTGGCAGAGCTCTTAACGTGACAGGCAAGATCTTCACAGAACTGTTTCAATTGAGCAACTGAGTACCTCTTCAGTTTTCCTAATTCAAACACAGCTCCAGCTGTTGCATCTCCAGATTGAGACATGATGGCAACAAGTGCAAAGTTCCAAAGGCAGAAAACAAGTTCCCAATGAAGTAAAAAGAATCAGTCAAGGGATCAGCAAAATCATGGAAGTAGAACAAAAAGGAGTCCTTAAGAGAAAAATGAAAGATCACCAAACAAGTAGTATGTGGTCACGTAGTGGTCTGAGATCAAAACAGTAGTGTACACTTAATTACTGTATGTCAAGTACAAATACAAGTCCAAATCCCAACCGCTGATCACCAATGTTAGAAATGGGGTGTTTGGTTGACAGTCAGGTTACCCCCTGTTTAAGCAAGGACCCTCACTCTAGTCAGGGTAAAAGAGAATCACCCTCAGCTAACCCCTGCTTACCCCCTTGGTAGCTCAGCAGAGCAGTAGGCTTAACTTCAGAGCGCTAGGTGTAAAGTATTTGTACCAACACACACAGTAACTTCATGAAAACACTACAAAATGACACAACACCGGTTTAGGAACATAGGAAATATTTATCTAAACAAAACAAGACCAAAACGACAAAAATCCGACATACACAAGTCAAGTTATGAATTTTTAAAGATTAAACTCAAAAATAGCACTTAGAAACAAAAATGCTTCGATGAGATGTTAACACGGCGTTGTGACAGAGTCGTTCCCAACAAGCCGACACCAGCGGCGCCGGACACGGAGTCGTGTAGACCCCCAAGTACAGTACCTTTGGTGAAGAGTGAAAACAAGCCGATGCGTGAAGTCGGGAATCGCGGCGTCTGTGCGAAACGTTGAATCCGTGCACTTCGAGCGGCGTCGGTCACGACGTGGTGCGGCGACTTCCACGGAGTCGCGGACTTCAGCTGGGCTGCTGCGGCATCGGGCCTGCGAAGAGCGTCGCGTTCCAGCGAAGGTCACGGCATCAGGTGCAGGCGGCGTTACCGGATTCAGCAGCGGCGGCGGTCCGAAGTCGTCCGAAGTCGATTTCCTTGGATTCCACCAGCTTTCCTTTCAAGGGCCCAGGGACTGGATAGGGCACTACTTGTCGGGCAGGAGTCTCTCCAGAGACTCCAGGTGCTGGCAGAGAGAAGTCTTTGCTATCCCTGAGACTTCAAACAACAGGAGGCAAGCTCTAACTCAAGCCCTTGGAGATTTATTCACAAGATGGAAGGCACACAAAGTCCAGTCTTTGCCCTCTTACTCTGGCAGAAGCAGCACTGCAGGAAAGCTCCACAAAGCACAGTCACAGGCAGGGCAGCACTACTTCCTCAGCTGTCAGCTCTTCTCCAGGCAGAGGTTCCTCTTGGTTCCAGAAGTGTTTCTAAAGTCTGTAGATTTGGGTGCCCTTCTTATACCTATTTTAGTCTTTGAAGTCACCTTTCTTCAAAGGGGACTCACACCTACTTGTGAAATCCTGCCTTGCCCAGGCAAGGCATCAGACACACGGCAGGGGGTTGGAGCCGGCATTGTCAGAGGCAGGCACAGTCCTTTCAGATTAGAGTGACCACTCCACCCCTCCCTCCTAGCAGAGATGGCTAATCAGGAAATGCAGGTTACACCCCAGCCCCCTTTGTGTCACTGTCTAGTGCGAGGTGAAAAACAACCCAACTGTCAAACTGACCCAGACAGGGAATCCACAAACAAGGCAGAGTCACAGAATGGTTTAAGCAAGAAAATGCTCACTTTCTAAAAGTGGCATTTTCAAACGCACAATCTTAAAATCAACTTTACTAAAAGATGTATTTTTAAATTGTGAGTTCAGGGACCCCAAACTCCACATGTCCATCTACTCTCTAGGGGAATCTACACTTTAATCATATTTAAAGGTAGCCCCCATGTTATCCTATGAGAGAGACAGGCCTTGCAACAGTGAAAAACGAAGTTGGCAGTATTTTAATGTCAGGACATATAAACCACATTACTATATGTCCTACCTTATCCATACACTGCACCCTGCCCTTGGGGCTACCTAGGGCCTACATTAGGGGTGCCTTACATGTAAGAAAAGGGAAGGTTTAGGCCTGGCAAGTGGGTACACTTGCCAAGTCGAATTTACAGTGTAGAAATAAACACACAGACACTGCAGTGGCAGGTCTGAGACATGATTACAGAGCTACTTATGTGGGTGGCACAACCAGTGCTGCAGGCCCACTAGTAGCATTTGATTTACAGGCCCTGGCACCTCTAGTGCACCTTACTAGGGACTTACTAGTAAATCAAATAGGCCAATCATGGATAAACCAATTACATACAATTTACACGGAGAGCATATGCACTTTAGCACTGGTTAGCAGTGGTAAAGTGCTCAGAGTTGAAAAGCCAACAGCAACAGGTCAGAAAAAAATAGGAGGCAGGAGGCAAAAAGACTAGGGATGACCTTGCATAAGCAAAAGTCTAACAGTGAGGTTGTGGAGTGATGGGTGTGAGGGTAGGGGTAGGAGTTTGTGGTGGCATGCAGGTAGGGTGAGGGATATATTAGTAAAGATTTGCCTTACCAGAGTCCAGTCCTCTTGCTACTCCTGCGAGGCCCTCAGGTTGCATGATCGCCAAGACTTGTTCTTTCCATGTTGTTAGTTGTGGGGCAGGAGGTGGGGGTCCACCGCCATTCCTGTGTATGGCTACTTGGTGTCTGGATACCACGGAACGTACCTTCCCCCGTAGGTCGTTCCACCTCTTCCTGATGTCATCCCGTGTTCTTGGATGCTGTCCGACTGCGTTGACCCTGTCGACAATTCTCCGCCATAGCTCCATCTTCCTAGCAATGGATGTCTGCTGCACCTGTGATCCAAATAGCTGTGGCTCTACCCGGATGATTTCCTCCACCATGATCCTGAGCTCCTCCTCAGAAAACCTGGGGTGTCTTTGAGGTGCCATGATGTGGTGTGAGGTGATGTGTGTTGCGACGTGTGGGGGGATGTTTTGGGGTGTGTGGTGTTTTGTGTGTGGATGGTGTATGAGTGATGGTGTTGTGTGCCTCTGTATGCTGGTGTGGTCTTTGCTTTTCTCTCTCTCTGCTTCTTTAAAAATTTTCATTGTAAGGGGTTGTGGGCAATGTGGGTGTGTTTTATATTGGATTGGGTGTGTGGGTGTGGTGTGTGTATGTGTGTCAGGTGTGAGTAGTTTGAATTGTCCAATGTGGTTGTGTTTTGTAAATGTGTGTGTATTTTGAGCGCAGCGGTGTGTACCGCCAATGGTTTACAGCGGTTGAATGGCCGCCGCATTGATTCATGGGTCGTGATAGTGTGGGCGTATTCCTGTTGGCGTGACGGTGTGGGTTTTAGTACTGCCAATTTATCACTGACCTTTGCTGTGGCGGACTTGTGTGGGTGTCTGTATTGTGGAGGATTTCTCAGTGTGCGTCATAATACCCGTAGCGGATTTCCGCTGTGGACACGGTATGTTGGCTGCTGTCGGCATGGCTGTCAGCGGACTTTACCTCCAGGGTTGTAATGAGGGCCTAAGGCGGTGATTCTAACCGCAGCGGGTGGCGGTCGCCGCCCGCCATGCGGTTACCGCCAAATGACCGCACCGCGGTCACAAGACCGCGGCGGCCATTCTGGCTTTCCCGCTGTGCTGGCGGGCGACCGCCAAAAGGCCGCCCGCCAGCACAGCGGGAAAGACCCAGCAACGATGAAGCCGGCTCTGAATGGAGCCGGCGGAGTTGCTGGAGTGCGATGGGTGCAGTAGCACCCGTCGCGAATTTCAGTGTCTGCTAGGCAGACACTGAAATTCCTTTTGGGGCCCTCTTACGGGGGCCCCTGCAGTGCCCATGCCATTGGCATGGGCACTGCAAGGGCCCCCAGGGGCCCCGCGGCACCCCCTACCGCCATCCTGTTCCTGGCGGGAGACCCACCAGGAACAGGATGGCGGTAGGGGGTGTCAGAATCCCCATGGCGGCGGAGCGTGCTCCGCCGCCATGGAGGATTCTCAAGGGCAGCGGAAAGTCGGCGGGACACCGCCGACTTTTCGTTTCTGGCCGCGGTTGAACCACCGTGGTCAGAATGCCCAGCGGTGCACCGCCAGCCTGTTGGCGGTGCTACCGCGGTCATTCGCCCTGGCGGTTTTTACCGCCAGGGTTAGAATGACCCCCTAAGTCTTTTATGTCCCTGAGACTTCTTAATAGGAGGCAAGTTCAACTCAAGCCCTTGGAGAACCTTGGAAAGCAGGATGTAGAAAGCAAAGTCCAGTCCTTTCACTCCCAGGATGGAAACAGCAAAGAGCAGGCCAGCACAACAAAGCAATAGACAGAGTGGCAGTCCGTCCTATAGCTTCCAGCTCTTTTTCCTGACAGAATGTCCTCAGACCAGAAGTGTTCTTACTTTGTGGTGTCAGAAGTCCAGACCCTGCCTTCCCTGCCCTACCCCCACATTCCAGGGGGTTGGAGACTGCTGTGTGAGGACATGCACAGCCCTAGTCATTGCTTGAGATACCCACAGAGATGCCTCAAACTTGCACTGGCATTGGGTCTGCGCACCCACATGTGACACAGCACAGCCTTTTGTCAATCTGTGCCGTGTACCAAATTGCAGGCAGCAGGCTGTAACTGGGAGGGGGGTTACAGTTCCCTTTGCAGGTAAGTGCTGAGATTTTCTGGACACATCTTGAAGGGGATTTATGGATGGGGCCATATGCCCCATATCCCTCCAAGGGGCTTTAATCATGGGACGCACTGCCAGTGCATCTCTGAAAATGTACTTGCCCTATAGCTCCACATCTTACATTCAGCGTACAATCCAGATAAGAGTGAATTTCACATTAGCATAGGCCCACTCACCCCTGCACAAGAGGGTGAACCCACCGTTGATGCCACAGGCAGTCTTTGTCCATATCCCACAACTTTGTAATGAATATTGGCACAAGCATGTGCAGCACCTTCAGGCATTTCCCGGGACCCATGGGGCCCACAAAGTGTGTTCAAAAGGTCATTGTGCACCTGCGACACTCCTACCAAACAGCACTTGGTATGAATACTGTGGCATTTAAAGTCCCATTCTCAAATAGGCTAGCACATGAATGTGCCCAGGACAGTCAGATTTTTCATCACGGGGCACACATGATTCTCACTCATGCTGATGCTGCAATGCTAGACCACCATGCATGCTTTGGCATGACCTCTGACATACTGAGGACAGCAAGGCAACGTACATTACTACACTCAGCCTCAAGGTAGTGTTGCTTGTGCATAGCAGTGACTGTTCACAAGCAATACCCATGTAATGTGAGACTGTCACAGGCAATGAAACTCATGTGGACCTGGCACAGTTCCAAACGTGTCGCACATCCCCAGTACAGACCACACAAGGATGTATAAATTGATGTGCCCTTGGCTCATCTGTTTTTGTGTGTCCTGTATTCTGTTTCTCACATTGATCATGTAGGACTGTTCCATTAATGGTTTACGTGCATAAAAGATTTGAGAGAACTGTAAAGCAAGTTGACAGCAGATTGGGTGGATTGGGCCATTTACATAGTCCCATGTGGGCATTGATATGTTTACGTGGTTCATCCTGATCATCCATGGGGGTTGTCCGGCAATAATGCACCAACAAGGTCACTGCAATGTACCCATTACACGGAATAACACCAGTGAGCTTCTTGGGGTGTGTTCACTTACTCCATACCTATAAGTCCAGGATGATCCCCACAGCTCGACTTCGCATGGCCTTATAGATATTGTTGAGGGGGCTTGTGCCACCAGATGGGCAGAGAGTGGTGTGACACCAGCATCATTGGTCTGTGGTACCTCGGACCATATCTGTATAACTTGGTATCCTAGGACGCCTTGTGATTGCCGTATACCCACTCAGGAAGTGACCAACATTGTGGGGGTCATTCCGACCCTGGCGGTCCATGACCGCCATGGCGGAGGGCGGCAGAAGCACCGCCAACAGGCTGGCGGTGCTTCCTGGGCTATTCTGACCGCGGCGGTAAAGCCGCGGTCAGAAAAGGGGAACCGGCGGTTTCCCGCCGGTTTTCCCCTGGCCCAGGGAATCCGCCATGGCGGCGCTGCTTGCAGCACCGCCATGGGGATTCCGACCCCCTTCCCGCCAGCCTGTTTCTGGCGGTGTCCACCGCCAGAACCAGGATGGCGGGAACGGGTGCCGTGGGGCCCCCTGGGGGCACCTGCACTGCCCATGCCACTGGCATGGGCAGTGCAGGGGCCCCCTAACAGGGCCCCACAAAGATTTTCACTGTCTGCTTTGCAGACAGTGAAAATCGCGATGGGTGCCACTGCACCCGTCACACCCCTGCAACTCCGCCGGCTCCATTCGGAGCCGGCTTCCTCGTTGCAGGGGCTTTCCCGCTGGGCCGGCGGACGGCCTTTTGGCGGTCGCCCGCCAGCCCAGCGGGAAAGTTGGAATGACCGCTGCGGTCTTTTGACCGCGGTGCGGTCATTCGGCGGTAACCGCATGGCAGGCGGCGACCGCCGCCTGCCGCGGTCAGAATGACCGCCTGTGTGTTTCACCCACTCTACAGTGTGAGTAGCATGCAGGTGACAAACTGGATTCCTACATTGGCTATGTTTGTGTGGTGGCTCTAATGACCTATGTTGATATTTGCATACCAATGGTTACCAGAGAGCCTTCAGGAACACATACCATAACATGTTGTAATACATAAATATCGACTGTATGGCCTTGTGTTTTGGAGGATAGGTGTTGCACATTCACAGAGCAACAGCTCCTTTTCTTTACCCACAGGCTTACTCTTAAATTTGTGGATCATGAAGTCAGCTTGTCTAGCCTCAACTAGTCAAGTGTAGACAATCATATATATGTTTACTATTGACACCCATCACTGGAAGTTGGGTAATGGGTATGCACTCAGAAAGATGTTCGGCTGCAAATTTACAGCCATATCCAAACATAACTTGAGATACATCAGTACCAGGCACCGTGGGTGGATGAACCCTGTTTTGTTGTGATTTGTAATGGACATTTGTTTCATACTCAGAATCTAAGTGTTGTGCCTTCACATTTGCACAAAGACTGTACTAATGGAAGTGAAGCCATCATGTGCATCTAAGGGCAACACACTAACATGGTAGTCTGTGTCACTGCTGTTTCCATTGGCATTGTGGCCTAGTGGGGAAAATGTGGCCACATTGTTACTAGGTAGACACCCTTGCACTGGTAAAGTTTAGAACTTAGCATTTGTATGTATGATTTGAGATCTCCTAATGGACATGATATGTGGTTTCAAATGTGTATGTGACATAGTCAGACTGTTGGGGTTGGACTGTTTTCACATGCACATACTATGTGGATCACTCCACAGCCATCATCTATGAGTAAACTCTACCATCCTTCACAAGTATGAGCCCATACAAATTGCTAGCTGTACAAGGTACACACACAGTAATTGCCCACTATCTACATTAGCACATCGTGTTCACTGTGTTTGGCAATGGAGTGCTATTTGGTACTAGTTATTGCCATGCATACTATTTTATCTGTACCAGATGTTCTACGGCGCTGTTTGTCACACATAGCTACATACCCTTTCTGTGTGGCAACTACTAGCAAATTTGATGTGAGTGTTCAGATATTTACCGTGACTATGAAGTTAATTTGCTTGCACACTGGTAGTGCTTTTCTGTTTTTTCACATAGGTACACCAATTCACTTAGCCATATTTTTGTGAAATTGTGAAAGTCATTCGCGCATTTCTGAAATTAATTTGCAGTAGATGGTCCCTCCACCATGTTGCTGCTACCCATAGTACATTTTGAGATTGCTCCCTTTCTTCCTCATCCTCATTGTCACTTCCTGATCATCATTGGCATTGGCTTATGGTACATTGTTCCACACACAGATATTGTTCAATATGCAGTACACTGGTGTTATTTTGCATCACATTGTGGGTGAGTACAGAAATCAGCCACCAGACATATCCAGGCTCCTGAAGCATGACTTGAGGACTCCTAAAGCGCACTCTGCTATGGACCAGGTCCTGCTTAGGGCGTGATTGAAGCTCCACTGCTCTGCCTTATGGGGTTGTTTATAAGGAGTCATAACCCACGGCTGCACACAATATACTTGGTCAGCTCCAATGAAACGAGAGGTAACAGTATTAAATAGTCATGACATGTGATGGCCCCACATTCGTATTCATTCTGTTATGTGTCCTGATTGAATCATACACTTTGCCATTAGTATGAAACATGCTATGACATTGTTTGGCATACATACAAGTTGAATTAAGATTTGTCTGATACTGTACTACACACACAGGTGTACTGTCCTCTGTGATGCACTTATTATTAGTCATACTTGTGAGTGCAAATGCCATGAAGGTGGTGATTTGTCGCCATTGAGAAGAGTCTATCTATTGAGGAGTCACAGCTCTCACACTCATCTATTGTCTCTGTTCGTGACTAGTATTCTCATACAAAAGTGTCACGTTTGGGCCTGAAGAGTCTCCTTGACAGTTTAACATTGTCTAATTTTATTATGTTCAGGAATATTTTTTGCTGATATGTGTGTTTTGAGTACAACATGATTGTTCAACGGGCAATGAGCATGTTACACACAACACTTTACAAAGTTCACTACATTGTGTTTGGCACTTTGGGGTTGGTAAAGGCTTTCAAACCTGAATCACAACTGTTGTGGCCTACATATCGTTTCAAAGATGTGGGTGATTTTTATTTTTCCTAGAACCATGACATAAATACAAAGACAAACGATGCTTGTGAATATTTATCATCATGTGAAAGCACTATGATACATGGTGTGGTGATACATTCATAGACATGTGAGTTATATGAAAAAAAATTGCACAATGTTTGTGCATCTGCGAGCTCCTGCGGCTATATTTTGGATGACTCCATCCTCAGCTGCATCCTCCTCCTACCTATCCATCAGGTCATCCTGCGGTTGATCTCCATCCCTGGGGACATTTGCGTACACACATATGTTGTGCAGAATAGCACACACTAAGATACGTTTTCAGACTATGGGTGGGGAATAGAGAAATATGTGAAAGCAATGGAAACTGCCCTTGAGGAGGCCAAAGGTCCGCTCCACAACATTGCGAGTCCTGATGTCTGCCTGGTTGCACGCCTCCTCTGGCTAGGTCTGTGGGTTTTCATTACGTACTGCTGTACCCCATATCCTTGGTCTGCTGAAATTGAGAAAAGGAGACAGTGTCAATGTTTAGGATAACTTTGTTGTATACATTCCTGCCCATGTGTGTTATGTGTAGTAGTAATGTCATGCACTTATCCAAGATGTAGCCACATGATGTGTCACTCATACTAGTGTGATGGCATTTACAGGGGATTCTTAAATCAATCTATGTGATGTCAAATGCAGTGAATGGGCAGATACATCATACATTTCTACATCCTGGCTGTCCTGTTAATGCAGCAGAGTTTGTTGATGGCTATTTGCCAGCGGGCTAGTCCACTCAATGTCATGTGTTGACACACATGTGTGGGGAGACGAGGGGGTCATTCCGACCCTGGCGGTCCATGACCGCCATGGCGGAGGGCGGCAGAAGCACCGCCAACAGGCTGGCGGTGCTTCCTGGGCTATTCTGAGCGCAGCGGTAAAGCCGCGGTCAGAAAAGGGGAACCGGCGGTTTCCCGCCGGTTTTCCCCTTGGCCAGGGAATCCGCCATGGCGGCGCTGCTTGTAGCACCGCCATGGGGATTCCGACCCCCTTCCCGCCAGCCTGTTTCTGGCGGTGTCCACCGCCAGAACCAGGATGGCGGGAACGGGTGCCTTGGGGCCCCTGGGGGCCCCTGCACTGCCCATGCCACTGGCACTGGCCACATGGGCAGCGCAGTGGCCCCCTAACAGGGCCCCACAAAGATTTTCACTGTCTGCTTTGCAGACAGTGAAAATCGCGACGGGTGCCACTGCACCCGTCGCACCCCTGCAACTCCGCCAGCTCCATTCGGAGCCGGCTTCCTCGTTGCAGGGGCTTTCCCGCTTGGCCGGCGGACGGCCTTTTGGCGGTCGCCCGCCGGCCCAGCGGGAAAGTTGGAATGACCGCTGCGGTCTTTTGACTGCGGTGCAGTCATTCGGCGGTAACCGCATGGCGGGCGGCGACCGCCGCCCACCGCGGTCAGAATGACCGCCAGAATGTGGATGAGATTGTTTCTTGGAGGTCCTTCCTAGGTAAGTGGTAACATACCAGACATGGCTTACACAGACACATGCATGGGTCCATGGTCATCCACAGATGTTGGTGGTGGACTGCATTAAATTGGCACATGCCTTTGAATGTCAAATATTATCCATGGCAGCTGACATGATGCCATCCACACAGGATCCAATCACACATTTCAACTGAGGGACATGGTGTCACATCTGCCATATCCAGATCCATGAGTGCATGTCGTGGTAGGAGAACATTGTGTCCATCTGTGACAGCATTGTGCCCAATATATGCACATTACACATGGATCCTGGAGAATTGGCAATAGTCCTCTGCAGTCAACCTACAAAACTTCCTGCACTGCACAACGTCTCTGAGATGGGAAAATACTACACAATATTTGGGGCATCCTGAACTTTCAAGTTCCTTCCGGATACACTTGCACACGAGTTGCCTAGACAGTACACATTCACACTTGCGTCAGGACGGAGGGTAGGAATGAGGAGATTGATGGCTGGGAGATTCCAGCCACTTGGGCTGCTGTAATCCTGAAGGATCCCAAGGCCATCATGTGAAGTACAGCCATTAGCTTTGTCAATGGAGGGATGTTGGTAACCCTGTCCACTGTTGCATGGAGTCTGGGCGCAATCAGGTGTAGGAGCTTTACTAAAGACTGCCTCCTCAACAGTAGTAGGTTTTTACCTCTTCCTCCCTGGGTCCAAATAGTGAGGAATGCTGCTGATAGATGTGCTCCCTTCTCCTGCACTGCCACCATGGGGTGGTGATGATAGTGGTAGTGGTCTTCTTGGGGCTCCAAGCTGCAGTGGGAGTAGGTCCATGGTGTTGTCTAGCATGGCAGAGTGATTTGAGTGTTTTCTCCTTATATACCAGTGCAAATACATCACTTTTAACGCCTGGTCTAGACCAGCCATTCGTTTTTTTTAAACTATTGAGTTTCTGCACATCTTTTGCCAAGGAAGTGTCATTTTTCAATATCCTTGTAGATATGGCTGTGTCAGTTCTGCGTGTTTTTTGAGAGGTAAACACCTACCTTGCATATCCCTGTCATCGTCTGACACATCCGAAGAGGGTGCAAGAAAAAACTGACGCACAGGAGTGAAAAGTGATGCTAGGGGCTTCTAGCGTCACTTTGTAAATATGGACCAGTGAGTTTGCCACCGCTTAATCAAAACAAATGATCCAGCGGCAACGCTAGCTCCTTGCAAATAAGGCCCTTTTTTGGGGGAACTATGACCTCTATGGCAGTTTGGGCAGGGGCTAGACTGAAGGATATCCATAAGTCTGCAAATTAGTCACGTACCAAGTTTTAAGACCTTTTACTGTAAGCCTGTAGATCATACAGCAATGTCAGTTGTTATTAGGCATTGAACAATACATAATATGAACCTCAGTTTTGTATTAAAATTGTACATTCTACCAGCCAGTTGTGAAAGAGAGGAGACAAGGAGGGAAGAATCATCCCACCACTTTCGATGTGTTACCCTGGAACTAAGGTTAATACATATTTTGGCTATTTCTAGTGCCCATCACCAGTAATCAAGTGGCAAGTTGACCTGACAGAGCCTGGGATTCGCTAAGGCTACTGCTATTTGGACTTTGGATAGACATCTGTGCTTGTGTTAATTGTAAAGGTTTGTGAGTTTTGTGCAATCCCGGCCACCACTACCCAAAGCTTACTTTTGCAAGACCCAGTTTTTCTCCTCTCCACTTCCATTTTTCTGTTCCTACTTGCTCTCTCAGACACAGATTGTGGATTAGAAAGCTGACCACACTCCTCCTCTAGGTGTACTCATTTGCTTGTTGCTGGGTAACAAATTGGCCTGGCCTGCAGCTGAACCTAACTGGCAGAGAAAGAAACATGTGACCTCCCCAGCAGACTTTACAAGCCCTCTCCCAAGGGCGTAACAGACCGGGTGTCGAAGCTAAGGGAGGAGAGGACAAGGGCATTGACAGTTTTGGCCTGTACCAAGTGACCCCCAACTTTATCACCCCCTCCACTGGATGTTCTGCAGCCTACTTTCATATCACCTCCAAAATAAATTCTTTAAATGACCTATTAATAAACGCTTGCTCCATTTAAAAAACAAGTACCATATTTTCTACTCATTGATATACAAAGAAAATGACTTACTTTTCATAACTGAATCTAACTGAGGGAAGAATATATTGCATGAAGCCATCCCACCAGGCTATCAAACTGTGACACAAAATTGCACAGGCAAACAAAGAGGCAGTTTAGCCATCAAACTTAAAGAAACAACAAATCACACCAAAGCTGAAGATCTTGATTTGCAAGGTTGTGAGGCCCTCCTCGTCAGATGCAACCTTACCAAAACATTCTAATGCTAACTTTTCCTACTCTACAGACCACAACCTAGCAACGTAGCATTCCCAGACACATTGCTAGACACAATCTCTAACCTTCTTATAATATACTCAAACTTATGCATCCTTGGTGACTTCATCATATAGGGGGTCATTACAACATTGTCGGTAAAAGGCGCTTACCGCCGTGCAGAAGACCACCAACACACCGCCGCAGCCGCGGAATTCCGCCACAGCTATTATGACCCACATCTCGAAATCCGACAAAATTCAGACACCCACACAAGTCCGCCACACCAAAGGTCAGTGATAAACTGGCGGAAACAAAACCGACACCGTCACGCCAACAGAAATACACCCACACTATCACGACACACTAATCCACGCGGCGGTCTTTCAACCGCGGTATTCCATTGGTGGTACACACCGCCGCGTTCAAAATACACACACTTCTACAAAACACCGCCACATTGGACAATTTGAAATACACACACCTGATACACATACACACACCACTCCCACACACCCAATACTATATAAAACACACACCCACAAACCCCCATGACAAAAAATTCCGAAAGAAGGCCAGAGAGAGACACCACCATTCACAAACTAGCAGCCACAGGCACACAACATCATCACCCACACAACTTCCACGCCCAAAACACCACACACCACTACATATCAGCACACTTATCACCCCACACACCACCCCACACATCACCCACCCTACCCCATGGCACGGCAAAGACACCCCAGGTTCTCGGAGGAGTAGCTCAGGGTCATGGTGGAGGAAATCGTCCGGGTAGAGCCACAGCTATTTGGAGCACAGGTGCAGCACAGCTCCATTACAAGGAAGATAGAGCTATGGAGAAGAATAGTCGACAGGGTCAACGCAGTGGGACAACACCCAAGAAATCGGGACGACATCAGGAAGAGGTGGAACGACCTACGTGGGAAGGTGTGTTCCGTGGCCTCAAGACACCACCAGGCGGTCCAGCGGACTGGCGCCGGACCCCCACCTCCTCACCCACAACTAACAACATGGGAGGAGCAGGTCTTGGCGATTCTGCATCCTGAGGGCCTCGCAGGAGTCGGTGGAGGAATGGACTCCGGTAAGTCAAACCTTTAACTACCATATCCCCCACCCTACCTGCATGCTATCACATACCCCCACCCTCGCCCCCATCCCTATCACTCCAACTCCTCACAAATGTACCAATATCACAAACCACACATCCCAACACCAAGCCCTGCATGCAACAACAACGCATGGACACCCATCACTAAAGCATGCCCACTGCACAAACCCATATACCACCCTAAACCATCATCACACAAGCCCCCACACAGGAATGCCAGCACTGGGGTACACGCTCACCCACCCATTGTACACCATGACACACACAGATGCAATAATCATGCTTTTACCCCCCTGCAGGACCACTACCCAACGTCACCAGACAGGAGGGTCCAGACATCTCCACCCCACCCACAGAAGAGGCCCACAGTGATGACAGCAGCTCTGTCCAACTGGATCTAGATGACCAGCCCGGACCATCGTGGGCCTCGGGACAGTCGGTTCCCCTCACACAGGCACAGGCCACCACAGACCTTCCCCCCTCTGGTAACACCAGCACTGCACCCACCCAGCGGGCCCATACCTCCGTCCCCAGGACAAGTCAATCAGCTGTGTGTCCACCACTACAGGGAACCCAGGATAACCCACCACCCCAACAACAACAGGGACCTGGGGGCAGTGGTAGTGGGCACACGATCCAGGGGACGGAGGCCCAGGAACACAGGGGAACTGGGAGGGCTGCTGTGCGACAGGGGGCGGACAGGCCAAGGGAACCCACTCTCCACAAGGCCCTCTCCTCCATCATGGGAGCATACCACCACTCCAAGGAGATGATGGCAACGGCCCTGGCCAAGTTTCAGGAGACCCAGCACATGCAGGAGGAACAGTATTTGGGCTTCAGGGAGGAACTCAGAACCATCAGCTCCGCCCTGGGCACCATTGTAGGGGTGCTGAAGGAAATACTCAACACCAGGAGGGACACTGTGGCACTACAAGGGTCCCCTGACACTAGCATGGACGATGAACTGCCCACCACTTCCGCCAGCGCTAGTGGACAGGAGGAACCGCCACAGGACTACCACACCAGCACCCCACCTCCTGCAGATGGAGAACCACCCCGCAAACGGTCCCTGAGATCCAGGAACAAGACAGAGCACGATGCCAAGACCCCCGCCAAGAAATGAGACCACCCTGATTGTCAACCCACTGTCCCACTTTGTCACCCTGTCCATATTGAAACTGCCCAAGCTCCACTTCCTATGCCCATATGGGCAATGCACCTATGAGACTAATAGACTGGACTCTGCCATGGACACTCCTCTGCCATCACCCCTCACCATTTAACTTCCTCCTCCAATATTTTGTATGTAAATAAACACACCTAAAGCACCAAAAGATCTGGAGTCTGTCTGTGATTTTGAAATAGTGAATTTGGAATTACAGTGACAAAATGTTCTTGAAATAGTAATGTCAACATACCTATGTCACACAGCTCTAGTCCATGAGGAATCTAAGCAGATGACACACGTTGGGACCCACACCTGTGAAACCGTAAGGGAAAGTGACAACTCAGTGACCATACACTGGGTGAAATCGACAGACAGGATAGAGGTAGAAGTGTAAAAGTACTTGTAGTAGGCAGAAATGTATTCTCACCTGTGTTTCACTGGAAATATTGCTGGATGACTGAGTCCCTGTTGTCAATGTATTCTTCCTCTGCTTCCTCCTCATCACTGTCCACAGGCTCCACAGCTGCCACAACACCGCCATCTGGACCATCCTCCTGCAGAAAAGGCATCTGTCATCGCAAAGCCAAGTTATGAAGCATACAGCAGGCCACGATGATCTGGCACACCTTCTTTGGTGAGTAGAATAGGGATCCACCTGTCATATGGAGGCACCGGAACCTGGCCTTCAGGAGGCCCAAGGTTCGCTCGATCACCCTCCTAGTACGCCCATGGGCTTCATTGTAGCGTTCCTCTGCCCTTGTCCTAGGATTCCTGACGGGGTCAGTAGCCATGACAGTTTGGGGTAACCATAGTCACCTAATAGCCACACACGGGGCCTCTGGAGTTGACCCATCACATAAGGGATGCTGCTATTCCGCATGATGTAGGCCTCATGCACTGAGCCTGGGAACATGGCATTCACATGGGAGATGTACTGGTCTGCCAAACACACCATCTGTACATTTATGGAATGATAACTCTTCCGGTTCCTGTACACCTGTTCACTCCTGTGGGGGGGACCAAAGCCACATGGGTCCCATCAATGGCACCTATGATGTTGGGGATATGTCCCAGGGGATAGAAGTCAGCTTTCACTGTAGGCAAGTCCTCCACCTGAGGGAAAACGATGTAGCTCTGCATGTGTTTCAGCAGGGCAGACAACACTCTGGACAATACGTTGGAAAACATAGGCTGGGACATCCCTGATGCCATGGCCACAGTTGTTTGAAATTACCCACTTGCAAGGAAATGGAGCAATGATAGCACCTGCACTTGAGGGGGGATTCCTGTGGGATGGCGGATTGCTGACATCAGGTCTGGCTCCAACTGGGTACACAGTTCCTGGATTGTGGCACGGTCAAACCTGTAAGTGATTATCAGATTTCTTTCCTCCATTGTCGACAGGTCCACCAGCGGTTGGTACACCGGAGGATTCCGCCATCTCCTCACATGTCCCAGTGGACGGTGCCTTTGAAGGACAACAGCGCCCAGAGAGTCAAACAACTCAGAGGTATGTACCCACAGTCTACACAGAACACGATTCATACACAAAATCTGGCCTGTAAGTGTGTTGAGAGTAGGCCTAGGTATGTGTGATGCAGTTGGTAATTAGGCCATGTGGGCCCCTGAAATGGCGGCTGCCTGACCTGTAAAGTGGGACAATGGGATGTGAGGTAACTGCACTGGTGTAGTACACCGTTGCGGTAGGCGGTCGAAGACCGCAGCGCAATCCTGCATTGGTTAACATTGGACCCTATGGGTCCCAGGAGCCAATGACGATGTACGCCGGCGGTGATGGTACGCACCGCCGCGGACGTGACCGCCGTGGACGTGACCGCCATTTTCTAGCTGTTGAATCACTCGATACCTGATCTTCGACAGGAGAGGACCTACACTGCAAGTGCTGCTGTGACCTCGGTCTGGAAGAGACAATGGCTCATGCGTCTGGGGAAAGGGCCTCTGCCTTCACATCGGAGGAGTTGGAGAAGCTCGTCGAGGGGCTCCTCCCCCAGTAGACGCTCCTCTACGGTCCTCCAGACCAACAGGTAAGTACACAGGGGGCATGTTGTATGGGCTATGCCTGGGTGGAGTGGGGTGGATGAAAGATGGCGGGGGGATATTGAGGCGTGCATGAAACGACGATGAATGCATGTGCCACATGGCAAGGGTAGGGATGGGGGCCACTCACTTTGACGGCGCAGTTGGTAATGACTTCTCTTCTTCCCCTGTACATTTCATGTAGGTCAGAGCCCACCAGAAGAAGGATATTTGGCGTGCCATCGCCAAGGATGTCCGGACCCTGGGGGTCCACCACAGACGGAGCACCCACTGCCGGAAGAGATGGGAGGACATTCGCCGCTGGAGCAAGAAGACAGCGGAGGCTCAGCTGGGGATGGCCTCCCAACGTGGGAGGGGTGCCCGTCAAACCATGACCCCCCTGATGTTCCGGATCCTGGCGGTGGCCTACCCGGAGATGGATGGGCGCTTGAGGGCATCACAGCAGACACAAGGGGGTGAGTACACTCTCATTCAGCTGACTTTGCGTGCAGTGGAGGGGTCTGGGTGCGGGAGGAGGGCTCTGGGTTTCCCTAGGCCAGGGCGAGTTCTGTAGGCTAGGCCCCTTCGTAAGGCATGGCCCTGTGGCCCCCCACCCAATCTCTGTAGAGTGCCAAGTACAGGTATTCATGCACCTGTGTCATCTATGTGTGCAGATGTTGTCCATAGCCTTGTAGGCCATTTCCCAGGAATTGCACTGTAGAGCCCAACAGCGCGAAGTAGTGCAGGGGGTCTGCTGGGTCTGTCTTGTCCGCCAACGGTAACGGTAAGCCATGCACTCAACCTGTCTTTCTTCTGTTTCCCCCCCCTTTTTTGCGGTCTCCCTGTTCTTGTGTGCATTAGCATCATCAGGCGGAGGAGCAGTGGCACCTGAGCACGAGGGAGCTGCGTCCCACATGGCCATGGAGGGCCACACTACGGATTCTGAATACACCAGTGGGACAGAGGGCGAGGGGAGCACCACGGCGGTGACAGGTGCTGAAACCAGCGACACGGACTCGTCCTCAGATGGGAGCTCCCTTGTGGTGGCAGCAACATCTGTGCCCCCCACTACTACATGTACAGCCGCCATCCCCCCTACCAGCACTGCCCTCCCAGCAGCCCCTCAGCATGTGCCCCGTGCCTGCTCACCCAGGAGGGTGGGCATCACCTTTGCCCCAGGCACGTCAGCCCCTACCCCTGTCACCTCAGCTGCCCTCAGTGAGGAGGCCATTGACCTCCTCAGGTCCCTCACTGTTGGGCAGTCTACCATTTTGAATGCCATCCAGGGTGTAGAAAGGGAGTTGTAACAAACTAATGCATTCCTGGAGGACATTCATTCTGGTCAGGCTGCCCTTCATCGAACATTTCAAACTCTGGCCTCAGCACTGATGGCAGCCATTGTCCATGTCTCTAGCCTCCCCCCTCCAACTTCCTCCACCCAGACCCAATTCCCTGTACCTCTGCCTATCCCAAGCACACCATCAGACCAGCCTGCACACGCCTCACCACACAAGGGAAGCTCAGGCAAACATAAGCAACACACATCCCACAGGCACTCACGCAAGCATCACACACATACAGACACACCAACATCCACTGCCTCCACTGTGTCCCCCTCCTCCTTGTCTCCCTCCTCCCTCCCAGTCTCGTCTACACTCACACCTGCATGCACTACAACTACAGCCACTACGTCCCGCACCAGCACACCTACCACCACACACCGCTCACGTGCAGTCACCACCCCCACTACCATTCACACATCCCCTGTGTCCTTTCCCAGTGTGTCTGTGATGCCCCCTCCCAAGATACACAAATGCAGGCACACACCCACCCAACATACATCCACCTCATGACAGCCTCCAGCGCATGCACCTGCACCCAAAGCCACAAAAGTTACACCTCCTACAACCACCACCTCTTCCTCCACTCCTAAACCCCCTCCAGCTACCCGTCCCAGTGTCTCCAAACAACTTTTTCTGTCCACCCTTAACCTATTTCCCACCACCCGTCCAACTCATAGGACCCGTACTAGCACCTCAGCCACAAAATCACCGGGACCAGTGGTGCCTGTTGTCAGAGGTATGTGGAGTGCACCTCCCACCAGGTCAGCCAGTGTATCATGGAGCCAGAGCACAGCCAGTCCCCCGTGAAGCACCAGAAGTTGTCCAGTGCCCGGCGGGAGAGGGGGAAGACTCCAGCCAGCCAAGCCGCTCACAGGGATCCCGGGGGGAGTGTGGACTCAGCTGTGACTCCACCCAAGGTGGGGAAGGGGCAGAAGAAACCCGCAAAGTCTGGGAGGAGCAGCACGGCGGAGAAGACCGCCATCATCCCCGCTGGCCAGGAGGCCACCGCCAGCCCCATCGTCACTGCCCAGGATGCCACCGCCAGCCCCATCGTCACTGTCCAAGAGGACCCCGCCAGCCACAGCCCAGCTGCCCAGGAGGGCCCCGCCAGCCACAGCCCAGCTGCCGAGGAGGACCCCGCCAGCCACAGCCCAGCTGCCTAGGAGGGCCCCGCCAGTCACAGCCCAGCTGGGCCCCGCCAGCCACAGCCCAGCTGCCCAGGATGACCCCGCCAGCCACAGCCCAGCTGCCCAGGAGGGCCCCGACAGCCACAGCCCAGCTGACCAATGAAGGACTGCCATCCCCAGCCCAGCTGGGCAATGAAGGACCGCCAAGTCAAGCACCACTGAACAGGGCAAGGACCGCTGAACAGGGCAACGACCGCCAAGTCAAGCACCACTGAACAGGGCAAGGACCGCTGAACAGGGCAACGACCACCAAGTCAAGCACTGCTGAACAGGGCAAGCACCGCTGAACAGGGCAAGCACCCCCAAGTCTAGCACCGCTGAACAGGGCAACGACCGTCAAGTCAAGCACCGCTGAAAAGGGCAAGCACCCCCAAGTCAAGCACCGCTGAACAGGGCAACGACCGCCAAGTCAAGCACCGCTGAACAGGGCAAGGACCGCCAAGTCAAGCACCGCTGAACAGGGCAAGCACCGCCAAGTCAAGCACCGCTGAACAGGGCAACGACCGCCAAGTCAAGCACCGTTGAACAGGGCAAGGACCACCAACTCAAGCACCGCTAGCCCATGAGTGGCAGGGGCAGTGACGCAACTGGGACCGTCACGGGGTGAGTGATGCACTCTGGGCACCAGTCCCCCTCCAGAACCAGTGGAGTCATGCATCCACTCTATCTGTCCTGCACAGGATGAAGCACTCAGGGCACCAGTCCCCCTCCAGAACCAGTGGAGACATGCATCCACTCCGTCTGCCCTGCACAGGATGAAGCACTCTGGACACCAGTCCCCCTCCAGAACCAGTGGAGTCATGCATCCACTCCGTCTGTCCTGCACAGGATGAAGCACTCTGGGCACCAGTCCCCCTCCAGAGCCAGTGGAGTCATGCATCCACTCCGTCTGTCCTGCACAGGATGAAGCACTCTGGGCACCAGTCCCCCTCCAGAACCAGTGGAGACATGCATCCAATCCGTCTGTCCTGCACAGGATGAAGCACTCTGGGCACCAATCCCCCTCCAGAACCAGTGGAGTCATGCATCCACTCCATTTGTCCTGCACAGGATGAAGCACTCTGGGCACCAGTCCCCCTCCAGAACCAGTAGAGACATGCATCCACTCCGTCTGTACTGCACAGGATGAAGCACTCTGGGCACCAGTCCCCCTCCAGAACCAGTGGAGACTGTTATCCACTTGAGAGACTGTGGCTTTGCACTCCCCAGGATAAAGCAGTGGGCAACCCACCCACTGGAGAGACTTGAGAGACAGTGGCTTTGCACTCCCCAGGATAAAGCAGTGGGCAAACCACCCACTGGAGAGACTTGGGAGACTGTGGCTTTGCACTCCCCAGGATAAAGCAGTGGGCAAACCACCCACTGGAGAGACTTGAGAGACTGTGGCTTTGCACACCCCAGGATAAAGCAGTGGGCAAACCACCCACTGTAGAGACTTGAGAGACGGTGGCTTTGCACTCCCCAGGATAAAGCAGTGGGCAAACCACCCACTGGAGATACTTGAGAGACTGTGGCTTTGCACTCCCCAGGATAAAGCAGTGGGCAACCCACCCACTGGAGAGACTTGAGAGACTGTGGCTTTGCACTCCCCAGGATACATCAATGGGCATGGAGCCCCCTCGTGGATCTGGCGTCATGCACTCATCCGGCTGAGGTGCCCCCCTTCCATTCCCCCTGAGGTGCCTGTTGTATTTCTATCCGATGCCCCTGCAGTGTTCTCTCCGTCATGTTTGGGTATCTTGTGTGGGCCTCGCCCATGCATTTTGGGCCCAGTGGTCCACGGACTATGAATGGTGCAAACCCTGGACTACTAATCGTGTGTATATATTGTTAATAGTGTATATATATATATTTTTTTTTTTTTGCTTACTGAATGTTGATATATTACAATTGTTTACACTCATTTCCTTTTGTCTTTGCATTCTTCCGGGGGGGTTGGGAGTGTTACTGTAATGTTTGGATATGCATTGTTTTGTGTGTTGTAGTGGGTGAGGGTGAGGGTGGGGGTGGGGGTTGGGGTGTTGCGTGTATGTGTCCCTGTTTTTTGCCTCCCCCCTCCCCTATGTTGTAGGTGCAGTACTCACCGTGGTCTTCGCCGCCGGTGTTGGTGCTCCTGGTACAGGAGCAGGAAGACTAGGGCAGGAAGAATATGGAGTTCCGGCTCCATGGTGTTGTCGTTCCTCGTGGAGTGTGTAGAGGTGAGCGTTTTTCCTTCAAAATGCCTGTTTCCTCCGTGTTTTTATCCGCGGTGAATCCGCCCCGGAAAAGGTGGCGGATTGGCCTGTCATAATAGTGTGGGCGGTACATTTTCTTCCGCCTGTCTGTTGGCAGTGACCGCCGAGCTGTTTGTTTGTACCGCCGTGGCGGTCGGAGTGTTAAAGTGGCTGTCTTTGTTGGCGGTTTCCGCCACGGTCGTAATTCCAAATTTTTTTCCGCCGGCCTCTTGGCGGTCTTACCGCCGCTTTAACACCATCCGCCAGGGTTGTAATGACCACCATAGTCTGACAAAGCTAATATGCCACACTCCAGAGTCATCCTCACTAGCCTAAACACACCCAACCTACAACAGCTCGTTCACAATCCACCACACGTCTCTGGACACACATTAAAGATCATCTTCGTCAACCCATAGTCACCTTCTAAAGAATTACTCCAGCATCATGGTCAGACCACAACCTGCCTTACAACACAAGACACCGCAACTCACACCAGCTAAAATCATCTTGACCTTAACTACATATCGACTTTGGAACAAGCTGAATTTGGAGGAATTCTAAAACCTGCTTCCCTCCAATACAGATCTGATCACAATCAATTTAGTAGAAAACCTCTATGGATGGCCCCAAAAAACTTGTGAGCTCTTCATTTATAAAAAACATTCATGTATGACAAAAGAAAACACACCCATTGGATGAATGTAGAAAAAAAGCAGTCAAAGACCAAATTGCTAAGCTTCAGCACCACTGCTCAAAGCAAAGAAACCCTCAAGATAATATACCACTATCCACACAACAGAATATACAAGTCGACATTTAAAAAAATCAAAAAAGTATACTATTCCAGACATTTCCACAATGCAAAGTGTGCCAATAAGGAATTTTATAAAGTACTCACAAAATTCTAAAAGACAAAATGCACAGAAGCTGCCAATCTCATTTCTCAATAACGGGTAAATAATGTCACAGCTAAAGCAAACATGAAGAATTCTTACTTAAACAACAACAAAAAAGTAGCTCCAAACTGATTTCTACAAATCTCTTCAAGGAAAGGCAAGCAGCCTCTACACTCCTTCAAAGAACTATCACCAACTGTTTTTCTGGATTTGTCAAAGTGAGTAAGCCAGCTGGCTGAACCTCTGACTCTTGTCCACCTCAAATCTTCAAAAACATTCTACTATCAACTTCAGCAACCATCCCAATCAGATCACTTATCAACAACTCCTTATCATTGGAGTTTTCCAAGAGGACTTAAAAAAGATATACGTATGCCGTTATTAAAAAAAATCCTGACCTAAATAATGAACACCCAGACCCATTGCAAACAGCCATTCATTGGCGAAATTATAGAAAGAGCATCTCTCACCCAGCTGTCACAATTCACTCAGACATTGCTGCCAATTCATTGCAGCCAAACTGTTGAATTTGCTACCAAAAAACATAGACCACTGACAACCACTTCAGCTTCCCCATGTGAAGACTATGCTCACAACTCAACAGTGTAGCACAATAGTATACTCAGACAAGACAAACTATGCTTCTCACCGTATGGATACTGAGATTGTCGTTATACGTGTGTCATTGTACATTGAGCTATGCTTCCTGTTATACGCAGATGCATTTTAATAAAGAGAATCATATATATCACACCACAAAATATATTAGTATATCCTCACATGTCATAACTGCTGCTTCTTTACATGAATAGACGCATAGAGGAGTTTATACATGCTACTAAAACGTTATGAAATGCCACATGTACATATGTATGTATGAGTTAATTACAGTTATTTGAAAGAAATATGCATACTTCACCACAAAATAAAAGTGCACATCACACCATGTAAATATTGCTGCAAATACCTCTGCTTCTATGTACATACGGATATTTGTATAGAGGGGTTTACTACAGCCATTTAAACTTTACCAAGTGTCATCTGTATGTATATATGCATATGTTAATTTCAGCTTTGTTACAAAAAAATACCCACTTTCAACTGTTGCCCCAACCCTCCTTTCTCTGATTCATCCCAAACAGTGTTGACTATGATGAACTCCCAAAAACCCTTCTCAAACGCCATCCTCCTTTTTAAGCTATGACATCCAACTGGCAGTCACATGCGACCACTACTTTCACAAACAACCAATTATTTCCCCTTTTCAAATCCATCCCCATCATTCCATCTCTACTCTAAACTCTACTAAACACAATGAATCAAGAGCAGAAACCTGACACAACCAATGGTCACAGAAAAAAACACTGTACTAACCTAATAACTATTAACTCTAATTGTGAGTTCTGGGGTACTACTTGCCACAAAGCGCTTCAATACCTTGTCAGGATTTTCTGCTGTTTGTGATATTTAAATGTACACACATATTTTACTCTAATGAGGCACATGAAGAAAAGAGGTGGTGTTCAAGGGTATTGCACTATATATATTGTGTGCTTAATTGGTGTGTTAATTGACATTTCCTTTTGTTTGAACAGAATTATGGAAACTGTTCTTCTTTAAATGGCTTTGAGAAGTAAGCAAAGGGAAAAGAGACTACATAATACTTGCTTCCTTGTCTTTAGTAAAATCAGGACTCTCCTTCACACCTATATAGGAGAATCTACGGTTTTCTTTAACACTGACTATGTTACCGTTCCTTAAGAAGTAGTGATATGCCCAGACATGGATCCCTCACTGACAAGACCCATCAAGGCTGAATGCAGCATAAAATTGCTTTTGTTTTTATTCACAGAGGACACAACCTGACAGTTAGAATGGGACTTTCCTTTTAGAGACAGGCCCAAGACTGGTTTGCATGTGGTTTGTTCTCTAATGACAGAGACGATCTACAAAGGGATGGACTGGAATGTGACAGAGTGATTCCTGTGACTGAGTTTTATTCAAGCATTCCACACATCACATTTTGTGAATATGGTAGCCGAGGTCATCCTATTTCAACTAGAGGAGTGTACGTATTCCAAAGTATGTGGCATGCTTTTCTATAGGTGGTTACTTCCCACCTTGGTTAGATGTTACCACAAAGCTTGTCTCAACCTCAAGGTGAGAGAGGTCAAAGACGTCTGTCCTGGATAGAAACAGGATCCCGATCAAAATATTGAAACTGCCGTGGTGTGAAAACCCTGAAGGTATCTCTTTATTCAATGGGTTCACCAGGCAGGATAAAAACAACTATTGGATGGAAATGAGATTTCATGTCTTCGTCATCCTACCTTGTAACATGTTTCGGTTCCTATCTATAGCCCAACAGGGTATTGGGCCTTCTTCAGAGTAACTAGAATCCTGTGGGTGTCCAGATCCTAACTAGAACTGTTCTAGAGATAAAAAAAAAGGTCTTGCCTTCTCATTCCTTCTAATGTGAGGTGTCTGTGGGAAAGATGCACAAGTAAGTAATTACATACCTAAATAATTGCGGAATCAAATGTTTCTGCATGCTCAATCAACCTTGTCCCAAAAAATGGGATGTTTACCAATGCTGTCAAACAAATCAGAACTCCAGTTGGAGCTTATACTAGTAACCTCCCCTTGAACTCGCCCATCCACCAGATCAAGAGGCTGGGTTCACCACACAATCATCCTATCACCAGCTTCCTGTCGACAATACTCCTGACGGGGTGCCATGAGTTTCTTCTCCCCATCACAGATTGTTGCCACCCTAATTGACTAACCCAAGTCATCTGCTACACTTTCGAGCCCATGCCTCTAGCCACTGACTAGTTGCCAAACTGCACTGACACTCCCCAACCAAGCCCAAGAGATTATGCCCTTGTTTGGGTGAAGCCTTGAAGGCCAGTCTCCCAGGCAGAATTTTTATTCGAGAAAAGTCTGTGGCCAACGGGTTGCTTCCTTTTTTCAGCATTCTCAGAATTAAAGAAATGAGACTGCAATTGTTATAGTGAGTCATGTTAAGGAGGCCTTTCAGCAAGAGGGCGACTCAATGCATTTATATACATTAGTGATGATTGGAAGCTCTGCTCAACTGGAATAAGGCAGAGATCCAGGAAAGCAACACCACAAGAAAGGACAAAGCTGAAGAGCATGGAAACTCACCAAACACAACATAAAAAGGCAGAGATCTGCAGCTTGAGCCTCACTATATGACGTCTGCAAACGGAAAGTAGTGCTTTGTAAATATTATTATATTGTCCCCACCTTAGTCGAGAATGTCTGCATTTGCAGGCTTCTGTTTTTTCACTGAATTAATGTGCCACGAAGATGGACATCAGGATTGGGCCCTGTGACTATTCGACAAAGCCCGTGGTTCCACTTCATTTCAGCTGGAACTATGAAGGCCATGCCAATGATCTCCTTCTAATGATAAAGTGTTCTCCAGCATTGTTTAACGGTATCAGTTACCAAGGATTCAATCTCACTTCCCTTTTGTGAGGTCTTATGCGTATGGAACTGTTACCATACGTGTATAATTGACGTTGTAATATAGTATTCGCAATCATTCATTCCTGACGCATCCTCGTGCTTTGAAATTCGAGGGTGTTCCGGGTGATTCCACATATGATATTCCCGTTTAATTTTAAAACGGTAGACTCCTTTCTAAATAAAATAGTTTATCGATGACCACCTTCTTTAGGCCCAAAGCCAGACTACAATGAAAACAGCTATTCCAGATTTGGACCTAGCCTTAAGCAGTATTATCCAACCCCAAACTAAAGACCAGCTGGGACGGATGTGAATATAAACAAATTTGGATGCCCTTTTGTCCAAATATGAAGTGATTTGTTTCAAATGAGAATAGAGCACACAATTGGTACATTGCACCTAGCAGGAGAGTATCAATTCAGACGATCATGAAAAAGATGGCCGCTCTACCTTAATGTCTCGCCAGAGGGAAAGATGGCGCGAGAAGAGGGTAAATTCATTAAACTGGAAGGGGGCAACCTCTGCATAAATAATAGAAAGGGACATGCATACTTTGGTTACTCTCCTGTGGACCAATAGACGCTTACGAAGTAACTGCACACCTGATTGCTATGAGGGACATTGTCAGTGTGGAAAAACCCTGGTTTATTAGTGTTTTTTGGCCTAACATACTCCACCTGCCACCAGCTGGTGCAAAACTGCCCAGTTTCCATCGCATCTACAATTCAAACACTGGTTAAAATAGGTGTACAAGGTGAAGGACTGGAAGGAAGGATATAGAAGTCCCCCCTTCACCTCCCCGCCCCCCCTCCCATCCCCGCCCCTTCTCCCCCAACACACACGCACATCCAGCCCTGCCAGCTCATCCATCTCCACTTTTGTAGCCTGGATAATTGGATACAGTAAACTGCCTGCTCTCTCGTAACCAAGGAAAAGCCATTTGTGTCTGTGTTTCCGGCACACCGTACAAGCTGCAGTATTTTCTTTTAAGGATGAAAGGTTGTTACGGAATTAAATGGTGTTTTCCAGGGAGCGCATTATAAAGGTGCCATTTCTCCTCAGATTGATTAGCTCTTTCCATACCTTTTATAGCTACCCCTATACCGCATATATGGCTCCCATCCGTCAAGCAGCCCTGCATCCTAAACCCACACTCCATTAGCCCGGGGGACTTGTAACCCCTGGGTCACAGAGGGTAAGAACTGAAGAAAAGCCTTGCATTGTCAATGCGCAGGGCCGGAGGGGAAGCAATCTGTGTGATGGATAAACTGCCCACTACGGTACGTGCAACCGGAGCACGCCCCGCCCCTGGACTTGTCCTGTGGGACATATACAACTTAAGAACCATTAAATGAAGCCGAATAGAGCCAAATAACGCCCATTAGAGGTTCGATGTCCCTCGCACGTCCCAGAGCACAAGTAATCATGCTTCGCTCACTGTATACAAAGCAAAGTCTCATCTGTCCACCCAAGAGCATAATTTGAGCCGGTGACTGCCGGTGGGAGGGACCAGCACTTGTTTTTGGGCACCAGCACTTATTTTAACTCTATCAAATAGTTACTGGAGGCAAAAGAGGGAAAAACACAGAGATCCGAAAGACGGAGAGATGAAAATACCTGTTCACTGCCGCATTTAAATAGGAACCTGCAAGCGCGAAAAAAATGGTCCGGGAGTGTCTTGATAGTGGATTAATGACTAAGGGGGTTATTACAACTTTGGAGGAGGTGTTAATCCGTCCCAAAAGTGACGGTATAGTGACGGATATACCACCAGCCGTATTACGAGTCCATTATATCCTATGTAACTCGTAATACGGCTGGTGGTATATCCGTCACATTAGGGATGGATTAACACCTCCTCCAAAGTTGTAATAACCCCCTAAATGCCTTTGTATTCGGAGCGCTCTGACCGCCGGCTTACGAGTGGAGCTGCGGGCACCGGCACTCGTTCTTTCACAAATTAAGCGCTGGACCACCCCCAACAGATAAGCAGTCAGAAGTGAAAGATACACTCAGAATAGATTTGTGAGCCTTTGGTGCAGTAATGAAATAATACATAGCTTCTTCGTGCACATCTTTAGTCTGGATCCCGCGAAAGAACCAGATGTAGAGCAGCGGGAGATAACATTCGGAGCTACAGGAGAAGGCTGCTCCAGAGGGAAGCATTTTCTGTGATTGCAAACTTATACAAATGCAGGTACAGGAGAGCAGAGGCCTTTATCTTTAGTGTATAATGTCTAACCACGTTATTTCCACTTACTAACTCTCAGCGATCACTTACTCCCTATAAATTGTGCCAATGTAAATATGACCCTATCATTAATGTATGTATTGGCATGCTATAGTAATCACTGACAATCCATCATACTGCCACCTTCTCTGGAGGATAGCCACGCCAGCTGACATTAACTTAGCTACCAATACTAAGAATTGTGAGGCGATTTGCCTTTCATAGTTTGCATTGTGTAAGGTTAGCACCTATAATGCATACATGCACAAACATAGATTGTCGCTGCATACGTGTGTCATTCAGAGATGCAAGCTAACGAGATCTAGTGATGCCTGCTCTAAAAGAAAGGCAGTAAGAAATCAGATCACCTCACTCCAGTGTTGAAAGCTATCCACGTGCTACCCTTGGAAGAAATATGTTTCTCGATGGCATGCATATTTCACAAAGCCCCACACCCTGGCCTCCCTAGCCACCCAAAAGATCAACTACACCCCACAGGAGGATAAAGAGCCTCTACGAGCAACTGAAGCCTACCCATGGAAATAAATAAAAAAGTCCAATATGAGGAGCCAGTCCTTTTTGCCAAGCAATGGGCATGCAGATGATCTAAGAAGTCGATCCCACACCATCATGTTCTCCGTATAATTCTAGATTACTCTCTATACTAGTGTATGTAAAGAGTTGCGCCCCCCCTGCTTTACAAATAACTTAAATAAATACAGAAGGAGTGCTAGGGTGAGTATGAAGTGGCAGCAGGCTAGACCACGGTGCAGGCAGAGAGCCAGTGGCTGGCTGGTAATCCAAAACCATGACTCCTCCTCATCCTTCCCTCAGCTCAGATTAATCATCCATTTTCAGAAAAACAGGACGTGAAGAAAGTCCTAAAACATTTGTGGTTCATTACAGTGTTGTGAAACACACATAAATACTTTTGGTTATTACACAGACTTCAGCTGCCAGTTCACTTTGTTCAGGGGTAATCTGGAAATCATGCTGCCTCAATTAATCCTGCACATTTCCAAATGCTGGTATTAGTGATCCCATGCCTGAACTGTTGTTTTCCTTTGGCATTGCTTTCTGTAAAATTGTCTTCATTTCCCTGAAGCGATCTTGAGCATTGGTCAATACAGCGATCCAAGTAGTTGTATGTCACAATATCATTATTTTGGTTGTCGGTATGTTTGCTGTGAAATGTGCGTAGCACAAAATGTCTTTAGTCAATGTTGCGGTACCACACCGACACAAATATAGAGGATAGACTGTTTACTTGTGCATCACTCTTGTGAAAGCAACATTCTCCGTAGCTCCATTGTAAGGAAAGGACTCGCTTTTGCATGATGATCCCCCCATTTTATGAACTAAACATGTTGTTTCTTAGTTACTCTGAAGTACACTGAGCCCTGCTGACCAGGCCTCGGTGCATGCGCTCTGACCCCTCAAACTGTATGTGCAACCGGCAAATATCTAATTGGAACATTTAACTTACCTATAAGTCCCCAGTGTATGGTACAAAGTGGACCCAGGGCTGGTAAGTAAATTGTCATGAGTGGACAGCAGCACTTACTGTGCCACCACTGTAGTAGAATGCAAAAACATGGCTCAAGGTCTGCCACTGCAGCCTAGTCAGGCAGCTTTTAAACTGCCAACTCAACATTGCAAAATAGTCCTTTTTGCCAAGTCCATACCATCGTTTTTCATATTTATGTCACCCTTAGGACAAGCCTTAGAAGCCGAAAAGGCAGGGTGCTAAATATTAAAAAGAAGAACATGTTATTTTAGCGTTTTACTTGTTTGTTCTGACAGTGAAAACTCCAGGTTGGCTTTCTGACTGTAGCAAGGCTGATAACATGGTGTTACACTAGCCCATCCCCCAAATCCTAACTTCCATTTGGGACCAATGAATATAGACCCGTATTTATACTTTTTTAGCGCCTCATTTGCACTGCTTCTTGACGCAAAAGCGGCGCAAAATTACAAAATACAATTGTATTTCGTAAGTTTGCGCCACTTTTGAGTTAAAAAAGCTGCGCAAATGCGGCACTAAAAAGTATAAATATGGGCCATGATACTTCAAAATATCAAATTAATTATTACATTAAACCCAACTTATTGCTGGAGTCAGATTTAAAATAATTCTTAATGTAAAGGTGACTTTAGAAAGTCACCACTTTCCTGCCCCAGAGGTCCCAGGAACAGGGAACAAAAGGTCTGTTGGTGGAATGAGGTTTGACCTCCTCCTGAGAGGAAGTCCAGAGAGCTATGGCCATATGTAGCCCAGTTTCAAAGGGTAGCCACCTCTGATAAGTAGGTCCAAGGACCAATGAGTAGACTTCAAGAGCTAGTTGAAAAGCCTCCTGTCTAGCTTCCGGGATACAAAAGAAGCCTGGCACCTACAAAGTTTCCCGCTGACCAGTTTCGACTGCACTTGTCCTAGGCTCTTCTGGTGCAGCCCACGAGATCGAGTCCTAGCCTCCAAGAGGTGCCCCCCTGGTATTGGACCCTTGGCTGATGCTAGAGTGTACTCATTCTCATAACAGAACTGTAACTTATGAGCCTAAAGCTAAAAGATAACTTTTTTGGAACAGAATCAGAGGCTCATACAGCAATTCTACTTTGCCAGTTTGTAGATAGTCTCAAACTCCGGTCGAGAACCAAGGCTCCCACTGGACTACTTGACTTTGCCTGTCTGTCAACATCAAACTCAACATCAGATCCAAGCTGCAGAGGCCCAGTGACTAGCTCGTTGACAGGTAAAAGAACAAGAAAAGTTTCTAAGTGCGAAGGGTAAAAGTTTGATCTGGAACAACCTGGCTCCTCCATCTGAACCGAGCTCCATTGGGATCATCCTGAAAATCTGACTGTTGCCTGGACCTTCGTGTTCAAGGCTGACATATTACCGCTACAAGTGAAACCAGTGATTTATACAAACTTTTCAAAAATCAAAACTCCAGTTCCCTTCTTCAAAATATTTCTTGTTTTGGTATCTATTCAAAGATAAAAATACATGCTTTTTTTATAATTTGGAGTGAATTTTTTGTGTTGCGTTTATAACTTATTAACTGTTACTGTATTGATAAATATTTACCACTTGTTTTCATCTGAGATGAGCCTGACTGCTATGTGCCACAGCTACCCAGGACTGAGCTAAGGTTTGATTTAAAGAAATCTAACTGGTCCTGTTACAAAATAGTGACATTATTACTTGGTGAGGTCTCGCAACCACTTCAACTCATGATCCACTTTCTCACATTCATCAGTTGCACAAGTACATTTATTATGGAACTACAAACAGCCTACTTTGTGTAGTGTTTGCTGCTGATTAATCCTTACTGACCATCTCCAGTACAACAAATCACCTGAATACCTGAACAGACACAGCTGAACAATGAAGAAACATTTTTTGCAAGGTGCACTGGAACTGCATTCACCATGTCACATACCCAGCACCAAACTCTTCTGGAGTACTAGCTCGCACTGGCTCTCATTATAACTATCCTATATGTCTTCCACTTATTTCTGCTCCATGCATGAGCAATACTGTTGATGCTAGTAACTGTGGAGGGTTGGGTGAAGATGACGTAAACAGGGATTACCAAAGAAACTAGGAATTACTGGTGAACAGGTTATGCCTTGAAGTTTCACCCAGAGATTATATTCATTTTCAACATAGCCTTGTGAAATTTGGGTGTTTGATTTGACCATAAACTGCTTTTCATCTAACAGATAATTCCAATGGTAAACAACGTCAAAATCCAAATTGTGAGGCTGAAAAGAATGTGTGCTCCATTTGCTACACATCAATAATATGATCAAACTTGTGGCCTAGTAAATTAAAGGAGTTCTATTTAGTGTAGGCTACATACATACGCCATGAAGGAGATTTAGAGTATGTAGATAATACTGAACCACGTACTGACAGAAGTCTTACATTTAAAAGATTATGATCAATTTGCCCAGCCTCTTAAAGAATAGCACTGGCTCAAAGTGGAACCTAGAGTTAAATTAAACTTAGTATGTACCTCTAATCAAATTCCTTCAAAGGGAAGGGCGTACCTATCACCATAAAGTGACCATTCTGCTCCCCCCAATAAAAAGTGGCACGGTTCCTCAGATATATCAGCACTAGTCATGAGAGAAAACAATCAGGGTTCACAAAACTCTTCTTTGAAACTCATGGGTCTCTCTTCTGCGATCACTTGTCACCTTATCATCTTTCAGAAAAGAATGGAAGACAGGAGGTTCCAAAAAAAAACGATGACACTATTAGGACATCCCCCATGTTGGGATTAGGCCCCTTTATCTGCATAGCTTCCTCTCAAACTCCGACTCATCAATATCTTGAATGTGAGTTCAATGCACATTCTCTTTTGCTGGCTTGAAGCCACATTCGTACATTTGCTGCGAAGTGGTCTTTACAATGTTAGTGCATTTCAAATAAATACATACATAATATTTTTTAAGAGCAGAATAAACAATCAAAAATCTTGAAGTTGGGAAGAGAACATTCAAATTTGTGTTAAGTCGTGCCCAGTCTCAGCTGAAACAAGGAGAGTCTATAAAGTCTTCTCTGGCTATCATTCGATTGGACACAATATAAGGGCACTCAAAATTAGAGTGCTCCATAAGTAAGTATATATCATCAACAATATCTCTGTTAAAGGTCCCCTAACAGTTTTATCAGCTTTGTGAGAGAATAAATAATTTTCTATGGGCCCCTGAAAAATCAAAGGTTTTTGATTCATTCTCTGCTGTCTCTATCTTACGATGGATGATGTTGCCCAAGACTTAAACCATATCAAATACTCCTTAGTGTGCTTCAAGTTCAGATTTTCCTTTTATTGCCCTCGGCTGAGAGACATAAGTGGGCAGACTCTGAGGTAGGTTGTCTCGAACACAACAAAGCAACAACATGCAGATATGTGAGCTCATCAAGCAACCAAGGAGAAGAACTGGATGGCTTGACAGTCAGAACTTACTTGCATACATTAACAAGGACAAACAAAATCAACTTGTTCTTATCTGAATGCTGCCATCTGAAGGTAAGGTTAAAACACAGAATGACTGGATCTCTAGAGACACACTTATGGTCTGTCAGCTCTGTGAGGTATGCAAATTGTTCTCTTGTCAGAACTAAATGGAGGAACCTGGTATCACACTTTCATGAACTGATTCCTCTTAGGCCCTGGTTCTTCCCTCTTTGCACTTCGTTACACTTCTTTCTGTCTAGCAATGATTCCTGTCTTCCACTGTCACTTTCGGTTTCTATATCAACCTGGTCCTTTTGAATTTAAGATAACCTACGTGGAACCCCGCACAGACACTAAGAGACATATTTATACTTTTTTTGTGCTGCATTTGCGTAACTTTTTGAGGCAAAAGTGGCGCAAACTTACGGAATACAATTATATTTTGTAAGTTTGCGCCACTTTTGTGCAAGAAAATGACGCAAATGTGGCGCAAAAAAAGTATAAATATGTGCCTGACATGCATTCAACATGCGAGATTTAATGGCTCCCTGGACTTATGCATCTTTTTCACCCAGGTACAAGTCTCAGTGGGTCCACTCAGATTTTATCCTCCTATGTTCAATAAAACGGGGGTACCATTAATTTGAGAAACAAGAACCGGCAGACAGCTGTTAAGTCCTAATGGGCACAGAAGTCGTTGCGGTATTTCCTAGTGACTTCTGTTTCTGTATCAGGGTGTGAAGGACTTTGTGATGTGTTCCAGCACTGCATCACAACCATCTGAGAAATGAGGTACCTTAGAACACTGTACACAAACATATCGTCTGACAGGTATATAGATTCACTGCAGATAGGTGTGGAGTTGAGAAAAGTTAATCTATACTTACCTGTATATGCGTACTTTCAGAACACGGTGGTAGTCAATAATTTGGCCACAATATTGCGGCAGAACAATATTAAAAAAATAATATTCTATTTAGATTACTGTGTTTATATCAATATCTCACAAAAAAGAGATGTTATGCCTCGTGTGTTTCTTTACTGCTTTCGAAGCCGTAACTTCCTGGCTTATATTAATGCCTTTTCATAGTTGATTTGATGAACAAATTGTAGCACAGCAGTAGCAATTTAATGGTACATTGTTGTTCATTTGTGTGCATCCACTATGTATTCTATTTTTTAAACAAAAAAAGGAAAAGTCAGACTTCATTTAAAATGTAGCACCGTTATCATTCTTCATGAAATGTTTCACAGGAGAAACACAAAACTGGCAATTTGATTCTTGGGACGTGTCTTGTTTTGGGCCAAAATTTAATTGAGATCTTTTTTTAAAAATGCATGTGTCTGTAGAAATTCTTACATTTCGCATTGTGAATATTAGATCACTGTATCATTTTAGGTGTCAAAACTCAAGAGGATTACTAGCGGAGTGGTATTCAAATCTGTGACAATGGGATCAAACAGAGATCCCTCCAATCCATTCACCCACAAGAACACATACATCTTGCCTTTGTGGGAAATTGAGTAGGCTGTCTTGTACAGTTCTATCCTTTATTTGGGAAATTCAGCCTTACACCTTCACCCTTCTTTTATCATGGCCCTTTTAAGAGAGAGACTTGAAAAAAACATTTAATTGTTTACATTTCCACAGTGAAAAGATGCACACACTTCTGCTGAAGCATTGATTCAGAGGTGAAATTCTGATATGTGTTTCTCCAACATTGGTATAGCCTTAAATCAATCACAGGAGAAGACTCCTCTCTCCAGACACCACATGCCCCTTTTGCTACATGCTAAGCCGTCATTACAAGTGCCCTGGTATTAAGCCCATTGTTCACCCACTCAGGGAAACAGTACCTCCAGGGTACACTTAAAAATGAGGCTTTACCAGGGGAATTTTCCAGTAGCAATCCTGCATTTCAGTCCAGACCTTTTGGCTTTTTTCACCAGTCAAAGTGTCCAGGTGAAAATCCAGAGATCCCAGACCTACATCCGAAATTGTAATTGTGATGTGGCCGATAATTCCAATTAATGACCCCATCTGGATTACCAGGGAACCTGGAATGAAAATCTAAGCAACAAAAGGCAAACCTTAAGCAACAAAAGTCCACAAATATATCTGAAGGAACGTAGCTTGGTTGTGCCACTACGTCTCTGAAAGAAGAATGCAAAAGGTGGTCACTTTCTGGTGGTCACAATTTGATGGTCACATTTTGTATAACATGATGAAGTGTTTTTATATAATTACTGACCAGCGAGGCATATGAGTAGAGTGCACAATTGGATATAACATTTAAGTAACATTTCATGTATATCTATTTGAAACTAACACTTTGAACGTATTATTCTGCACAATCATTTCATATATTCTCACATGTAATGCTTAGAGTTCACGTAATCTGAAAGCATATCTGTGTTTTATTAACTTGCCTGAAAGGCCTACACACATATGTTTGTTTTCAAGGTTAACTTTCAATGTGGAGTTTGTTTACTTAAATGTTTTCTCTCCAAGATGGAGGTGTTAATAGTTGAGATGGAGTTAACAAGGTTGCTTATTGTGTGTGAGAGATAAGAAAGCCTGAGAAGACGAAGAGGAGTATTCTGGAATTTGGCAGTCGTAACTCTTTTGAAATTGCTGAGATCAAAGCGTATCAAGATGGGATGTGCTAGGTCTCTGAAAGTTGTAACTTCTAATTAAAATTAATTAGGGGTTCAATCAAGAAGCTTCAACTGTGATTTAAAGAAGGTTTAGTTAGTGAGAGAAGCAGATTATTTTCACCCTTTGAGCCGAAAGGACTTTTCTGAGGGACAGACCTTATCTTTTCTCTGTGACTTTATGACAGTAGTCAGAGTTGAACTCAGCGCTGCCTGGCTGATTACAACTCCCCTCACCACCAGCCTTTCCATGATTTTGCTGACATGGAAAGGCTGGTGGTGAGGGTGTGCTGGGGGCCACAGGGGGCCCCCTGCACTGCTCATACCCATTGCATGGGAAGTGCAGGGGACTCCCTGCCCAGCACCTTCGGAATGCCAGCTTTCTGCTTTGCAGAGAGCAGGCATTCTGAGGGTGCTGTTCGGGCCCTCTGTGCTGCGAGATAGCACTCTGCTCTTTTAAGGGAGCCAAGTGCTATCTCGTAGCGCTGTTCCTGCCAGTCTGATTGGCGGGAATGCTCTTTTGCAATATTCCCACTGGTCATACAGGCGGAAACATTGTAATAGGGTGGCGAGGTGCCACCGCCATGGTGGTGTTGTCCGCCACGTGAGTTTGGCGGTCCAGTGGTGCGACCGTCAAAAACTCATAGTGAGGCTGTTAGTCTTGTATATGCTGCTTTTGAATGTTCATTTTTCCTCTGAATATTAATGTGTGACTAATGAGTTGCACTGAAATTGATTGAAATGATTCAATACCTGTCTCTCTCTACCCCTCGGAACTGAGGTCCTGATTATGAGCTAAGGCATTATCTATCAGCCCTAGCAAATAAGTGATACCACACTTATATATCACTACACTGTTATATATCAGGTGTGATAGATAATGCCTATTACAAGGTCATGGGGAATCCCATGCACATTTTGCTGTTTAATGCACCAAAATCTGCATGATGAGATAAATACTGTATGTTTTCCGCTATTACATTTTGGCGTGTTTGATTGCGATAATTATCAAATGCGTTAAATACCTTCAAACTCGTAATTCTGACCCATGCGTAAACAGCAGTTTGCACATTGGTTGAAATATTATGAAGATCTCTTAATCAGGTCATAAGTGTAAACTATCACCACTGTGGAGTAGTAACTTACTCAGAGGTAATGTGACCAGTCACGAGCTGGCTAAATCAGAAATAGATCTGGGTACACCTTGATGCACATTTGTAATGTACTGGCCGCTGAGGCATGGACGTCATTTAGGGGTCCCAACTGCAACCCCTTGCTTCAGAGGTGGCAAATTCGGAGCCAAAAACACAGATGCAGATCCTCCTTATGGACGTCAGTTGGGCTCCACTCTCTTTATTTTTTGTGAATTTTTTATTACACTAATAGTGAATAATAATACATTATTTACTATTAGTGTAATGAAAATGGAGTACAATGAGCTGGGATAGCCCCTTCCATTCCAGATAAGTAAGGAAAAAATGCTTTTAAATGTATGTCATCTGCATGCTTGCGGGTGAGAATGTTTATGAGTGTACCTAAGTGTGAATGTGTGTGTATTTATAAGTATGTGTAAGTGAGTGGAGGTGAAAGGGTGTGTGATGTCACTTCCGCTACCCCTGGGATTTCGGCAAATTGGCGTCCATGGCATGAGGCTAAACGTTTGCTGGTGTAAAATGCGTTCTCTGAATTATAATGCTACATTTATATACCTGTATCCTTGTAAAGGTTTTTAGCTCTCTGAAGCAAGTAAAGGTGGCACACTGACGCTATGCGAGCAACTAAAAAATAATAATAATGTGTTTCAAATGCAGATTCAACAAAAACAGTTTGGAGCTACTGCTCCATCCCAGCACACCAAAGATTTGTCAAAATTCTCCTTGAATAATTTTTAATTGAATTTCAGTTGTATCGTCTTGTTTCAAACGATGTTTCACATATTTAATGATGATGTAGCATCTTCATTAGGAACCTCACTAATGACCTACCAGAGATGCCAGGCTATAAATCTCGATTTAGAAAGCAGGAAGGTCCTTGAGATGCCTGGTCAAGGTACTAATTCTCCAACTGTGAGATTCTAGCTATCAGATCGACCCAGGACCGCTCTTTGCTAACACCCAGGTGATGAGGTAAAGGGAAAGCACATTTTAAGGCGTGTCGAGTTTAAATAAAAAATCAATTGGGATTCATTTCAAACGCCTTCTTTGTAGGGAGTTTGCAAAAACACAGAAGCATCTTTTCATCTGAGCAGACTTGCGCCTGGCCTCAAAGGTTTCACACATCAACAAATTACTGTAAATAACAAATACATATAAAAAGAAAAATTGACCTAAAATCTTCCTTTACTCCATTTGTTATAATTTATTTTTAGCAAAGTATTCCAACTACGCCAAATAAAATATAATTTCAAATGCATTTTGTTTAGGTGTATTTTCATTGTCTGTTTTAAGAGTATTGTATGCTGTATATTTGCTCAAAGACAGAAGGGGTCATTACAACCCTGGTGGACGGTGTTAAGGCGGCAGTAAGACCGCCAACAGGCCGGCAGTAAAAATTTAGCAATTACGACCGTGGCGGAAACCGCCAACAAAGACAGGCACTTTAACACTCCGACCCCCACGGCGGTACAGACAGACAGCGCGGCGGTCACCGCCAACAGACAGGTGGGAGACAATGTACCGCCCACAGTATCATAACCTACCAATCCACCACCTTTTCTGGGGCGGATTCACTGCGGATAAAAACACGGCGGAAACAGGCATTTCAAAGGGAAAACGCTCACCTCTACACACTCCACGAGGAACGACGACACCATGGAGCCGGAACTCCATATCCTGCCAGCGCTAGTCTTCCTGCTCATCTACGAGGAGCATCAACGCCGGCGGAGAAGACCACGGTGAGTACTGCACCTACAACATAGGGGAGGGGGGAGGCAAAAACACAGGGACACACACAACCAACATCCCAACCCCCACCCCCACCCTCACCCACTACAACACACACACCAATGCATATCTATACATTACAGACACCCCCCCGGAAGAATGCAAAGACAAAAGGAAATGAGTTGAACTATTGTAATATATCAAAACACAGGAAGCAAATATATACATATATATGTACACAGTAAACAAAATATACACCACGATTAGTAGTGCAGGTATTGCACCATTCATAGTCAGTCCGTGGACCACTGGGCCCAAAATGCATGGGCTAGGCCCACTCAAGATACCCGATCAAAACGGAGAGAACACTGCCGGGGCATCAGATCGAAATAAACAGGCACCTCAGGGGGAAGGGAAAGGGGGGCACCTCAGCCGGATGAGTGCACCACGCCAGATTCACGAGGGGGCTCCATGCCCATTGATGTATCCTGGGGAGTGCAAAGCCACAGTCTCTCAAGTCTATACAGTGGGTGGTTTGCCCACTGTTCAATCCTGGGGAGTGCAAAGCCACAGTCTCTCAAGTCTCTACAGTGGGTGGTTTGCGCACTGTTCAATCCTGGGCAGTGCAAAGCCACAGTCTCTCAAGTCTCTACAGTGGGTGGGTTGGCCACTGTTCAATCCTGGGGAGTGCAAAGCCACAGTCTCTCAAGTCTCTACAGTGGGTGGTTTGCCCACTGTTCAATCCTGGGAAGTGCACAGCCAGAGTCACTCAAGTCTCTACAGTGGGTGGTTTGCCCACTGTTCAATCCTGGGGAGTGCAAAGCCACAGTCTCTCAAGTCTCTACATTGGGTGGGTTGCCCACTGTTCAATCCTGGGGAGTGCAAAGCCACAGTCTCTCAAGTCTCTACAGTGGATGGTTTGCCCACTGTTCAATCCTGGGGAGTGCAAAGCCACAGTCTCTCAAGTCTATACAGTGGGTGGGTTGCCCACTGTTCAATCCTGGGGAGTGCACATCCACAGACTCACAAGTCTCTACAGTCATTGGTTTGCCCACTGTACAATCCTGGGGAGTGCAAAGCCACAGTCTCACACGTCTCTACAGTGGGTGGTTTGCCCACTGTACAATCCTGGGGAGTGCAAAGCCACAGTGTCACAAGTCTCTACAGTAGGTGGTTTGCACACTGGACAATCCTGGGGAGTGCAAAGCCACAGTCTCTCAAGTGGATAACAGTCTCCACTGGTTCTGGAGGGGGCTTGGTGCCCAGAGTGTTTCATCCTGCCAAGGACAGAGGTAGTGGAAGCCTTTCTCCACTGGTTCTGGAGTAAGTTTTGTGCCCAGAGTGCTTTATCCTGCCAAGGACAGAGGTAGTGGATGTAAATCTCCACTGGTTCTGGAGGGGGCTTGGTGGCCAGAGTGCTTCTTCCTGCCAAGGACAGAAGTAGTGGATGTAAATCTCCACTGGTTCTGGAGGGGGCTTTGTGCCCAGAGTGCTTCATCCTGCCAAGGACAGAGGTAGAGGATGCCTTTCTCCACTGGTTCTGGAGCGGGCTTGGTGTCCAGAGTGCTTCATCCTGCCAAGGACAGAGGTAGTGGATGTAAATCTCCACTGGTTCTGGAGGGGGCTTGGTGCCCAGAGTGCTTCATCCTGCCAAGGACAGAGGTAGTGGATGTAAATCTCCACTGGTTCTGGAGTAAGCTTTGTGCCCAGAGTGCTTCATCCTGCCAAGGACAGAGTTAGGGGGTGTTAATCTCCACTGGTTCTGGAGGGGGCTTTGTGCCCAGAGTGCTTCATCCTGCCAAGGACAGACGGAGTGGATGCTGTTCTCCACTGGTTCTGGAGGGGGACTGGTGCCCAGAGTGCTTCATCCTGCCAAGGACAGACGGAGTGGATGCTGTTCTCCACTCTCCACTGGTTCTGGAGGGGGACTAGTGCCCAGAGGGCTTCATCCTGCCAAGGACAGACGGAGTGGATGCTGTTCTCCACTGGTTCTGGAGGGGGACTGGTGCCCAGAGTGCTTCATCCTGCCAAAGACTGAGGTAGTGGATGCTGTTCTCCACTGGTTCTGGAGGGAAACTGGTGCCCAGATTGCTTCATCCTGCCAAGGACAGACGGAGTGGATGCTGTTCTCCACTGGTTCTGGAGGAGGACTGGTGTCCAGGTTGCTTCATCCTGCCAAGGACAGACGGAGTGGATGCTGTTCTACACTGGTTCAGGAGGGGGACTGGTGCCCAGAGTGCTTCATCCTGCGAAGGACAGACGGAGTGGATGCTGTTCTCCACTGGTTCTGGAGGGGGACTGGTGCCCAGAGTGCAGCACACACCCCATGACGGTCCCAGTTGCGTCACTGCCACTGCCGCAAATGGGCTAGCGGTGCATTCCATGGCGGTCTTTGCCCTGTTCAGCGGTCCTTGGCCTGTTCAGCGGTGCTTGAGTTGCCAGTGTCAGATCTGTTCAGCGGTGCATTCCATGGCGGTCTTTGCCCTGTTCAGCGGTCCTTGGCCTTTTCAGCGGTGCTTGAGTTGCCAGTGTCTGACCTGTTCAGCGGTGCATTCTATGGCAGTCTTTGCCCTGTTCAGCAGTCCTTGGCCTGTTCAGCGGTGCTTGAGTTGCCAGTGTCAGACCTGTTCAGCAGTGCATTCCATGGCGGTCTTTGCCCTGTTCAGCGGTCCTTGGCCTGTTCAGCGGTGCTTGAGTTGCCAGTGTCTGACCTGTTCAGCGGTGCATTCCATGGCCGTCTTTGCCCTGTTCAGCGGTCCTTGGCAAGGCGGTCGTTCATTGCCCAGCAGGGCTGTGGCTGGCGGTCCTTCATGGGTCAGCTGGGCTGTGGCTTGCGGGGCCCTCCTGGCCAGCTGGGCTGTGGCTGGCGGTGACCTCCTGGGCAGTGACTCTGGCGGTGGCCTCCTGGTCAGTGACTCTGGCGGTGGCCTCCTGGCCAGTGACGATGGGGCTGGCGGTGGCCTCCTGCGCCGTGACTCTGGCGGTGGCCTCCTGGCCAGTGACGATGGGGCTGGCGGTGGCCTCCTGGGCAGTGACTCTGGGGCTGGCGGGGGCCTCCTGGGCAGTGACTCTGGCGGTGGCCTCCTGGCCAGTGACGATGGGGCTGGCGGGGGCCTCCTGGGCAGTGACTCTGGTGGTGGCCTCCTGGCCAGTGACGATGGGGCTGGCGGGGGCCTCCTGGGCAGTGACTCTGGCGGTGGCCTCCTGGCCAGTGACGATGGGGCTTCCGGGGGCCTCCTGGGCAGTGACTATGGCGGTGGCCTCCTGGCCAGTGACGATGGGGCTGGCGGTGGCCTCCTGGGCAGCGGGGATGATCGCAGTCTTCTCCGCCGTGCTGCTCCTCCCAGACTTTGGAGATTTCCTCTGCCCCTTCCCGACCTTGGGAGGAGTCACAGCTGAGTCGACACTCCCCCCGGGACCCCTGTGAGCGGCTTTGCTGGCTGGAGTCTTCCCCCTCTCCCACCGGGCACTGTCCAACTTCTGGTGCTTCACGGGGGGGGACTGGCTGTGCTGTGGCTCCGTGCCACACTGGCTGGCCTGGTGGCCGGTACACTCTACATACCTGTAACAACAGGCACCACTGGTCCCGGAGATTTTTTGGCTGAGGTGCTAGTACGGGACCTATGAGTTGGGGGGGGGGGATATGTTAAGGCTGGACAGGAAATGTTTTTGGGAGACACTGAGACGGGTAGCTGGAGGGGGTTTGGGAGTGGAGGAAGAGTTGGTGGTTGTAGGAGGTGTAAGTTTTGTGGATTTGGGTGCAGGTGCATGGGCTGGAGGCTGTCGTGAGGTGGATGGCTGTTGGGTGGGTGTGTGCCTGCGTTTGTGTATCTTCGGGGGGCGTCACAGACACACTGGGAGAGGACACAGGGTACGTGTGAATGGTAGTGGGGTGGTGACTGCACGTGAGCGGGGTGTGGTGGTGGGTGTGCTGGTGCGGGACGTAGTGGCTGTAGTGGCAGTGCATGCAGGTGTGAGTGTTGGTGAGACTGGGAGGGAGGAGGGAGACGAGGAGGAGGGGGACACAGTGGAGTTAGTGGATGTTGGTGTGTCTGTATGTGTGTGATGATTGCGTGAGTGCCTGTGGGATGTGTGGTGCTTATGTTTTCCTGAGCTTCCCTTGTGTGGTGAGGTGTGTGCAGGCTGGACTGATGGTGTTGTAATGATCTTCAGATCCACAACAAATGATTTTCCAGAAAGGTTTATTCTGATCCACATACAACGTCCATCTTCCAGTTACTCCCAGCCAGAATGTCCACATCCCTACATTCTTTTCCCATCACCATTCTCCATTCCAACCCCTAAGTTCCTTAAAGGGAACCTACATTTCTAAATACAACACATTTCCCCCCTTATAATAAAACAGAAAACAATTAAAACAACAGAAAATAAACAGAGAAAAAGAGAAAACAGAGTAAGATACAATGACAACAAAACTGTTGTACATCAATTTCATTCTTCACACATAGTCCACAAGCCGAGAAGACTTTGTTCTGGAACGACTTTCCAATTTTACTCTTGAGGCTATGGAATCCTCCTCTAAACTTTCCATGCTACACTGTCCGTCACTCTCCCTGCCGTCTATGCCACCAGAAATCTCACTCTCTCCTCTTCCAGTGCATCCATCTTCCTGGCTTATATTCTCGGACGCGTGTTCTCCCAGATCGTGGTAAACAATGGGTCCAGGAACAGCAGACTTTCCACTTTGTGTTTCTCCACATCCTGGAACACACTTAGCTAGTCTGCTCACATTCCAAAATTTCCCATCTTGTGTAATTACTTTCTTCTTGAACACTTTTATCACTTTCATGGCCTTACTGAATCTGGACACACCCTTCCTTACCAATCCAGGTTTTCTTACTTTCACCCAATCTCCCACGACAAATATAGGTTCCTTTACTCTCCACTTCTTATCATACGCCTCCTTACTCTTCTCTTGTTTCAGTCTCACATAATCTCCAATCTTTTCTACATCAACACTCTCGAACTCCTTATTGTGCTTCCTCTTAAACCACCACGGACACAATTTGGATACAGGATCCCTTCCCCTTAACAGCCTGAAAGGGCTAACACCAGTGGTACTATGAGGAGTGATGCGATAATGCCATAATTTCTCTCTCACTTTCTCCTTCCACAACCCACCAAAACCACAAGCCCAACAAATACACTCCTTCAAGACCTGATTAAGGGCCTGATTATGACCTTGGCGGACGGCGGAGGCCGTCCGCCAAGGTACCGCCGCCAAATGACCGCACCGCGGTCAGAAGACCGCGGCGGCCATTCAGACATTTCCTCTGGGCCGGCGGGCGCTCTCCAAAAGAGCGCCCGCCGGCCAAGAGGAAATGCCCCTGCAACGAGGACGCCGGCTCAGAATTGAGCCGGCGTAGTTGCAGGGGTGCGACGGGTGCTGTTGCACCCGTCGCGTATTTCAGTGTCTGCTTTGCAGACACTGAAATACTTTGCGGGGCCCTCTTACGGGGGCCCCGCGGCACCCCCTACCGCCATCCTGTTCCTGGCGGGAGACCCGCCAGGAACAGGATGGCGGTAGGGGGTGTCAGAATCCCCATGGCTGCGGAGCGCGCTCCGCAGCCATGGAGGATTCTGTAGGGCAGTGGTAAACCGGCGGGAGACCGCCGGTTTACCCTTTCTGACCGCGGCTGAACCGCCGCGGTCAGAATGCCCTATGGAGCACCGCCAGCCTGTTGGCGGTGCTCCCGTGGTCGGTGACCCTGGCGGTCACCGGCCGCCAGGGTCAGAATGACCCCCTAAATCTCTCAACCTGTCCATTTTCTTGTGGTTCATATAATGAAGTCGTAGCATGCTTAATATTGCAATATTTAAGGAACCTCTGCATCTCCTTCAACACCAACTGAACACCATTGTCAGACACAATAGTTTCAGGATACCGTTCTTTAGCAAACACCTCTTTGAAAAACTCAGTCACCACATTCGTCGTGACTAGTGGTACCATTTTCACCTCAGGCCATTTGGAGTGATAATCCACTAACACTAGAGCAAACCGAGCCTCGTGAGGCAAAAACAAAAACGGTCCAGAAATGTCAAAACCCAGTTTCTGCCATGGAGAATCAGGCCACTGGACAGGACGTAATGGGGCTGGCACTGTCCTCAACATCTTCTCAGCACTCACACATACTCCGCACTCCCTGACAGTCCTCTCCGCCATCTTGTCCATTCCTAGCCACTATAAAGAAGAGCGCATAAGCCTTTTCATAGACAACATTCCAGGATGCCCTTCGTGCACCAACTTCAAAATGACCGCTTGCATGCCTTCAGGTGGAACACATTTCCCCCTTTTGAATACTAGCTCATTATCAATTTCTAAATCATCTTTTACTTTAAAGAAAGGCATTACTTCTTCCAGGATACATTCTTTTCTCGGCCAACCAACCCTCAAGTATCGTCTCACCTCTTGCAAAGTTAAATCTTTTTGATCTTCATCCGACCAATCTTTTTCTTCAATAACTTTAAACTCTCCTGAAATAAATTCGGACACTACCGATACAAAATCAATGTCACCACTTCTGCCCTTATCCTGAGCATCCAAATCATTCTGAGATAACCGCGAGAGACAGTCAGCCACAGAATTTTTCTTCCCTGGCACATACTCCACCTGGAAGGAATACTCTTGCAATCTCAAAACTAATCTAGCAATACAGGCTGTCGCATTCCACCCTCCTCCTGGAGACAGAATACCCAATAAAGGTTTGTGATCAGTTTGGAGGACAAAACGCGAACCCCAAATGTAATTCCGAAAATGCTCAATCGCCCAGACACAAGCTAATAACTCCTTCTCTATCACCGCATACCTCCTTTCTGCATCTGTCAGGGTACGTGACGCAAATGTAACATTCCACATCTCCTTGCCACACCTTTGGGACAACACACCACCAACACCATACATACTTGCATCTACCGTTATCACACACTGTGCCAGGACATTAAGGTGGTCATTCCAACCCTGGCGGTCCATGACCGCCGGGTTGGAGGACCGCGGGAGCACCGCCGACAGGCCGGCGGTGCTCCAATGGGCATTCCGACCGCGGCGGTAAAGCCGCGGTCGGACCGGCAACACTGGCGGTCACCCGCCAGTGTACCGCCGCCCATTGGAATCCGACCCCCCCTACCGCCATCCAGTTCCCGGCGGTCCGCCCACCGGGAACCGGATGGCGGTAGGGGGGGTCGCGGGGCCCCTGGGGGCCCCTGCAGTGCCCATGCCACTGGCATGGGCACTGCAGGGGCCCCCGTAAGAGGGCCCCTAAATGTATTTCACTGTCTGCTGCGCAGACAGCGAAATACGCGACGGGTGCAACTGCACCCGTCGCACAGCTTTCACTCCGCCGGCTCGATTCCGAGCCGGCTTCATCGTGGAAGCCTCTTTCCCGCTGGGCTGGCGGGCGGCCTGAAGGCGGCCGCCCGCCAGCCCAGCGGGAATGTCAGAATTACCGCCGCGGTCTTTCGACCGCGGAACAGTAACCTGACGGCGGGACTTTGGCGGGCGGCCTCCGCCGCCCGCCAAGGTCAGAATGAGGGCCTAAATGGTTTAAGTGTAGGTGCACCAGCAATCTCTCTTTTAATGGTCTGAAAAGCACTCTCCTGCCTTTCCGACCAAACAAAATCCACATTTTTCCTTGTAAGCTCCCTTAATGGTTCTATTTTGGTGGCAAAGTTTACAATAAATTTACTCTAATACTCGCATAATCCTGCAAACGACAACAACTTTTCTCGACAATCTGGAGCAGGTGCATCTATAATGGCTTTGACCAAAGACTGTTTGGGAAGAACACCCTCACCAGAGATGGTATGTCCCAAATAATGAACAGACTTGGCAAAGAAATTACATTTCTTAAATTTTAGAGTCAATCCACTCACATTAAACACTTCACACACCTTAACTAGATGTTTTCTGTGTTCATCTTCATCTTTGGTTTAAATCAACACATCATCCTGGAAACACTTCACAAAGTTGTCCATGTCCTTGAACATATTAAACATAGCCCTCTGAAATACTGACGCCGCTGAGGCTAACCCAAAAGGCATTCGTTTAAACTGAAACATCCCCTGTGGTGTAATGAAGGCAGTCAAATGTCTATAATCCTCAGTAAATTCAATTTGGTGGTAAACTGACCTCAAATCTATCGTAGAAAAATCTTTGCCCCATCCAATAGACTAACAACTTCATTTATATTGGGTAAGGGATGACAATTGACTATAATATTGGCATTCAACGCCCTCAACTCCACACATAGGGCCTCATTATGACCCTGGCGGTAGAGAACCGCCAGGGCCAACGGGGGCGGGAGCACCGCCGACAGGCCGGTGGTGCTCCCTTGGGCATTCTGACCGCGGCGCTTTGGCCGCGGTCAGAAAGGGAAAACCGTCGGTCTCCCGCCGGTTTTCCACTGCCCCTAAGAATCCTCCAAGGCGGCGCAGCTCGCTGCGCCGCCGAGGGGATTCTGACAATCCTTCCCGCCATCCTGTTCCTGGCGGCTCGCCCGCCAGGAACAGGATGGTGGTAAGGATTGTCGTGGTGCCCCTGGGGGCCCCTGCAGTGCCCATGCCAATGGCATGGGCACTGCAGAGGCCCCCGTAAGAGGGCCCCGCTAGTATTTCACTGTCTGCATAGCAGACAGTGAAATACGCGACGGGTGCAGTAGCACCCGTCGCACCTTCCCACTCTGCCGGCTCGATTACGAGCCGGCATCCTCGTGGGAAGGGAGTTTTTCCCTGGGCTGGCAGGCGGTCTTTTGGAGACCGCCCGCCAGCCCAGGGAAAAACTCATAATACCCTCCGCGGTCTTTTGACCGCGGAGCGGTATTATGGAGGGCTGAATTCTGGCGGGCGGCCTCCGCCGCCCGCCAGAATCAGAATGAGGGCCATAATCTCAAAGAATTATCCGATTTCCTGGCTAACACAATAGGTGAAACCCATTAATCCCATTAATCCCTTCTTTCACCATTTCTTCCAGTATGTCTCTCAATTCCTCATGCACACTAATAGGGACATTCCTTAACTTTTGCACCACAGGTTTGGCATTCTCTTTTAGTCTAATCCTGTGACTATAATCTTTCAATTTGCCCAAAATATTGGAAAACACATGTGGAAACATAGAGACAATCAACTCGGCTTTATCACTACCCCCAACCAACATTACAGGTTCAAGAGCCCTGGGATTAAAAATTATCCCCAATCCTGCCTGGTCTCTCCATCCCAACACATTAACTCACCTCTTCGCTACATACAACTTAACCTGTGCAGAGCGGTCCTTAAAACAGATCATCGTGTTTACATACCCCAAAATATCAATAGCAGTCCCATCAAAACCTTTCGCCACAATATCAGGACATGTTAAGTTGGACACACTCCACACTTCACTAAATTTCTGAACAAAATAATCACAAGTGATAATTGTCCAAGGCGATCCAGAATCTGCCATAAGCTCTAGCTCTTGGCCTTCAATAAGAACTGTACATTTAGGTTGTTTCACCACATTCCTATCTTTGTTCCTAAAATCATTCTTAACAGATAACACCAAACCACTCTCTCTTTCGTCATAGATGCATGCAACTTTACTCCTACTGTCATTATCAGCCTTCCGAACCTCCTTACAAACTCTCGCAAAATGCCCCACTCTTCTGCATTTTTTACATTCTTTCCCAATGGCAGGACACTGTGGAAAATTTGCCAGATGATTAGGATTGCCACAACGATAACATGACATTCTATTAATTTTAGCGTTTTTGTAATCTTTTCTGCTCCAAGTCATTTTCTTTTTAGTGTTATTGTCGTTACCACCAACAGCTCCCACAACCTCCAAGTCCGATAATTTATTCTTCTCTGTCTCCTGCACCGACTTCATCCATTTTTCTGATTGTTCCAAAGCCTTAGCAGTATTAATTACATCTTGTAACTTTGGATCACCCATCACCCACAATTGTTCTTGGATTCTACTACTTCTGACATGAACAATAATTTGATCTCTTATCATCTCATCGGTGATAGGTCCAAAATTACAGTGCATGGAAAGACCTCGTAACCCTGTCAGAAACTCATCAAATGTCTCATCCTGTTGTTGACTCCTAGTATAGAATTTGAATCTGTTCAAAGCTATACTCGTAGTTGGCTTGAACCCATTCTCCAGTTTGTTTAGAGCATCTTGAAACACATCAATTTCTTCATCGTGAAGAATTGCTTGCGGGAGTGTCCTGAAAATGAGTTGCCCCTCAGACCCCAAACAATGTAACAAAATATTATTTTTCCTTTCTTGTGACATATTATCCTCATCAATAGCTTTTAAATAAGTCAAAAATTCCTCCTTCCATCTCGACCATGGTATGGGCGGGTCCCCTTTAAGTTGCAGAAACTTGCCTGGTGGTTCAAACTGCATCCTTGGGATTATAATATTCTCCTTCTTATATTGTTATTTTATTTGGAACTCACAACTCACCCTGAAAATTAACTGTCTTTACTTCACACAAGTGTTGTAGTGTTATGATCAAGTGCAAACTGTTCCAAAATTAATAAGACACACAGAAGGAAACTAAAACTACAATAAAAATGAAAGAAATCCTTGAGCTCTTCCTTCCTGGAAAACAGGAAGTGAATTGGATTCCAGGCAGTGAAGTGAGAGGTAGAACGATGAAGTCCAGTGAGTATTCTCCGAGTTGCCAACTCTGTAAATATACTTTGTGGCGTTTTAAACGTTTTTATTCCAGACGAAATGACACGTGTTAATGCGCGCTTTCATTTCAGACAAATGCAAAGTGTAAATGAACTTTTACTCAGAATACGCTGATGTCCTTGATGCCACTGTTGAACATGCGCCTCTTGAAAATACGCTCGTGCTGTGCTGAAACGTGTGCGCTATACGAGATACGCCCACACGGAGCACAAATATCAAACGAGCAATTATTTAAATACGCTTGTGCTGTGCCGAAACGCTCTTGCTTGAATGCGCGTCTGCATGAACGAGCGCTAGTGGCCACAACCGACAGTTTGATGGCACTGTTGCTAAGCAACAGACAACCGCAACAAAACATCCGAAAATACCCTAGGAAAGCACATTAAGTAGTAAATAAATTTTGTACTTGCTCCAAGAAAATCCTCCTTGAAAATCGGACAGTCCAGTACCACCAACAGGATGTCCAAGGTACTTAATAAAAAACTATTTTCATCAGCAGTGTAGCAGAACAGAGAGGACACAAAGAATACGTCCTCCAGAACACGAGTGGTGTTCCCGCAGCTCGTCGCCAAATTTGTAATGATCTTCAGATCCAGAACAAATGTTTTTCCAGAAAGGTTTATTCCGATCCACATACAACGTCCATCTTTCAGTTACTCCCAGCCAGAATGCCCACATCCCTACATTCTTTTCCCATCACCATTCTCCATTCCATCCCCTAAGTTCCTTAAAGGGAACCTACATTTCTATATGCAACAGGTGTGCTTGGGATAGGCTGGGGTACAGGGGATTGGGTCTGGGTGGAGGAAGTTGGAGCGGGGAGGCTAGACACAGGGACAATGGCTGCCATCAGTGCTGAGGCCAGAGTTTGCAGGGTTCGATGAAGGGCAGCCTGACCAGAATGAATGCCCTCCAGGAATGGATTTGTGTGTTGCAATTCCCTTTCTACACCCTGGATGGCATTCAAAATGGTAGACTGCCCAACAGTGAGGGACCTGAGGAGGTCAATGGCCTCCTCACTGAGGGCAGCAGAGGTGACAGGGGCAGGGGCTGAGGTGCCTGGGGCAAAGGTGATGCCCACCCTCCTGGGTGAGCGGGCACGGGGCGAAGTCTGAGGGGCTGCTGTGAGGGCGGTGCTGGTGGTGGGGGTGGCGGCTGTACCTGTAGAAGTGGGGGGCACAGATGTTGCCGCCACCACAAGGGAGCTCCCATCGGAGGACGAGTCTGTGTCGCTGGTTGCAGATCCTGTGACCGCCGTGGTGCTCCCCTCGCCCTCCGTCCCACTGGTGTATTCTGAGTCCGTGGTGTGGCCCTCCATGGCCATGTGGGATGCAGCTCACTCGTGCTCCGGTGCCACTGTACCTCCGCCTGATGATGCTAATGCACACAAGAACAGGGAGACCACAAAAAGGGGGGGGTCGACAGAAGAAAGACAGGTTGAGTGCATTGCTTACCGCTACCGTTGGCAGACAATACAGACACAGCAGCCCCCTGCACTACGTCGCGCTGTTGGGCTCTACAGATGCAATTCCTGGGATATGGGCTACATGTGTCAGGTGCTAGCCGGCGCCTACAGGGCCGATCGGGAGATTGTAGTCATTAGGGACTACACCTCCCATGAAGCCCAGCGCGGTAGAGATCGCGTAAGAGTCAGCACACCCCGGAAAGGGTGTGCGTTATTCTGTGCTAATGAGACAGGTCGGAGCCTCAACGAGGTCGGAGCGGACGGCGTTCCCAAGGGGGAAATCATCGGCGGCCGAAAAAGAGGAATGAGATTCATCAGGGCCCCCTCCTGGAAACTGACATTTTACCGGCAGAAGGAGTTCCTAGCTGCTCCTCCGTTCAAGATCCAAGTACTAAGGAGGTGGTAAGCGGCAAGCTGTGCTACTTGCCGGAGGCTATCGCCTTTCTTTATTTCTGCATTCCTTATGGCCAGGTTGTGAGTGACTGTTATATACTGGAGCACTTTACCTTTTGATATACCATAATAAAGGAACGGCGATCTTATGAGACATAGGCCCTCATTCTGACCTTGGCGGGCGGCGGAGGCCGCCCGCCAAAGTCCCGCCGTCAGATTACCGTTCCGCGGTCGAAAGACCGCGGCGGTAATTCTGACTTTCCCGCTGGGCTGGCGGGCGGTCGCCTTCAGACCGCCCGCCAGCCCAGCGGGAAAGAGGCTTCCACGATGAAGCCGGCTCGGAATCGAGCCGGCGGAGTGGAAGCTGTGCGACGGGTGCAGTTGCACCCGTCGCGTATTTCACTGTCTGCGCAGCAGACAGTGAAATACATGTAGGGGCCCTCTTACGGGGGCCCCTGCAATGCCCATGCCAGTGGCATGGGCACTGCAGGGGCCCCCAGGGGCCCCGCAACCCCCCCTACCGCCATCCGGATCCCGGCGGTCGGACCGCCGGGATCTGGATGGCGGTAGGGGGGGTCGGAATCCCCGCGGCGGTGCAGCAAGCTGCGCCGCCGTGGAGGATTAAATGGGGCGGCGGTACACTGGCGGGAGCCCGCCAGTGGTGCCGGTCCGACCGCGGCTTTACCGCCGCGGTCGGAATCCCCATTGGAGCACCGCCGGCCTGTCGGCGGTGCTCCCGCGGTCCTCCGCCCTGGCGGTCAAAGACCGCCAGGGTCAGAATGACCACCATAATCTTTTGGCTTTTTTTTGGCAGCAATTCAGAATGAGATTTACTGTTTGCAGGATTCCAAACAGCCGGGACAAATGATTCTTGTCAATATTCAATGAGATATGAACGAGTTACTTCTTCAAATATACGTGACATTAACAAAAGGCTCAGTGTGTTAGCTGAATCATAGGAAGAAGTGCAAAATAGATTTTCTTCACCTTATTCTTTCTCCTCATGTTTGTTTCTTTATACGTACTGTAGTATTGTTTAGGAGGAGGGGCGCTGAGACCCTTAAGTGATTGTTAGTGGCCGTAGTTGGCTTGGGGCATCCATTGGTGATACTGATGGAACATGGTCAGGCTTTGGACTAGTTCTGCCCTTATGAGTTATGGGCAGGCCAGGTCGTTTTGGTTTTAGTGAGACCTTATGAGAATAGACAGACAATGTGATAATTAACACTGTGTATTTTTCTTTACAGTTATCCCGTCCCTGCTGATCCTTCCCCTTCCTTCCCTCGCCTGATTACTCCAATGCACTGTGGTTTTTTATCGGTGACTTGCTGGTGTCAGGAGGTGGACCTTGTTTGCATCACACCGAGTCTGAGGAGTACCTACACCGTGACAACATGGCTATGGACGACATCTGCACACATAGATGACACAGGGGCATTAATACCTGTACTTGGCACTCTACAGAGGTGGGGTGGGGTGCCACATGGCCTGCATTACGGAGGGGCCTAGCCTACGGAACTCGCCCTGGCCTAGGGAAACCCACAGCCCTCCTCACCCACCCAGACACCTTCACTGCGCGCAAAGTCAGCTGAATGATGTTGTACTCACCCCCTTGTGTTTGCTGTGATGCCCTTAAGCACCCATCCAACCCCGGGTAGGCCACCGCCAGGATCCTGACCAACAGGGGGGTCATGGTTCAACGGGCACTCCTCCCACGTTGGGAGGCCATCCCCAGCTGAGCCTCCGCCGTCTTCTTGCTCCAGCGGCGAATGTCCTCCCATCTTTTCTGGCAGTGGGTGCTCCGTCTGTGGTGGACCTCCAGGGTCCGGACGTCCTTGGCGATGGCACGCCAAATATCCTTCTTCTGGTGGGCGCTGACCTACATGAAATGTACAGGGGAAGAAGAGAAGTCATTAGCAACTGCACCGTCGAAGTGAGTGGCCAACATCCCTAGCCTTGCCATGTGGCACATGCATTCACAGTCCTTTATGCATGCAGAACTGTGCCCCCTTCATTCTTACAACCAGCCCTCTCCACACAGGCATAGCCCATACAACGTGCTCCCCTGTGTACTTACCTGTTGGTCTGGAGGACCGTAGAGTAGCGTGTACTGGGGGAGGACCCCGTCGACGAGCTTCTCCAACTCCTCTGCAGTGAAGGCAGGGGCCCTTTCCCCAGACGCACGAGCCATTGTCTCTTCCAGACCGAGGTCACAGCAGCACTTGCAGTGTAGGTCCTCTCCTGTCGAAGATCAGGTATTGAGTGATTAAACAGTTAGAAAATGGCGGTCACGTCCGCAGCGGTCACGTCCGCGGCGGTGCGTACCATCACCGCCGGCGTACATCGTCATTGGCTCCTGGGACCCATAGGGTCCTATGTTAACCAATGCAGCATTGCGCCGCGGTCTTCGACCGCCTACCGCGACGGTGTACAACGCCAGAGCAGTTACCTCACATCCCATTGTCCCAGTTTAGAGGTCAGGCAGCTGCCATTTCAGGGGCCCACATGGCCTAATTACCAACTACGTCACACATACCTAGGCCTTGTCTCACAACACAAATACAGACCACATTTTGTGTATGAATGGTGTTCTGTGTAGACTGTGGGTACATACCTCTGAGTAGTTTGACTCTGTGGTCGCTGTTGTCCTTCCTAGGCACCGTCTGCTGGGACATGTGAGGAGATGGCGGCATCCTCCGGTGTACCGACCTCTGGTGGACCTGTCGACAATGGAGGAAAGAAGTTTGATCATCACCTACAGGTTTGACCGTGCCACAATCCAGGAACTGTGTACCCAGTTGGATCCGCCATCCCACAGGAATCCCCCCTCAAGTGCAGGTGCTACCAGTGCTCCATTTCCTGGCAAGTGGGTCATTTCAAACAACAGTGGCCATGGCATCAGGGATGTACCAGCCTATGTTTTCCAACGTGTTGTCCAGAGTGTTGTCTGCCTTTCTGAAACACATGCGGAGCTATATCGTTTTCCCTCAGGTGGAGGGCTTGCCTACAGTGAAAGGTGACTTCTATGCCATGAGACATATCCCCAACATCATAGGTGCCATTGATGGGACACATGTAGCTCTGGTCCCCCCCCACAGGAGTGAACAGGTGTACAGGAACCGAAAGAGTTATCATTCCATGAATGTACAGATGGTATGTTTGGCAGACCAGTACATCTTCCAGGTAAATGCCATGTTCCCTGGCTCTGTGCATGACGCCTACATCCTGCGGAATAGCAGCATCCCTTATGTGATGGGTCAACTCCAGAGGCACCGGGTGTGGCTATTAGGGGACTCTGGTTACCCCAACCTGTCATGGCTACTGACCCCAGTGAGGAATCCCAGGACCAGGACAGAGGAACGCTACAATGAGGCACATGGGTGGACTAGGAGGGTGATCGAACGCACCTTCGACCTCCTGAAGGCCAGGTTCAGGTGCCTCCATATGACAGGTGGTTCCCTATTCTACTCACCAAAGAAGGTGTGTCAGATCATCGTGGCCTGCTGTATGCTTCACAACTTGGCTTTGCGACGACAGGTGCCCTTTCTGCAGGAGGATGGTCCAGATGGCGGTGTTGTGGCAGCTGTGGAGCCTGTGGGCAGTGATGAGGAGGAAGCAGAGGAAGAAGACATTGACAACAGGGACTCATTTATCCAGCAATATTTCCAGTGACACACAGGTGAGAAAACATTCCTGCTTACTTCAAGTACTTTAACACTTCTACCTCTATCCTGTCTGTCGATTTCAACCACTATATGGTCACTGAGTAGTACATTTCCCTTACGGTTTCACATATGTGGTTTCCAACGTGTGTCATCTGCTTAGATTCCTCATGGACTTGAGATGTGTGACATAGGCATGTTGCCATTACATTTGAAAAAGCAATTGGTCACTGTCATTGCTAATACACATTATCGAAATCACAAACTGACTCCAGATTGTTTTGTGCTTCAAGGGTGTTTATTGAAGTGCTCAATATTGGAGGGGGTTGTAAAATGTTGAGGGGTGATGGTGGAGGAATGTCCATGGCAGAGTCCAGTCTATTAGTCTCACAGGTGCATTGCCCATATGGGCATAGGAAGTGGAGCTGGGCCAGTTCCAATATGGACAGGGTTACAAAGTGGGACAGTGGGTTAACAATGAGGGTGGTCTCATTTCTTGGCGGGGGTCTTGGCATCGTGCTCTGTCTTGTTCCTGGATCTCAGGGACCACTTGCGGGGTGGTTCTCCGTCTGCAGGGGGTGGGGTGCTGGTGTGGTGGTCCTGTGGCGGGGCGTCCTGTCCACTAGCGCCGGCGGAGGTGGTGGGCAGTTCATCGTCCATGCTAGTGTCAGGGGCCCCTTGGAGTGCCACAGTGTCCCTCCTGGTGTTAAGTATTTCCTTCAGCACCCTTACGATGGTGCCCAGGACGGAGCTGATGGTTCTGAGTTCCTCCCTGAACCCCAAATACTGTTCCTCCTGCATGTGCTGGGTCTCCTGAAACTTGGCCAGGACCGTTGCCATCGTCTCCTGGGAGTGGTGGTATGCTCCCATGATGGAGGAGAGGGCCTCGTGAAGAGTGGGTTCCCTTGGCCTGTCCGCCCCCTGTCGCACAGCAGCCCTCCCAGTTCCCCTGTGTTCCTGTGCCTCCGTCCCCTGGACTGTGTGCCCACTGCCACTGCCCACAGGTCCCTGTTGTTGTTGGGGTGGTGGGTTATCCTGGGTTCCCTGTAGTGGTGGACACACAGCCGATTGTCGTGTCTGGGGACGGAGGTATGGGCCCGCTGGGTGGGTGCTGTGCGGGTGTTACCAGAGGGTGGAAGGTCTGTGGTGGGCTGTGCCTGTGTGAGGGGAACCGACTGTCCCGCGGCCCACGATGGTCCGGGCTGGTCATCTGGATCCAGTTGGACAGAGCTGCTGTCATCACTGTGGGCCTCTTCTGTGGGTGGGGTGGACATGTCTGGACCCTCCTGTCTGGTGACTTTGGGTAGTGGTCCTGCAGGGGTGTAAAAGCATGATTATTGCATCTGTGTGTGTCATGGTGTGCAATGGGTGGGTGAACGTGTACCCCAGTGCTAGCATTCCTGTGTGGGGGCTTGTGTGATGATGGTTGAGGGGGGTTTTAGGGGTATGTGCAGTGGGCATGCTTTAGTGATGGCTGTCCATGCTTTGTTGTGTCATGCAGGGCTTGGTGTTGGGATGTGTGATTTGTGTTATTAGTACATTTGTGAGGATTTGGAGTGATAGGGGAGGGGGCGAGGGTGGGGGTCTGTGATAGCACGCAGGTAGGGTGGGGGATATGATAGTTAAAGGTTTGACTTACCAGAGTCCATTCCTCCACCGACTCCTGCGAGGCCCTCCGGATGCAGAATCGCCAAGACCTGCTCCTCCCATGTTGTGAGTTGTGGGTGAGGAGGTGGGGGTCCGCCGCCAGTCCGCTGTACCGCCAGGTGGTGTCTGGATACCAAGGAACGCACCTTCCCCCGTACGTCGTTCCACCTCTTCCTGATGTCGTCCCGATTTCTTGGGTGCTGTCCCACTGCGTTGACCCTGTCGACTATTCTTCGCCATAGCTCCATCTTCCTAGCTATGGAGGTGTGCTGCACCTGTGATCCGAATAGCTGTGGCTCTACCCGGACGATTTCCTCCACCATGACCCTGAGCTCTTCCTTCGAGAACCTGGGGTGTCTTTGCCGTGCCATGGGGTGGTGTAGGTGATGTGTGGGTGGTGTGTGTGGTGATAAGTGTGGTGATATGTCGTGGTATGTGGTGTTTTGTGCGTGGAATTTGTGTGGGTGATGGTGTTGAGTGCCTGTGGTTGCTAGTTTGTGGATGGTGGTGTCTCTCTCTGGCCTTCTTTCTGAATTTTTGGTAGTAGGGGTTTGTGGGTGATGTGGGTGTGTGTTTTATATTGTAATGGATGTGGGGGAGTGGTGTGTGTATATGTATCAGGTGTGTGTCTTTCGAATTGTCCAATGTGGCAGTGTTTTGTGTGTGTGTGTATTTTGAGCGCAGCGGTGTGTACCGCCAAAGGAATACCGCAGTTGAAAGACCATCGCGTGGATTTGTGTGTCGTGATAGTGTGGGCGTATTTCTGTTGGCGTGATGGTGGAGGTTTTGTTTTCGCCAGTTTATCACTGACCTTTGGTGTGGCGGACTTGTGTGGGTGTCTGAATTTTGTCGGATTCCGAGATGTGGGTCATAATAGCTGTGGCGGAATTCCGCGGCCGCGGCGGTGTGTTGGTGGTCTTCTGCACGGCGGTAAGCGCCTTTTAACGCCAATGTTGTAATGACCGCCAGAGTCTTTAGGTCTCCAGGTCACACAGCTCAACTCATGGACCCACTTTCTCTAGGTCAATAATTGCAAGACTCTATGGTCATACAGATTGCTTGTCTATTCCACAATAGCTGTATTCAGTACATTATTGGATAAGTGGGTAATGTGAGTGTCCGTCTGGGTGATTTGGAAGATACAGATTGTGGATAGAACTGGGATAGGCCACCATAGAGATGCTACAGGATCAATGGGATGTCCAGATTATTACTGCATTGCCCTTCGTTGCCCTCTCCCCCAAATCCAACCTCTCTTGGATTTGTTGCTCTACAGTTAGAGCATGCTTTAATCTTTGATTCTAGACAGTGACCCCACATCTGAAGGTAATCTCATGGGGTAAGTGCTGCGGGCAATTTTCTCATAATGAATGACACACCAAAGCGTTTAGAGTGATGTGTTACTCCCAAAAGGATGGATTTCATCCCAAGACTCCATTCCTTGATTCCAATCTGAGTTCTAGAAGAAGTGATGCAGAGTGTGAATGACCATCTCTCCAGACACCACGGATTGAGTTTGTTGTGGCTTAAATAAACCAGACGTTTTGCAGATCCAACTGACGGCATCAAGGCAAACTCAGGCTGAGCTCCATTCACATGTCTGCTAGTCTTATGTGATGTCAGTGCACTCCAGTCTAGGACCAGCTTTCACTGCATCAGGTATAGTGGTCTGCCACTTACTTAGACACTGCTATAGGGATTATCATTCCATCTTCCACAATGATCATAACGTATCCTCTGTAGCAATCTTACAATTTGGCAAAACAGAGACAGATATGTTTGCCTTTAGCATTATCCAACACAAGATAACACACCCACCCACTGCCAGAACTGAGGATCAACACTTCTTGCAGGGGGATAAATTGTCTTTGGAAAGGTCTATTCAAAATTTAGGTCACTGAGCTATCTGTTGCTCCTTGGTGGTAGAAGCTAGCGGACATTTATAAAATGTTTGTTGGGTTTTTAAGTGCATACAACCAAGAATAAACCATGTTAAAAAGGAAGATATATCATAAATCTCTATCATTGTTGCAGAACAAATTATAAAAGATATGTTAAAACAAGTTCAATCAACCATTAAAGAATGAAAGCATTATTCAGCCACAGGATAGGACCGGGATAGAGAATAGGCTCAGGCACCAAAATAAAAGTAGCACTAATTAGTGAATTAGATAGGTAAAAAGTGGTCCTTGTTTGCAAATAGGGGCATTATAGAACACATAACGATATGGTGTATAGGTGTTTTGTGAGGTGTAGAAGACTGCATGGATTTAAGCTTGTTGCAGGCAAAGTTAGATTTTAGATCAGGGAAATTAACAAAAAGGTTTGGCCCACAAGGCCATAAAAGAGGCACAAGCAGCCAAAAAAACGTCACCACCAGATTACCCTATAGGCCAGTCCGACCCCGATGAGCAATTCCAAATCAAGTTTGTGGTAGTAACATTCATTGGAAGTAGGACATACTTTTTTTCAAATGTATTTTTTTCCCTACCATGTAGCAGTGTTTCATAAATATACAAATATACATAAATATGTTCATGTGTAAAAAAAAAGTAAAAATCGAATTCATTATTATTAATTATTTATCACAAAATACATCTGCAAGGTTTTTACAGCAGACAGTCAAGTACAGTACCTCCTAATTCTCAATGTGCCAGCCTCCACCTGGGCTATATAACAACTACCTCCCGCGCTTCTTGACCCAAACAACTGATTACTTAAGCCAATCTTTCCAAATTCTATTGAATCTTATCCTTGATCCCACTCTTTTGGCATACAATGTTTCTCTAAACTGTACTCCATTCATTTTCCTTAGCCACTCTGTAATTGATGGAATTGTTGTCTACCTCCAGTTACCTAAAATCAATGATCTGGCGACTAAAGCTGCAATAAAGACTAGCTGTAGCTGTTGCTGTCCAACAGACAGTCCCATAACAGCCTCTCCCCAGCCAAATAGCACAGTCTGGGTATCAGTAATGAGCATCCGCTGGAGTTTATGCTCTAGTTGCTGAAAAATATCCTCCCAATACTCTTTCAATAAAGGGCATAAAAAGATCACATGCAGCCAGTCTCCTGTGCTCTAACTACACCTAAAACATAGTGGCGATACCACAGGGTATATTTTATGGAGCTTTGCTGGAGTATGATATATCATCCACTTACTGAATAGTTAAATTCTCCTCAAATTGGCCGCTCTAACTGCCTTATAACTAATCTGATTGAAAAAGTGCCTTTGCTTGGAGTTAGAATGACAGTCTGTGGCATATTCTATTAACTGAAGGTGTTGAGGGACCAGAGTCATATTTTTGTTGCAAACGATTCCCGGTACACGTTACCAATACCCTGCACTAGGAAGATAAAATAGGATCAAGCGATTTTATCCACTACGGGTTTCTCCCCTTCCCTAAACCTGCATAAAAACTTCTTAATTTGGAGATAGCCAAAAAAAAAGGAAGGATTTATATCCGGGAAGCGGCTCATCAATTGCTGCTAAGAAGAGCAGTGCCCCATGGGGAACAAATCGTGCAACTAGTGAAACCCCAGGCCTGCCCAAGGTCTACATGTTGACACACTTAGATGCAGACCCAATGGGATACATTCAACTAGTTGCAGTCAAGGATAGAACCCAGGCATCTCAAAGCTTACACAAACCTTCTGAAAGTGATCAAAGATTACACAAGGTAATTTGTATCGAGTTTTGTTAGGAAGCCTAGGAAACTTCAAAAAGGGGAACAACCCAATTTATGATTCTTGCAATGCCAGGTTTAGATAAAAATTTGCTTTGTGCTGGGGTGGACAAGAAGATCTAACTAACCAATTTAAGAGTGACACTTGATAATATGTTTTAAGATCGGGTAGCGAAACCCCACCTAGCTCAGGATTCAGCTGCAGGGCTTGTAGTTCAAGTCTTCGTTTTCTACCGTGCCACAAAAACTGATGAAGTTCTGTATCCACCAGCTCAAAACAAAACAGTGGCCCTTTGATAAAAAAAATTTATGAACACAAAAAGGAAAAGAAGAAGGATAGACATTTTATTCAAAGGAGCGGGGAGCGCGCCTCATAAATGATGGTGAATGGCCTTTCTATTGACAGAATAATACCCGCATCTTCTGCAGGGCAGTTTTAAAATTAAGGGAATAAAGATCACCAAATTTAGGAGACACCCAAACTTCCAAATATCGCACAGTCTGGGATGGTGAATAATGAACTTGCATAATACTGGGTAGTATCTCTGGAGTGGAATTAAACAATAATGCCTCTGATTTTGCGTGATTTATTATGTAACCTCTATGGCAGAAAACTAATTAATTCTAGCAAAAGCGCGTTGAATATTAGCCGCATCAGCAGCCAGATAGAGTGCTATATCATCGACAAAGAGTTTTAAGTTTGCAGATCCCACGACAGGGAGCTGAACTGCTGTGTCTTGTCAAAGAGCTGAAGCTAATGGTTCAAGAAACAGCACAAATAAAATAGGTGGTAAGGGACACCCTTGCCGCGTTCCCTGAGACATTTCATTCTGGCCTACTAATCAAGCATTAATAACAATGGATGCCTTTGCATGGTTATACAGCTTTTGCAAAAGCTCAATAAATGGAGCTGGAAACACAAATTTTGCTATATAGCAAAAAGTACCTTCTATTGAACCTGATCAAATGCTTTTTCTGCATCTAAAAAAATAATGGCAGCACAAGTTTGTTGTATAGTGCAATAATCCATTGTTTGGAACAAGTACTGGATATTTGTTGACATATGTCTATCAGTTAAAAAACCACTCTGATCTGAATGAATGACTGATGCTGACACAGGCGATAAACGATTATTTTATTGAAAATTTTGTAATTCACATTCAGTAAACAGATAGGACGATATGACTGCATGTCTTGGAGAGGCTTGCCCTTTTTCAGAAAGCTTACCACCACAGCTTGAGTTAAGGTATCTTGAATTTTAGGCCCCTCCCCCAGGAGAATGCTATTAAATAAAGCAGCTGAACATTGATTTAATTGGAGAGCGAACAGCTTATAAATTTTGGCTGGAATCCCATCAGTTCCACAAGCTTTAGCGTTAGGCATGGAATCTATGGACGCTTTGACCTCCACCAGGGAGATGGGAGTAATTAAGGTAGCCGCCTGCCTGGCTGTGATAGACGACATGTGAATATCCGCTAACCAGTTCATGATCTCATCAAAAGATGGGTTTAAGACATCTGAATAAAGAACGGTGGAATGACATAGAAAAACCCCAGCTATCTCTTCTGGGATTGTTGTGTATGCCGCAGCTATTTGCATGAGCCTTGCCCTTTGCCAGCCACACCAGCAATCTGCTGGTATGCTCATTGTCCTCGTAACATTACTGTAGCATTGTACTATGAGTTACCACCTCCTTGCTAAGGAAATGGTCCTTAAGATCCATCTGGGCACACTGCTAACTGGTCTTAGCCTCTGATGAAGGGACAGCTAAGTATGCAGCTGTTGCTTGGTCCAATGTGATTTGTAGCTGGTTGTATGTTGCTTTCTCTGCCTGCATGAGCTGTGTTTTGAAAGCTATAACCTCCTTCTGAAAAAGGCCTTTAAGGCCTCCCATACTGCGAATTCTGAGGTGGAGCCAACATTGCAGACCAAGAAATCCTGAAGTGCTAGCCGCATCTGTGCAACCCATGCCTCATTCACTAATAAAGATTTATCAAACCTCCACCTCAATGGCATTCAAACTTGGGGTGAGAGATTAAGGTCAAGGGTGATCACAGCATGATCTGAGAAGGGATCTGAGATTATAGCTGTCTGCAATCTTGGCAAATCATGCAAAGTAAGAAAGAAATCTATACGAGATGATGGCTGTAATCGTTTTGAGTGGCAGGTATAGAGTCTATCAAATGGATGATCAGATCTCCATGCATCGATAAAGGCAAAATCACGCATGAAAGCGTGAAAAGCTTTAATAGATTAGGTTCTGTCTGGCTTTGATTGAGTAGCGAGCAGTCTAACGCAGGATCGCAAAGTATATTGAAGTCACCACCCATTAATATTGGCCCTTCCATGTCCTTAGCAAAGTCATAGATTGAGACCAGTGATACAGACGTGTCTTCAATAGGATCATAGAAGCTGACCAAATTGATAACTTGGCTATACAATTTCATTTGGGCCCACACCCATCTCCAGTAGTATCTCTACTAATCAATATTGCAACACCAATGAACTGCCACATTTGTTGATGCAGTAAAAGCCAGCTGAATATACCTGGGGAACTTAATTGGAGCTGCTCATAATTAAAAATTTGTCTCCTGAACAAAAGTTACGCTAGCTTTCATTGACTTGAACCAGGCCAGCATTGCATTCCTCTTCTGCCTATTACTGAAGCTGTTCATGTTACATGACAGGGTGGAGTGCTCCCATCATGCACTCGCCCTGAAGGAGTCATTTCCAGAGGGGGGAATGCGCTGTGATTGTCTTGCGGTGTTTCCATGTCCCTAGAGAATACAGAGCTCCTGATCAGCTTTCCAATCGGCGCACAGATCACAGCTCATGCTGACTGACCCTGATCGATCCTGAAAAGCTTTCGAGAACCTGCAGTGACAGTGGTGACGACGGCAACTACTATGTGGACCCAGAGCAGTTCCTGGTGATTGTAGCTGGCCAGCAGTGGCAGGAAGGACGCGAGCTGTGCGCTTGGCCAGACCTGCTGTGACAGAAAGAATTCCTGGCAGATGCAACTCCCCCCCACCCTCCGGGAGCTCCATTGAGGCAGGACTGCTGGTGCTTCTACATAGACCGTGAGCCGGTCGTAGGTGAGGGCCGTAATTACTGGTGAAGTGAGGGGCTCTCGAGCAGCTCAAGCCACATGACACGGCACGAGGAAAACAAGGGGAGGAAAAAAAGAGAGAAGAAGGAGAGAAGAGAAAACAAATTTACCTGGCAAATCTCTTTGTTGACTGTGTGACAGTGCAACGGTGTTAAACCAGGGTACAGTAGCCCTCCTTCTGCTGCATGGGGTAGGCTGGGCAGCTTGCTCATGAGTAAATGAGGCTTGTCAGCCACTGTGTCATGTCCCAAATTTGAGGTCACACTTCCCCCTCCCCTCAATGTCAAAAGCAGCAAACCATAAGCTCAGAAAAGATCAGAATTTTACTGGATTTCCCAGTTTCTCCTGCGTCCAGGGCTGGCATATCAATGAAGAAGGATGGACTCAGAGACTCATTAGTTCGTGAGCGTACTACAGGGAAATCCAAACCAGCACAAGTACCCAAAATGTCTAAAATGCACCACATTCTTTCAGAAGTTAGCAAGAGGAAAACTAATCTTCAGAACTCTTAGGGCTTGATTTATGACCCTAAACAAGTGGTCTCTCCTCTGGAGGGCCAGGGTAGTGGATCAGCCATACCTCCACCAGATTCTATAGTGTTTTTCCTTTCACCAGTGCGAGAGTGCAGCTCACAAGAGCTGGGTTCTCAAATGTTACTTACGCCTGTGTTGGCTCAGGTGAAGAGTTTTCCAGAAGTCTGCAAGAAGCTATTGTTCTATCCTCTATTTGGCCCAAAGCTTGAAGGCCTCCTGTCGACAGAAAGCATGGATCCTTCTTCACCAGTGGTAGGGGCTACAGGCTCAGAAGAACCTCCCCAACTTTCACCAGCCATTACTGCAGCAAGTATGTCAGTACTACAAACTATCACTGGCAACAATCTTACTGATTGTAGTTTAAATGGTAGTACAAGCACAAATTTGAGTAAACTGGTTTTGGATCCACAGCTGGAAACTGTTCTGTTACAAATTTTGAGGACATCACACAATAAAGTTCATGCAGAATACAAACACAGTTGGCCCTTATCAATCAAAATCTTGCACAAATCAATTCTAGGTTGGTCCACGTAGAACAAGGCATATCAGACTTGGAAGACGCTCAGAGTGCTGTGGGACCGCAGATAGTGCAACTCAAACACCAGATACTTGAAACCCAAATAAAGATGGATGATTTGGAAAATAGCACTAGGCGCCCCAATTCGCGTTTTGTGGGGATTCCAGATGGCCTTGAGAATGTGCAAAGCCTGACTAAATCTTTGACTAATTTGCTTTCTCAGCATGTTTTTACTGAGGGTACAGCTACACCAAAGGACCTTACTATTATGTGGGCCTATCATGTTCCTTTGACTCGGCAGATGAATATGAAATATCTTCGGACATTCTTGGTGAACTTCAGAGACTTTAAGGTCAAAGAAGTAATTTTATCAGCTGCTATCAAATCAAAAGGTTTTCCTTTGCATGCCGTCGGGAGTTTAGAAATATGATTGAACCCTTGAAACGGCAAGGCATTCAGGCAACTAAAGTCCAGCCAGCAAAATTTAAAGTACTGTTGGAAGGTCAGTTTAATGTCCTACACACAGTTGAGCAAGTGAAGGTGCTGTTAAAGCCCTAGAAAGAGGGTGAAACTCTGGTGCTTACTCTGGCAATATCAATGAGGGTGACTTGTTCGAGCTGATTCTTTTCTTTTTTTTTATTCTAAAGGTGTAATATTGTCTACTGCAGTATTATTTCATTGTGCCATTGAAAGGTGGGGCCACATTATTTAGCAGAGCATTCAGTTACATATCTCCTGGTGACATGTTAACCAGTAATTGATGGCTTCTTTAATAAGCAGTTACAGATCCCCCAGAAGAGGACTCTTGAGTGCTATGACAAGGGTCTCCTTTAAAGGGCAGGGGAGGAGGGTGAAGAGGTGGGAGGTCCCTATGGGAGAGCTCCAGGCTGAATGGGCTCACTGGGCCTCTTCGCTTCAAGGGTGAAGGGAGGGAAGGGGAGTGTCCAAGATGGCGGCCGGAGTGGACGCTTCCTAAGAGCTCTGCTCATGGCCTGGAATAAAACTCCTAAAATTCCTCCTCCCTGACCCGCCTCAACGCCAGTCGCCTCAACAGAACTGGCGGCACCGGGAGGGTGCGACGATCGGCTGTTCAGCGGACCTCCAGCTGCTTGCCGAGTGGTGATCCGGCGCTCGGGCCGAGCGGAGCACCGAGTGGCGGTGGTGCTGGGCCGGCGATAGCAGTGTCCCCGCCGAAGATACAATGGTGACCCAGAGCTGGGCCATGTGATCGCCTCCGGAGACGTGGGGGTTTGATGGGTGGTGACGTGTGGAGGGAAAGGATTGACAGGACCATCCGTTTCAGAAGGTAACGGCCCGCGGATCCAGCAGCTGAAACTGCGCAGCAGGCATATAAAGCGCAGAGCTCCCTTCGCGCAGCTGGGATCGCCCCATGGGACCTGATATTGTCATCTGAGCACTTGGAACCCGCACTGGTTCCGCACACAAATACTTACCTGACTTACCACAGTTCCTACTCCATGTGTGGGGAAGCGCCGCTGCGCTCTAATGTTTCTTTTGCTGGGCCCAGCGATTGGCGGATTGCGGACTACCGCATAAGAGCCAGCAGAAGAGGGTGACTCTCTTCATGCTGCCTGCTGGAGAGCAGGAGCGCCTAGGTGAACCCAGGGCACTAGCAGGTTTGGCGGATGGAAGCATGGGGCCATTGCATGAAGCCGAGAATAAGATGAACGTACTATGAACAGTGAGTGAACGCGAAGCAAGTTAGAAGTCGGAGCTATCACCATTTATCAGGCTGGCTGACCAGAGTGCCCATTCAACGAAGCGGGGCGGTTGCCCTACACAATTGCACAGTTCTCCCTGCCGGCTGTGAGCGGGCTGCCTCAAAAAGCCTAGCACTGCTGCCCATACAGGAGGTAACCACTGTGGAATTCGCCATTTTCTGGGGACTGTGCAGAGGGTGGGCTTTCAACAAATATGCGGCAAACTGGCCTGAGAGAGCGCTGCTAGGCACAGCAGGTCGGCAGAGCTACAACCCTGATGCTTCTCAACAACGCACGAAGTAAGACAACCAGGCTGGCACAGTCGGGATCAAACTGTCACGAATAATGAACATGCAGTGACCAATACAGCTAGAAAACGAGCTGCTACTTTGTACTGTAACCTTACCTATGACATTGGCGAAAGGGGGTTAAAAGACAATTCTTAGCCATACTTCTGTGGTTGCCTCATTCCGCAGCTGGATAGATTATTTGCTAGACGGTTCAGTGGGTCAGTTGACGTCATTGGTCACGGCAAACATCCTGCACAACCATGGTCAAGCCGAAACCGCCTAAGCCGCAGCCAACAGCTGAAATGATGAGCAGACACTGGTCGGACTGACTCCGGGTGATAGATGGGGAAAAGATCCACATCTTCCCATCCCCAGAAGACGCTTGGACCTGGCTCCATGCCAAGGGGCTCGCTCAACTTAAAAATGATAACTCTAAACAGGGAACGTGGCTTACCCCAAAGCCTCGCCGAAGAAGAAAGAAATCAAAGACTGACACACGCCCATCCAAGGAACAAGTGGCTGAGAGTCAAAAGCAAGCTTTAAAGGAAGCCAATTGGTTTGCTTCGCCGCAGAACCAGATCAACCCGGTTACTGGGAAGGCGACATTAGATCATTCAACAGATCATTCCAGCGGCTCTACTTCTCTGTCGATGTTTGGCCCAGAACTCACGCCACGTATGGCGGATGACATTTAGTGCAGGATAAGAATGTACACCGAAGAACCACCGAATACGATTTAACTGGATTATCCATTGGAACTTATGATGGATCGACGCTCCCCTGCCAGCCGACCCCCTTGGAGATCTCTTCTTGGAAATGGACATATACGTCAAGGGACATGAGAGTGGCGGGGATAGGGGGTCGGAGTGGGGAGTGTCAAAATCCGGCAAGGGCTGTCATGACTGGACCTCCCATCGCCGACTCTCACAACCCCCCACGCCCTACTGGGTCACCTAATGGACCATACCATGTTGTTTATCACGAGTGCCACCAGTTGTGCCACTGTGTCCCAAGTTGGCTACCATCACAGGAGCCCTTCCTTTGTTTACCTTCCTTTTTTCTTTATATCCTTTTTGATACGCACTAGACAGTGTGGGCCCGGGACGAGGAATGGGGTGGGGAGGGGAGCAGGGAGCCAGGTTTATGCAGCACAGCACTTTCACACCAGGCGGACCGCCAGATAACACTATCGCCTCCGCGCAACCTCTCACCCACATGGGACTGACCAAATATAACATCATAACCTGGAATGTAAGAGGCATGGCTAAATTTAGTAAGCGCTGCAGGATTTATGCGTACCTTAAGAGACACAAAACACATATTGCTATACTGCAGGAAACCCATCTCACAGAAGACGAACTGCGCAGTCTCACAAACATATGGTGTGGCTTGGTTTTTGGTACCGTGACATCTGCATATGCCAAACGAGTATTAGTATGGATTGCTCCGGAAGTACCCTACACAGTAGAACACCATAAAATTGACATAGATGGACGGTATGTACAGCTGGTGGGATCCCTGGACGGCAGGCCGCTCACCATAACAGGTTTACATGCTCCCAATTCAAAGCAAGGAGACTTTCTCCTATCACTCACACCTCGGTTGTTCCAAGACTCTACAACTAATTACATTTGGGGTGGCGACTGCAACTGCGTGCCGGACATAGACAAAGATAGGTCACCCCCCCATTGGATGGTGCTCTCAGTAGGAAAACCTCACAGTTGTTTCAGACCTGGATCTCAGAGTGCAGACTTGTAGATGTGTGGCGTACACGATAGCCTCAAGACAGGGAATATTCCTTTTTCTCCCCGGTCCACCACCTTCACACCCGCATAGACTTGCTACTTTGTTCTACTGAGCTTATTAGTAGCTTTTTAGATGCTTCCTACCTAGCTAAAACTATATCGGACAACTGCCCACTATTGGGTGTCCTTGGCTGAGGAAGAGCGCAGACGTGCATTTCTACCTGGCGACTGCAACCAACGCTACTGTTAGACCCACCATTTCGTCAAGAGCTGATAGAACACACCTCCGACTATTTCAAACTCAAAAATGGGACGGCGTCATTGCGGGCCATGGAGTGGGATGCCCACAAGGTGGTGGTCAGAGGCCAATGCATGACGGCAGCAGGGGGGGGGGCGCGTTGAGCGCTGAAGAACAAGCTGGTGAGGGCGAAGGCTGCGCTCTGTGATGCGGAGCACGAATCTGTGACAGGCGCAGTGACTCCAGAAGCATTAAAAGCGCTCTGTGTGTACGAGCAAGATTGATACTCGCTTGTGGAGATTTGACTGCCGTCATTATGTAGCTAGAACACATTCTGAGGGGGATCGCTCGGGTAGAATGTTGGCCTGGCTGGTGCGAGGAGAGCAACAGCAAGATCCAATAGGGGCAATAAAACTAGAGTCGGGCAAAGTGGTCAACTCCCAACCAGAAATAAACGCATTTAAACAATATTACAGGAACTTATATGCGGCGCGCCCCCCGCCGCTGCCAGAGCAGCTAGGAAAATTCTTTCAGGCACTCCCCCGGCCCGTCTTTCTGCAGCGCAGCAAAACAAGTTGGATAAAATAATAGACGCAGAGGAAGTACAGATAGCACTACAGCAATTAGCCGGCAATAAAGCGCCAGGCAGCAACGGTCTCCTAGTAGAGTACTACCATACATGCGCTGGGCAACTAATCAAGCCATACATAGAAATGTTACATGAAGCGTTCGAGAAGGGCAGGCTCTCAGGGTCACAGCGAGAGGCAGTGATAGTTGTTGCCTGGACCCCCTAGATGTGCGTTCATACCGACCCCTCTCCCTTCTGAACCTGGATTGCAAGCTTATAGGCAAGATCCTGGAGAACCGCCTACTGCCACTGATGCCCTTGTTGATACACGACGACCAATCGGGCTTTATCCCAGGTCGTAACACTTTCATAAATATTAGGCGTCTATTACAGCTTATACGTGATGCACCTATGTTCGACCATGACCGAGTAACGGTCTCCCTAGATATTGAGAAGGCATTCGATATGCTGGGTTGGCTCTTCCTGATGGAGACATTACATCAAATGGGTTGTGGACCGATATTCACAAAATGGATTAGCATCCTGTATGCCGACTCGGTTGCTCGTGTTAAAACGGGTGGAATAATTTCTGATGGGTTTCCTATTGGGAGAGGTACAAGGCAAGGATGCCCATTATCCCTGCTCCTGTTCGCTCTAGCGATCGAACCATTGGCTGCACAACTCAGGAAAAGAGCTCAGGACTGGGGCATCATGCATGGCACCAGCCACCAGATTGTTTCATTATATGTGGATGATGCGCTGAAATATCTGCGAAACTGCACAGCCACACTCCCGGGTCTGCTGCAACTACTAAGCTAATTTTCAGACCTATTGGATCTGCGGGTTAATTGTTCCAAGTGCTACCTGTTTCCCCTAGCACCGACTCCGGAGGAGCTACGCTCTGTTGCCCAGATACATGCACTGCCGTGGTCTTATACCACCTTTAAATATTTAGGCATTCAAATATATTATGGTATTGATGACCTAAGGGAAGGCAATCTGGGTCGCACACTCTGATCAATCAAAGGATCCTTGCCTTTCTGGAGATCACTTCCGCCCATGCCCATGGGTAGGGTAGCGATCGCCAAAATGATTATACTCCCACGCTTGCTGTACCATTTCAAGACTCTCCCCCTACTAATCTCTCGTGATTTTTTCAAATTATTGAGTGGCCTCACGACGGACTTTAGTTGGGGGAGGGGCGTGTAGCACTTACTTCCACGCAACTGCCGTTTGAAATGGGTGAATTAGGCACCCCGCACTATGAACTATATTACACTGCTGCCCAGATACAGTGGGCGTGGCGTTGGATGTAAACTCCCCCGAATTCAGAGGCGAAATTAGTACACGCCAATCTGGGGGATATGAGGGTGTTACAATGGCTGATGGATCGGAATGATCTGACTGGTCAGCGCCATATCCTGATGCATGTAGCCCACAGGTGTTGGTGCAGGTACATAACCAGTGGCAATCAGAACCCTCCGTACTCACCCCGAATCATGCTGCTTTCCATTCCAGGGATCTCCAAATTAACTAGACAACATAGGTCATCTCAGTGGTCTACGAAGGGAATACAAACGATTGGGGATATATTTACAGAAGACCACATGATGACATATGCGGAACTCATGTCGGCATATGAGGTGGACCGGGATGGTTCCTGACTTATTGTGCACTACAACAACTTACGCACCAGACCTGGCAATGTGGAGACAAGGAACCCCAGTCATCTCCCATACTGCATGGATTATTAGCTGGCCCAAGAGGTCATTGCAGCATATCTCACATAGACAAAGCCTTATTGGGTAATCTGGAGGTAGCCCAGCCCCAAGCGAAGATCAGATGGGACCAGGTACCTGCTCCGCTAACTCAACAAGAATGGAGCACTGCGCTCAATCTAACACGCACAGTATCTCGCAACCCCAGATTCCGCTTCACGCAATTTAATTATCTGCACCAGACTTATCTGTCTCCGGGTAGGCTGAAGCGCATGTTTCCTAAGTCTGTCCAAGAGTGCCTCAAACATGATGATTCCAACGCCACCTTTTACCACATGAAATGGGAATGCCCACTGATACACAGGGCCTTGCAGGACATCACTGCGTTGACAGCTGAACTGATTGGGCACCTGCTCTCTCCCATGCCGGCATCCTGTTGATTGGGCATCCGCCCAAAATTGAAAGGAAAAAAAACAAGTACAAAGATGCATCGAATTGGCTTTTATACTATTCAAACGCTTAATAGCGGTGCAATGGAAAGCCCCAAATGTGCCTGATGCCCATCAGTGGACGAGGGATATGCTGAAGTGGGTGAGAGCGGAAGCACAGGTGCTGCACTCGCTTAGGGATAGAGGGGTGCTGATTAAAGAACTAGATATATGGGACGCACTAATCACATCACTCGAAACCAAAGATGACACTCGTCCACCATGAATCTGGGGGTGGCCCTAGTTCACACATAATTGTCATACTCATGTGGCTAGCTCACAAGATGACTCGAAGCTCTTGACGCTGTAATGACAGTAAACTGGACAGGGAGCTCCGAAACACTTACATAGACCCTAGATCAAACAACATTTGCAACATACTACAATATTTATTGTACAAGCAACGCACAAGAGATACTATGCAATAGGGGAGGAGGACTGGTTTTGAAGTGGACTCAACCACGATGTGTCAGTGGGAGGAGTTGGCGAGGGAATTTCACAATGACTGACAGGTGTAAATGATCAGCACTGGTACCCTCTTTAATTGTTCCCCCCCATAACAAACAAGAGGGCTGTAATATATTAAACTCACATATACAATTATTAAGGAGACACTCTCCTTCCTTCAGTGCTGCAACTCCTCCCTCTGCCCCCCGTGCCTCTCCCCCCCTTCCTTCATCATAATCCACGAAGTTCACCACACAGTTCAGGATGCCGTCAATGATCAGTTGGCCCGCTCCCCACCACCCGGCCTTAGTAAGCCTTTCAGATCCTCCTGCACTGTCACCACCCCCCATTGTGTTTCGACTGACACCTTTTTTCCTTTTCTTTTTCTTCTTAATTCTTCTTGTTTTGAATCATTGGACAATATATTGTCACGTCATTTTGGTAGTGCCAAGGCTCTTGATTGTATATGATAATTGTGGTTATTTCATTCAGTAAAGAGATTTTTTTTTTTTAAACGGCGAAGGGAGGATGGCAAGGCACTAGAGGATGGGAATTTGGGTGTGGAGTGTGGCACTTGGGTTTGGGTTTCAACTAAAATATGTAGCAGTGTATGTCAAGAATGTTCATGAGCTCCTATGCTGTTAATATTACCAAGAGGAAGGATAGGCCAGCCTTAATATGTTGTAGGGTGTACTGTGCAGAATAAGTTTTCACTCTTATGATGAGCTCGAGGTACCTTGCTATTCTGTCATGTAACGTTGCTCCTCTTCTGTTATTCCAGCATTCACTAGGACACCAGCACAGGATCCCCAGTAATCCTGGCTCTGCTTTCATGCTAAACCTAGCATAAAAGAAGCATCAGGATTGGTCTGAGTGGCTTGGAATGCTGCTCAGACACAACCATGGGTCTGTGCAGTTTCTCCAGCCCGACTGTGTACCTAAGAAACCTAAGTGCGCATGTGTATTTGGCCGGTCTAAGATGGACAGCCAAACACACATGCGCACTTAGTAGCAATCTCTCCTCCTTCCCCGTCCCGCCTCCCGTGGCCCAGCCCCACCCCTCCCTGCATTGCTGGCTGAGCCAGCAGATGATAAGTAAAACAGTAGTAGGCTATTGTTTTATTTTTCATCTGCTGGCTTTTATACAGGGTGCAACGCCCCTCTGCCATTGCGGGGGAGCAGCCCCTGCAAGGGAGAAAGTAGGAGCCTGCAAGAATGACATAAAGGGTACAGGGCATGTCTGGTGGTGGATTAAAGAGGCATGAGGTGGTTTCAAGACTACTGCCTTGGCATTCCACCTGCTAACATTTATTTTCAATGTCTGCGGGCTTCAGAACAGATGTTTGGGAACGAGCGCTCATTATGTTACAAATTATGCACAGCAGATCGGAGTAGACTGAGGTTATCAACTACATCACTATGGTAGAAAGGACACTGTAATTGCTTGTTAAAGTCTATGGAAGCTGACAGGCAAGGATACCTTTTGTGAAACATGCTAGAAGTGTGGTAGACCCTCCAAACACTTTTAGGTTGCAATTATGTGTGCCAATTATGAACGGAAAACAATTTTATATGTTGTCAAACATAATCAGACATATTTTCCAGTATAGTGCTAGAAATACCTCGTCCCATCTTGCCTAACCACGTAACGGAGGAAGACTCATTCTAAGTGAGAGCAACTGAAAAAAATCCTAAAATTGCCCTGCCCTTCCCCATAGGTCTGAGGCAAAGCTTAACCAGCTTAGAGACGACAAAAAATTCAGACAAAAAAGTCCGGAAAGAGGTCTTTACAGACACTGTATCAAGGGCCTGATTTAGATGGTTACTCCGTCACAGAAGTGACGGATATCCCGGCTGCCATATCACAAGTGGAATTGAACCCAATTGGAATTTAATACAATTCACTTGAAATAAAGCGGATGGGATATCTGTCATGTTTGTGATGGTGTAACCCTTCCGCCAAGTCTAAAACAGCCCTACGTCTTTAAACCAGCAGTATTATGAAGTTAGCTTATCTATGAACTTATCGGGCATCATTGGCATGATAGTGACAAATATTTTAGTTTTGCTTGAGAGATAAATGAAGGGAAGGCCGAAATAGCAGCTAAACACAGCTCTGAAACACGGTTCAATCCTAGTTCATGTTGCAAGGACAACCAAGCTCTCTCCTGGGGAAGACAACAGACTGTTGTCTGAAAGAACTTCATTATTTTAAATGGTTGGAATGATTCCTGATGTTTCCTGATGTAGCTTTGATTTTATAAATGTGGAAGGAATTTATCCTTACTGTTAACAGCGCAGCACACAGGCGTGGCTCCTATGGCAGTCTCGGGTCCCTACAGGCTCCCACTCATGAGTCTCCTTCCTCTGGACCCTTTTGCATACAGTACTCGGGGGCATCCTTGAGCACCATTTCCCTCTTACTTGTGCACCCTGTTTCAATCAGATTAGGGGTCAGATCTACAAGAAAGTGGAGCATCGGTCCCAATGCAGCACTTTTCTTGAGCCGCCATCGCCCCACCTAACGACACCATGGTTGCTCCATATTAATAATACGGTGCACCATGGTGCTCGTTTCCACGCAGGCGCCATAATTTATGATGCTACTATTGTGGCACTTTTCTCGAGAGGGCGTGGCCAAGATGGCGACCGGAGTGGCAGCATAATCCGTAGCTCCGCTCCCAGCCAGAAAAACCTCCTGTTTCTAGGTGATCTCCGGCTTCCCCGGTAGATCACCGCATGCCCTGCGGTCCCAGGAGTGTCCCGGAGAGCTCTGGCCCTCGCTGTGTGGGAAGGGGACTGGGGATCGAGATGGCCCCTCTCCCGCGGTGGGCTGGAGTGCCATGGCGGCACGGCCCACTGCGGAGACGAGCGCCGCCCCTGGTGAGTGTGTCTGTGGGCACCGCTGGGGTGTGGGCGCCCTCCCGCTTGGACGCTTTGCCCGTCGGCGCTGGGGGGTTACCGGCCCCGTCACTGGTAGCTGCCGGAGGGACGCGAAGGCTGCACTCGTGCGAGCGAGAGCTCCGCAACTATGGTGCGGCACCTCAGCGGCATTTATCGAGCCGCGACCTGAGCAGCCTGTGCGTTCAGAGATCCGTGGATGAGACTTGTGGTGCAGCCCAGGACTGGGGCCCGACTGCCGGACTTGGGATCAAAGGTACACAGCTGCAACCCAATGCCTGGCGGCATGCCCTGGTGGCTGGGGATCTGGTGACTGCACCCTGGCACAGCGGCTGGCTGGCCTGCATCGGTGGTCCACTCGATCCTGCCCCGCAAGGCCCAATAACTTGCCCAGGCCAGGGGACCACCATGACTGAGTTCCTCAACAGGCGGAGAGTCAATGGTGAGCCGTTTGGAGACATTTATCCTGCACCTCCCTGACAGTGAAGACCCTCTCGCCAGCGTCGTTTTATGAATTGTTCCTGGAAAAGTGGCTCACAGACACAGTCCTGCAGGATAGAGTGCCGCAATTCTTCCCAGTGGAACGTGCCCATAGGGTTCCCGGCAGACCTCCGCCGCCGGGAGCGCATCCCCGACCATTGATAGCCCGCCTACTCAACTACCGTGACAGAGATCTAGTGCTACAGTTGTTTCGTAAGGAGGGCTCACAGCAGTTTGATAACGTATCAATAACAGCTTACCCGGACTTCACTGCCGAAGTTCAAAGGAAACGTAGTGCATAGGGTTCATGCCTCTGATTACTTGGCACGAACTGCGTCGGATCACTGTCCGTTACGTGTGGTTTTAGGCTGGGGCCGCCCGAGCACACGGATACCCATGTGGTGCTTACAGGTGGAGGAGCTGGCCGACCCCCCCTTCTGTGTGGAGCTCGCCCAGTGCTTCTCCACTTACTTCTTGCACAATAACAACACGACAACACACCGGGCGATAGAGTGGGATGCACATAAGGTGGTAATACGGGGTCATTGCTTGACCGCTTCCGTAGGAGTCCGACGTGTCCTGGTTGGAGAGTTGACTGAACTGGAGTCCAAACTGCGCGCAGTGGAGATTGCAGTGGCGAGGTGCCAGTGGGTGTGCTAAGCTCCTTGAGGGCCAGCCATAGAGAGGCTGATGCTAGATTGGGCAAACATGAATATAGGCATTACGTGACACGTCAGTACGCAGAGGGAGGTAGGTCGGGCCGCCTGTTGGCTTGGCTTGTGCAAGAGAACCCTCCACCCTCACCCATAGGGGCAATCCGATTGGACTCAGGTGAGATAACAAATACCCAAGTGGTGATTAACAAAGCTTTTTATACCTACTATCGGAAATTATACGCGTTCCCCCCCTCCTTCGACGGGGCGAGTGGTTGGCTTTTTGAGCTCTACCCCCCTGCAGCACCTGCAACCTGAGCAGGCGGATGCGCTGGACGGTCCCATCTGTCTGGAGGAGATACGTCTTGCACTGACCCAAATGGCCCAAAACAAGGTGCCTGGCTCAGATGGCCTCCCGATGGAGTACTTCGTGTCTCAGGCGAATCACCTTTTACAGCCCATGCTCCAGGTGTTCAATGAAGCGCACAACTGCGAGCAACTACCGGGATCTATGTGCAAGGCCCTCATAGTGGTGCTCCCAAAGCCTGGTCGTGATTCTCTCGATGTTAGAATATATCGCCCTCTTTCTCTGTTGAACACGCATTGGAAAGTGCTGGAGAAAATATTGGCCAATAGGCTCCTTCCATTTATCCCACAACTGATTCATTCGGATCAGTTGGGTTTTATACCAGGCAGAAACACAACAATAACTCAGAGTCCTACCGTCGTGCAGTGGCCCTATCACTAGACATCGGGAAGGTGTTCGACACGCTGAGTTGGGTCTTCCTCATTAAATCGCTTGTCGCAATGGGATTTGGTGCGGGATACATTGCATGGATTACAACATTATACACTAATCCATCAGCCCGAGTCAAGACAGGGGCACCAGGCAGGGATGCCCGCTGTCTCCCGTGCTGTTTGCCATAGCTATGGAACCATTGGCCGACAAGTTTCGCACACATGTACGACTATAGGGCATCCCGGAGCTACACACACACCACATTATCTCCCTGTACGCAGATAATGCCTTAATTTACTTGCGCGACCATGCGGTTTCTATGCTGAGTTACCTTTGCAGACATCTCTGGCTTGCGTGCAAATTGGTCTAAATCCTGTATTTTTCCCTTGACTCCTGTTCCACTGGAGCTCCAGAATACCACTTCCCGTGGTGTCACACCACCTTTAAGTATCTGGCCATACAGGTGTATCACTCAATCGAAGACATCAGGGAAGGTAATATAGACAGAGTTCTTCGTTCCGCACGGGGCTCACTGCCCTTTTGGGGGGCTCTTCCCTTGTCGCCCATGGGCAGAGTGGCTATCACTAAAATGCTCATACTTCCTCGATTCCTATATTATTTTGCAGCGCTCCCAGTTGTCTTACCTCACTCATTCTTCAAGCCCCTACAGAGAATAATGACAGATTTATTATGGGGAAAAGACAGACGCCACGTATCATTGACCACAACACAATACCCACAGGTTGAAGGGGGCTTGGGTATGTCCAACTTTGAAATGTATTATGCGGCCGCCCAGCTACAATGGCCAGTCGCTTGGTTAGGGGAATGCCACACAACAGAGAAATCAGTGTTGATGGACACACTTGCACTGTTGCCAATGCTGGCTTCGTTATTGGATAAGTCCTGCCCCACGGCACATGGTAGCGTCATATTGGAAGCTGCCAAGACATGTTGGCTGCGATGTGTTCACGGAAAGGGCTCCAATGCACCATACTCTCCTTTGATTCCTCTGACACAACTACCTAGAGCCCAGGCCCTGCTAGTGCATCACAACATGGTCCCGTGGCGTGAGCCTGCCTCGAAAATGCTGGTGATTTCTACTCAGATACTACACTGCTGACATTCGGCAAATTGATGGAGATTATGAGGATACATGCCGGCGCCTTCTTGTCATATTGCACAATACGGCACTTACTGCGTATCACATGGGGTGCGGGTGACAATGAACCCCCATCATCACAGATCCTCTCATTGATCCTCTCTATGGGTGGTACAAGGGGAGTGATATCACGGTTATATTCCATGTTATTGTCGGGGGCTTGTCCGGGTGTGGAACACGAGAGATCACATTGGGATGTAGTACTCCCTGCACCCTTATCACACGTGGCCTGGGCAGCGGCACTCTCCACTGTAAAAAATGTTTCTCGGAACAAATTTAATTATTTACATCACTCCTATTTATCCCCCTCCCGCATAAAACGCATGTTCCCCGTGTCAGATCCAGTATTTCCCCGATGCGCGAAGCCATTTGCAGATTTCCATCACATGGTGTGGGAGTGCCATCCGCTGGCCATAGCCTGGCAACGCATCACTGATACAGTGACTGACATTACTGACCATGCCTTAAAGGCGGACCCGGAGTCCTGCCTGCTGGGACTGTGCCACCGCGCCAAGGGCGACAAACAACTACATAGATTCATAGACCTGGCCTTTATAGTTTTTAAACGTTTAATAGCAACCCACTGGAAGGCCCCACACGCCCCAGACTATGCCAGATGGCTGCGTGATTTGCTGCAATGGTCCTATGCGGAGGCCCAAACTTTACGTCATTTACATTACAGAGGGTTGGCACTGGGAGGCTTTGAAATTTGGGATGCCTTCATTGTACGCATCGAAGCTAAGGACAACATCCGCCCACCTTAAACCCCCCGTAAACATCGCTACACTAGACAGACACATGTTACCCCTGCTCTTGGGTTTCACGTGCCCTGCGGCGTCCACCTGTGTGATGTGTGCGGGTGATGGATGTCCCTCTCCCGCCCCAGCCAATCATGGTGTAGTTCATTTCGCTCTCTAGGTATTACTGCCCAGCACCGCTCGGCAGGCACAGTGGGTCGCTGTCACATGCTACGACACTGTGGGACGACGCCCCCTGGGTCAGGGTCTGGTGTTCCACCCTTGCATAATGCACTGTATCGCTAATTCTTATTATGTGGCATAGTTAAATGTTGTGGTTCCAGTTGTATTTCTGTTTGATTGCCATAACTCATGTCTCTGTGACTGTGTATTTAGTTTGCTACTTCATGTGAGCACCTGCTCCGAGAGTCTTTATCGAAATTAATGAAGATATTTCAAAACAAATTGTGGCACTTTTATTGATTAGTGCCATAAATTAGGTCAGTAGTTCAGCAAAGCACCTGGGAGGCCCATAGGTCATAATGAATGGACCCATCATTTTAACACCTGCCCCGGGCAGGCATTAAAAATGATGTAAAAAATGTTGCAGTGAAATCTGGTAGATTTCACTGCATCATTTTTTGCGACCTCTCTGTGTGGGAAAGCCCCCCTTGCATACATTATACTTGGCGCAGGCATAATGTGGAGCGAAGGGGTTACAAAGTGGTGCAATGCTGGCATTGCGCCACTTTGTAAATATGGCGCAGGGAAATGGCCTCCTTAACGGCACATTGGCAAAAAAATTGCACACGGAGGCGCACGGGCTTTGTAAATCTGGCTCTTGATGTGCTACGGATTATACGGCAAGCTCCTTCTTTGTGCTGGCGTCTCACCAACACTTCATGCAGGAGCATTGGATTTCTCTTACCCTGATAATCTTGAGAAACACCATATTGCCAGTTAAAAACTATATCCTGATACTTAATATTACATTCATTACATAGATATTAACCTTTATGTTCCCACATCCAAGATGGCTGAACCTTTCATAGATTTATGACATCCTGTTTTGCACTATAAAAGGGGAGTCCATGTGAGTCCGTTGTTTCTGATACTTTGCTCGCTCACTTTACTCTGTGGATTTTCTGCCTTCTACAGATTCTGCTTGATTTTCTCGTCTTCTTTTCCTTGCTGCTTGGCCTGACAGCTGGAAGGTTTTTTGTGGTCTCCAGTTTTTCCCTTCCTGTTGGATATTATTTTCTGGAATACTACTAGGCACCTGGTGACTATCTGGCATCTGGCACTCTCTCTGGAAATAGTAGCCCATTTCTATAAACAAAGAAACCAATCCAAGCATTGCTAAGAACACCAACTCTTGATAGGTTGTGATGCCAACAAAATCAAGAAATGGATGAGATCCAACCATCACTGACAGCAGTAAACAACCTAACTCTTCAGGTCAAGAGTTTGACCACAGAAAATGCCTTGTTATGACTGTTGCTTGCTGTGCTGTGACAAGGCTCTTTTAATCTTGATCTGGCTTCCTTGGCTGAATTAGAATTCAATGGCAACCCGAGCAAACTAAAGGACTTTTTGGATAATTGCTATATTCATTACAATATACACCCCACATTTATGTCAGTAATAGGTCTAAAGTGGGCTTTTTTCAGCAGCAGTATATGAAATGTCTTGGCATGCCTTTAGTTTCAAATACCAGTTCACTTCTCGACAATTTCCTTCTTTCCTCACAGAATTCAAAAAAATGTTCGACTGCCAAGATCTTACATTTTCTACCCAAGAGGAAATGTTGGCGTCAGCCTACATTTCCTAATTCAAAGGTATAGCTAGTGAAATTGACTGGTCTGACTCTTTCTTCTTCACCTTATTTCGAAAGAACTTAAAGGATCAATGGAAAGGTGAACTCACAAGAGTTGCTAGGCCAGCTTCCCTACAAGATCTTCTATAAATGACCATTTAGCTTGACAGTCGTCTTCAGAAAAGACAAATGAAGGGCCGTATTTATACTCCGTTTGCGCCGAATTTGCGTCGTTTTTTTCGACGCAAATTTGACGCTAAACTAACGCCAACTAACGCCATATTTATACTATGGCGTTAGAGGCGTATAGCGCCAAAGTTCCCGGAATGTGCGTCATTTTTTAGCGTGAACCCCTTCCTTGCGTTAATGATATGCAAGGGAGGCGTTCCCGTCTAAAAAATGACTCCCAGGCCTTTACGTGGTATTTATACTCCCGGGCAAAAGAGACGCCCGGGAGTGGGCGTGGCTAAAAACGGCGCATTTGCGCCGCTTTTTAACGCCTGGGTCAGGCATGGCGTTAAGGGACAAGTGGGCTCAAAATGAGCCCAGAGTGCCCTCCCCTGCCCCCAGGGACCCCCCCTGCCACCCTTGCCCACCCCAGGAGGACACCCAAGGCATATCATTAACGCAAGGAAGGGGTTCACGCTAAAAAATGACGCACATTCCGGGAACTTTGGCGCTATACGCCTCTAACGCCATAGTATAAATATGGCGTTAGTTGGCGTTAGTTTAGCGTCGAATTTGCGTTGAAAAAAACGACGCAAATTCGGCGCAAACGGAGTATAAATATGGCCCTGCTTGTCAAAACCTTTCCTTAGACCATCGTTCAAGATATCATCTAAGCCTTCTGACCTGAAAGATGAGCTCATGCAAGTGGATTTCACTAAGGGCCCCGTGGCTGAGGAAGAAAAACAAGGTGACATAAGCAATGGTTGTGCTTATATTGTGATCAGAAAGGTAATCTTCTGAGTTCTTGTTCTTCAGCCCTGTCCGTCTTCCTGACAAGTTGGCAAACTAGGAAGCTCGCCCTAGTGCAGGGAATAAAGGCGACTAACAATTATTCACCCCTGCCTTCACCTCTGGAGTCTTCCAGTTTTGAGCTCCTACAACAGGAGTTTCTAATCAAGCCACAACACCTTTTGGTGCCATGTCATATTGACTGTGGAGCCTCCAATGTCTATAATGATATACAATGGGCTTCACACCATCGTATGCAGGGCCACTGGAAGTATGTGATTGTGCGGCTGCGGAGATTTTGCATAATTCTAGGTTTGCTGCATTTACCACATAATCCATCATCTGCCGTATATCCTGCAGATTTTAACAAAAAATATGTTTCTAGCTCAAATGGTTTAAAAGTTTGATAACACGTGTTACAGGGCAGTGGATGGCCCTTTGTAAAGCTGGGGTAGTCACCTTGCTGTTCCTTTATTCTTAATTTGGGTGTTATTCTTGTACTAATGAGGAGGTGCAACCAATGCCCAGAGAGCATTACCTAGTTTAACTAGGGCAAAAAATTAAGTAATACTATAACAAAAAATGAAGCATTATGCAGCGTAATTTGCCATTTCTTGCTGCATAATTTCTTCAATCTTGATGCATAACTTGGCCCTCTCCTGCTGCATAATTCCAGTGGCCCTGATCATATTCCAGTCTGTAAGAAAGATGTTCCAGTTGCGGTACAGGCAATAGACTGTCTCAGTCTTTGAGATCATTCAACCCTAATATCTCAAGATTGCTGCCCATGATAAGAAGCTTACATTTTATTATATTCCCTCCCGAGGTATTCTAGTATCTTAGGTAGCAACTAGCTAGGCAGTCACAATCCTTAGATTAACTGCTTTGTGAAAATTTGTGTTCCTGGGCTCATTGTTTGTGTGTCTCGTTGCACAGCTGATCACATTTCTTCCACCGAAAGTTCTAAAGGTTTTCATAGTAGCTCCTCCCAGTCAATCGCTAGGCTGTCTCAAATCCCTGACACCTATCATGAATACCTAGATATATTCTAGAATTTCACTAACAAAGGCTTACCTTCTCATTGATCTTTGATTGTGCCATTGAATCCTTCCTGGTGCTATAGTTCCTCATTGATGCATGTATGAAAGTATTTTTTATTTATACTCTTTGGAACGACAAGCCTTAAGGGAATATTTACATGCTAATTCAGAGAATGGCCTGATCATTCCATCCAAATCACCTGTGGGGGCCTCTTTGCTTTTTGTACCTAGAAAGGGTTCTTCTGAACTTCAGCCCTTGCTCTGATTATAGGGGTCTTAATTTTGTGACTACCAAAGATTGTTATCCATTGGCTCTTATTTCTGATGTTTTGGAGGCTGTCCAAAGGGCTAAAATATTTAGCATACTGGATCACAGAGAAGCCTATCATCTTATCCTGATCCAATCAGGTGATAAATAGAAAACAGCATTGAGGACACCATTTGGCCATTTTGAATACCACGTGATGGTCTCTAGCTTCTGTAATGAGCCCGCTGTTTTTCAACTTTATATGAGCACTGTCATTTCAGATTTGATCCTCCAAATGATTATCATCTACTTAGAAGGCATCTTTGTTTTTCCTAAAGACCCAGCAGATCATCCATTTCAAGTAAAGGAAGTCCTATAGCGTTTGAGAGAAAACAAATTGCTGGCCAAACCCAATAAGTGTCTATTTGGAATAGGCTCTGTGGACTATTGGAGCCACATTCTCTACTCTGGAGAAATAGCCATGGACACTCTTAAGGTTCAAGCTATTCTGGATTAACCCCCTCCTACCTCTGTAAAGGAAACACAGATCGTTCTAAACCTAGCTAATTACAATCAGAACTTCATCAAGAATTTATCGAAACTTGTCTTCGAATCATCGATCTGCTCAAAAATAACAAGAATGTTAAATGAAGTAACAATGTAATGCCTCCCTCGCTTTCTAAAAGCTTAACAAAGAGTTATTTCAAGCTCCCATAATACAGCACCCTGATACCCCCAAGCCCTTTATTGTTGAGACAGATGCCTCAGATATAGCTACTGAAGCAGACAAAATTCAACTTATTTGTAGCTCAGTTTCGTATAACTAACTGTCCTCACCGACCACAGGAATCTTCAAGCGCTCATAGGCAAGCCCGCCGGACATTCTATTTCAACAACTTCATTTTTCCTTCCCTACATTCATGGTGTGAAAATGTTATTGCTGATTCCCTTTCTATGTGATATTCTGTTTCAGAAATTACTAGGACCATTTTTAAAGATAACTGCCTCTCAAACCTTTATTTCTGCAGTTACCACCACATCTATTGAAACAATTTGTCAAGAAGCCACACAATTTAATCTCCACAACTTAGAGAACTGCTTCCCTCGTTTTCAGATAAAGAATGCAATTGGTCTGATGATTGTCAAAGCAAACCTATTATTCCATCAAAACATTCACATTAACTCATACTTCAATTGTACAATGATTCATTAATTTCTAAAGACAGAGGTCAAAGATTCATCAAAGATCTAATCAGAAGGACATTCTGGTGGCCTGCTCTTCATCATGATGCCACACGGTTTATCAACTCCTGTGAAGCCTACACCTAAAGCAATCGGAAATACAAAACAAGAAGGATTATTGTTGACACCCAAAATTACGTCTAACCTTTGGGGGGTTGGTTATGCTGACCTTATAGTAGATTTGCCTCCATATAAGGATTGTACCACAATTATGGTTACTGGGGATTCATATGTTAAAATGGCTCACTTTTCTGCACTTTCAAAATTACAAAATTACCATCTGTGTCAGGAATGGTAGATGTCCTCAGGCCGAAATGGAGACCACCACCTGACAAAAGGGCATCCTAAGTATGAAGTTCAGGAAATCTGTCTTGTGCTTTAAATGGATACCTCAATACCTTATTCATTGTAAGGGCTATAATCCTTGTTACTGTTCATGGGAACCAGCAGATTGGATTCATGCTCCTCTTTTGGTTAAGCAGGTCTATTTAACATGTTCCCCTAAACCTGGAGCTCCTAAAAAGGATGCAGGGATAAGAAATTCATCCTTACCGTTAACGCACAGCAATCTGGCGCGCCTCCTCTAGTGGTCTCGGGCCCCCATGGTCTCCCACTTGTGAGTCTCCTTCCTCTAGGCCCTTTGCATACAGGACGTGGTGGCATCCTCAGACCCAATTTGTCTCTTCCCTGTGCTTCATTACTCAAGCGAAGGACCACTAAGGATTATGAGACTACCACCTTTTGTATGTTAGTGTCTTGCCAACGCAGCATGCTGAAGGATTGCTATTAGCCTGATAACCTTGAGAAATAACATATTGCAGTTAAAAACTATGTCATGACACTTAATGTTACCGTCTACTTGGAAATAGAAATATTATATTTGCCAATTTGTGTATGTTTATTACATTTTATGGTTCTCAATCCAAGATGTCAAAAAGTTTCACCAATTTCATCACATTCTGTTTTGCATTATAAAAGGGGAGTCCATTTGAGTCCAGTTGCATCACAATTGTTACTGCTACTTTGCTTGCTCGCTGGACTTCATGAATGTTCTGCCTTCTCCAGTTTCTGCTTGGTTTTCTTCTGCTCTTTGCTTTGCTCCATGGCCTGACAGCTGGATGGTTTTCTGGTCTCCAGTGTTTAACTTCCTGATGGAAATTGTTTTCTGGAGCACTAACAAACATCTGCTACTGCCACTGAAGAGAGTAAATCATTCCTACAAATGAAGAACACTTCCAAGTAGTGGCAGACAATGACATTCACTTCTACTTCCGATCCTGTCAACAGCCACCACTAATATTGAGTCAATTTAACTTGCCTCACCTAGTTCTTGATATTATGCTTCTGTGAAGCTTTTCAGATGGAGTTAGAACAGTGTCAAGTGCTGCAGGTTTAGGAAGTTATCTTACAGTGTCTTCAATATATTTTGCTTTCCTCATTATTTAACCCATGGAGAGAATGCAATTGGCTTGACTCTCATTCACGTGCTTGTTTTCTGCTAGGTTGCATTCTACTCTGAAATTCTCTGGGTTCTCTATTGTCAATAGCCATTTTAAATATTCCATTGATTTTTGAGGCCCAGAAAGGAACAAGGGAATTAACGCGTGGAGCAAAATGCAGCAAAAGATAAAAAGATAAGTAGGTTTGGCCAAAACCAAGGTGGCCTGCAGTATCATAGAATTAGGCAGATCTCAGCTGCTGAGACATGAACGGGCAACAACAATGCTTGGGATATGGGTTACTTTGGTTATACTAGTTATGTCCTGGAGTCCACTGCCTTCAACGATTGGCAGAGTCCATTGGCACTAGTGAGACTGAGGATTCCAGACTAGACTAAGGTTAATTTCCGGCTGCGGACCATCATGAGAATGGCAGAGTCTCTTAGTGGCTATTGGCAATATAAAAAAACCTTCTGGTAAGAATCTACTTGGAACAATTTTGAGAAAGATGGCGGTAATTTAGAATAAGAACATCCAAGACTTACATGCAGGGGATTCTGTGCAGCTGACCAAAGAGGTTGATGCTGTAGTTTAGAAAATGAAGGTTCCATTTTAATCCTGCTATAGGACCATACTCTGGCCATTTTGGCAGAACTGCCCAAAACTGAAAATCGTAAACAAGTTAATGAATGGATGGTCTTGGAAATGAAATGCAAAGTCTTGGAAAATCAGTCAACAAGATCTAGTTTTCCTAAAGTGGAAGTACAAGAGTGTCATCCTATCATGGATTTAGGGCAAAACCCCCAGGGGGAAAAACTCCCTATTTTTTTTTATTTTTTTTACTTGTTATAGCAGAAACATTAGCCTTGCTTGCAATGGAGCTCCTAACAGTCTTTCATTAAGGCATAACTGAGAATTACGTGAACTGCACTACATAAAAGATTGAAAGCTTCAATCTAGATCAATACACACAGGGACAAACAATGTAGTTCCCAAATTGTAAGAAAGCTAATATCATGATCAAACTTCCTTGTGCCCTGAAACAAATTATAAGCAGAACTGAATACAACTTTCAACGGTCACAGTTAAGACGGAGGTAACCTCACCAATAAAGCATTACTCCTATTGATGGCGGGAACAAAAGGGAATATACATCCATAGGACATTTATCAGTAGTGATTATATGTGGGATAAGGTACCACTTGCCATACCCCTTGCCATACACCATAATAATTTTGGAAGTCAAGGAGGAGATCCATGACCATATAGAGGAACAAGGCAGAACACCGAGTTCCTTAATAAGGCCAGCGAACTTTGAGGTGTCTTGCAATATTCTTTTACCTTATGGCAGTCAGCATGCTATTTTTATAACACACGGCCACACCATCACCTAAAAACCTCAAGTCCTAGGAGTACTGCCCTGAATGATAGAGTATGGTTAGAGACGTGAATGATCTGTATTACGAATTTTAAAAAAGTTAAATGCAGTTAGTAATTTAATGCAAAAACATATTAGAAAAAGTTAAATGTATAAAAAGGGTTGTAGCTCAAAATGAGTAGTGACTTAAACAGAGATTCTTTATTTCCTGGAATGAATTATGTGGAAGATAAACATATTGCCATCAATATCTTTCTGCTGCGAAGTGTTCGTTTTAAAAAATACAGATCATCAGAATGAAAAGTCAGTTCTTGTTTTTGTTGTATAAAAAGCTTAAAAGAGGCTCTATGACCGGCTTTTCACAGTTATTCCTGACTCTGACAGCTGACATGATGGCATCACACCGCAACTGGAATAAGTTATTACATTTGAGCAGCTATGTCAGTGTATCTGATCATTCATAATTTTAAAGTTGCACACTGAAGGCTCTTAGAAATATGGCCTTGAAAAGATATGTTGGAGCAAACCGCTGAGATTTGGCCTGTGACTCCCGAGCAGGGGAAACCACAGTCAAAACAAATACTAAGCTACTGTAGTATTAATAGAATGAAAGAAATTAATAGTTTTGACGGCCACAAAACACAGAATATCTGAGGAGGAAGATATTTGAAGATAGAGAAGTGTATCATCAGAACAGTGGTGATAAAGATGTTTGCCCTCACACGTAGCAAGTAGGACTCCCTAAAGCTACGTGCAGATATTGAACAAAGTGAGAGTCAAGAAGAGCTCCCAAAAATGGACGCCAGAGGAAAAGTGGAAAATGAAAGGAGGAAGATGGACGTAGGCGACAATGAAGGTGCAGTCGTGGATATTATAATCTAATTGATGACAGTGTCAAAAGACCAACAGTACTCTGTAGGTAGAGGAGCACGGATGTGTCAATGTTGTTATCTTCTTAAAGAGGAAGGGACATACTGAATGTCACTGCTGCGTTTTCCTTACATTGCCATGCACGTTACCTGCAGCATGCATAAATTCCTGCGGTTCTCCACCATTCAGAGATCACCCACATAGCAGCTCTTGGGAAGTTCAGAGTTGCTCAATTTAAAAATACGGGCCGCGTTTTTACTTGCCACTTTCGTGGAGGCGGGCCACTTTCTTTTTAGTACCCTGGCCTATTTTGTGTCCCTGTCCGACCCTGGGCACTCACCCCATTCCTAATTCAGAGAGCATTGGCAATAATATATTGGGTGGCTACCTTCAGCTACAGACAAAATGAATGCCTAACTGGTATGGCTTGAGCAGATCAAGGCCCTATAGTTGATATTTAATTGGATAGCAGCTATTACCTCCAACGTTTGATGCAATTTCCCGTGGCTTTCTCTGCTCCAATTCTCCTCAAAAAGGCACCGTAACATATAAATAATATTTAAATACCACATAGAAGAACTACTTCTACCTGGAATATGGTTGAACTTAACAGTAAGGGTCTAGAAATAATTAATTTACCAGATGCAAGGAAGGAAAGATGACACATTTACGATAGGGCACATCTGTAATAGTTGCACCTCTAAAACCTAAGAATCACAGAAAGAACTGCATTAAAATGTATTTTTTGAAACCTATAGGTCCTTTAGGCAGGTGCTTAGCTTGGTCAGTATGATTGGGGGATGGGGTTGTTAGCTTCAGATTTCTTAACAAATTACACTTGCACATAATGTTAAAATACATTAAAGACAAGCAAGGCGCACAAGAGGGGTTCAAGAGGCAGTGGACAGGGAGAGGAATGCAGATTGGTAGGTGTACTAACTGAGAGAAAGGGCATTATTTTGGGAAATAATCAACCTTTTTTATGTCTTTCCAAACAGAAGGAGGCAGTGTGTGCGGGTTTTGTCTGGGTGTTTAAAAATTCCTGGTGAAATTAACAGACACCTCACCATACCTGATTGAAAGCACCTGCACCCAACTATTTATGACAAAATACTTTTCTTAGGGGGTGTAACACCCCACACACACCTCTGAAGCTACGCCCTCCCTTTAGGAACACAACCATGAACCTCGTGAAAAAGGTAAAACGTCAATACTGCAAAATCTTTGGGTAATACCACATACCAAAGAAATGACCACAGAAGCCCATTCATATCAACAACAAATTGATATACAAAATCTGTAGAAAGAACGTGAGGAACCACTCAGAAAACCCACTAAATGAACACATTACATCCCGTCAGTAAAGTCAGAATAGAATTCTTATATACACTGAACAGCTCAAATATTTCATTAAACTGGCTATGAGGGCACCAATAAGTACCAAAACCCCGAACTGCCTCAAACACACATATACATAATCTGGGCAAAGGACACTCCTGCAGTTCCCGGAGATATATTTCGACCTCCATAGGCCTCGGCAGTCCCACTCAGCAACAATCCATCAAAACTGTTCATGAACATCAGTTCACCAAAATGCTAGGGGAAGCGGAAGTCACATCACACGCCCTTTGACCTTCAATTTCAATCACACACATGCTTACACATACACATACATTCACACTTACTCTCTGTTGCTCTCTCTCACACATGTAAACACACACTCATCCGGCAGCATGCACAACATACATCTAAAAGCATTTTTTCACTTACCTCGGCTTCCAGGGAAGGTCATATTCCAGTTAATCGTAGTCTGTTTGTTATTACACTAATGTATTACATTAATTTACTGTACTATGTACTAATTTATTACACTAATTAGTGTAATAAAAAATGAAAGAAAACAAAGAGTGTAGAGCCCCAGCCCATGTCTATAAGGACGAGCAGCTGCTAGTGTATTCCGGGCACTGATTTTATCACCTCTGAGGCCAAGGGTCGCAACTGAGTCCCTTTCCGTTCCCTAAATGACGTCCATAGGCGAGGCCTGTCATTCATATCACTGACATCACATTTTTAGATATCAAACGAGACAACTGTTTGACCCACAAATCTTCTTGAGTGTTTGGAAAGTCCCTCTTAGACTGCTTCAAATGTTGCTGTGTCATACAAATATAATGCATTGACACAGTGTGATTTTCCTTCTTGGTGCAGAATAGAAAACGATGGTGGATATTATTAAAATGGATTATTCAATCACAGAGCGAACCTGATGGATTAATAAAACAATGAGCAACACCATGGACAGAGTTGGAGCCACTATGCTCCCTCCAGATATTCTGAAACCCACCCTGATGGATATAGCATGTAACACTGCAATGACTCCATGTTCCAGTCATTCGCAGAAAAGTCTGATAAGTCTACAACAGTATTATTGCAGATAAGAGATACAGGGAAGAGTAAAATAAGTTGTAACTATGAAGAAAGCAAGTCAGCATAAGGGTTGTAAATGGTTGCCAGCAGTAACTGCACGGGGCCGCTCCAATCAGGGGGTCCCCGCTTATGGCACCAGGCCAAGGAGGAGGGAGGAGGGGGTCGGGAGTAGCAGGCTCTTCAACCCCCGCCCTTCTACAAAATCACAGCCGATTGGCTGGAGGGCTGCCACGGCTCTGGACGCACTGTTTTTGCTTCAGGGGTTGCGCACAATTATGACGTCACAGTCCCCCGGTACCTGCTGTTTCAAACACTGTTGTTCCTTTTGTGGCCAGACCTCCCAACCTGAATTCAAGTGTTTCAATAAATCATGGGATAAGGGTGCCAAAAAACAAGATTGACTGTTCGGTGGGTAGTGCCCAAACTGTTTCCTTTTTTGTTAAGGCTTTGTCTCCTGTTACTCTCTTGGCTATGGTCCCTTGGCTTAATGCTTACCCCAATCAGACAGTGGCACATGTGTTGTATTTGGGCTTTAAAGATGGTTTCAGAATACCAGCTCAGGACTACATGGGCTCGCCCCATTGCACAAATCAGCTATCTGTGAGGTCCAACCCCACGGTGGCAGGGGCAAAAAGCCTAAAGGAACTGGTATTGGGGTGCGTAGCGGGACCTTTTGAGGAAATTCCCATGCAGGCTTTGTCTGTTCTCCTTTAGGGGTGGTCCCCAAGAAGAAACCTGGGGAGTTCAGATTAATTCACAATTTGTCTGCTCTAAAGGGACAATCGGTAAGCGAGGCAATTGATCCGGCATTATATTCTGTTAGGTATGCTCAGGCAATTCAAATGCGACAGGAGCTGGGTCCCAGGGCTTTGATGGCGAAATCTGATATTGAATCTGCATTTCGGTTGTTGCCGGTGCATCCCAACGATTTCTATCTATTGGGTTTCCAGTGGGAAGGAAAGTATTATTTTGATAGGTGTATGCCTATGGGCTGCTCGGTGTCATGTTTCTATTTCGAGAAGTTTAGTACCTTTCCGGAGTGGGTGTTTGGGGAAAGGATACGGCACCAATAGGTTCTCCACTACTTAGATGATTTCCTTTTCTTGGGTCCTGCAGTATCTAAGCAGTGTGCTGATGTGTTGGAGGGTTTTAAAAAACTCATGAGGGATTTTGGGGTTCCGCTAGCAGAAGGGAAGACACTGGGGCCCTGTTCTATGATTGAATTCTTGGGGATAGAGTTGGATTCAGTGGCAGGTGTGTCTAGAATACCTTGGGAGAAAGTGGTGTCTTTCTCACAGGTGCTGCAGTCATGTTTGAGGGCGCGGAAGGTGACACTTCATCAGTTCCAGTGCTTGGTGGGGCAGCTCAACTTCGTGCTGTGAATCTTACCCATGGGGAGCCCCTTTTCTCGCTCCATTGCACAGGCCATGTCAAGGTCAAGCATCATCACACCAGGCTTTTCAATGAGGTCAAACAGGATATGAGGATTTGGGAGACATTTCTACATGGCTTTAATGGGACGGTAGTGTGGCTGAGTCCACCTGGATCCAATGAGGAAGTGGGCCTTTCACAGACGCGGCCGGCAGCAAAGGATTTGGGGCTATATTTGGTAAGACCTGGTGCGCTCAGCGATGGCCCTTGCTCTGGGTCGAGGTGGGCCGGGTGGCTAACATTGGTCTCTTGGAACTATTCCCAATTCTAGTGGCATTGTCAATTTGGTCGGAGGGATTTCGGGACCAGTCTGTGATTTTCTGGTCAGATAACATGACAGTGGCTTAGTGCATTAACCAGCAAGCAGCCAGGTGCAAGATGATCCAAAGGCTGCTGAAAGAGATGGTGTTACTGTGTTTGAGGTTGAATGTGACCTTCAGAGCTAAGCACGTACCTGGTGTTTTGAATAATGCTGCTGACGCACTGTCCCATTTTAAGATGCAGGTTTTCAGGTCCCACCTCCCGGGAGCGGAGGAGTTCCCAACGCCCTTTCCAGAGCATCTGTGACAGATTGGTGCAAAGGAATACCGGAACTCATGGCAAGCCAGCTTAGCACCCAAAACACAGAAGGCTTATCAGGGAGCATTTGCAGCATATATTAATTTCCGGGGTGGGGTGTGGTGGTATCGTCCGCTTGTTTTGAGCCATCTTCAGTCTTGGCATTTCTGGAGTATCTGAAGTCAGAGGGGAAGTCTGTTACATGCGCCAGGCGTCACTCTGAGTCTATTTCTTTCTTTGCACAACTGAAAGGGGGGTGCCTGACGGTTCGAAATCATTTATGGTCAGAAGGGCCCTGAAGGGCTGGAAGTGCATTCAGGGCTACAAGCCAGACTCTAGGCGGCCCATAGATGTGGCAAAGTTGGGGGCCTTGCTAGTCGTTTTAGATTGCATTTGTTCCTCTCCTTGGGAGGTCACCTTAATTAGGTCAGCCTTTACCCTGGCCTTTTATGGGGCTTTCAGATTGGGCGAGCTAGTGGCACGCAATAAGGGAGACACCTCTGGAGGACTGCAGTTGGCAGATATTCATTGGCCAGAAGGATCTGGGTGTTTGGTGATCGAGGTCCCCTGCTCAAAGATGGACCAGGGTGGGAGGGGTGACCACATCCTACTGCGTAGAGCCCCGAGTAGCGCGTGTTGTCCTATACGTAACTTGGAGGTCTTTCTAGCACAGCGCACACCGGGTAATATAGGTGCGGTCTTGGTGCATGCAGACAGCACACCACTCACGAAGTACCAATTCTCACAGGTGCTCAAGAGCTCTCTTGTGGCAGCAGGTTTTGATGCCTCTCACTTTGGCACTCACTCCTTTAGGATAGGAGCAGCCACAGCTGCAGTGGCAATGGGGTTCTCAGGAACAGAAGTTAGGAGAATTGGAAGGTGGTCCTCGGATTGCTACAATCGATATGTGAGATTGCATATGCTATGAGTTCATGTCCTTTACGTCTTATTTTCTCTATACTCTCTGTAGACACCCATGACGAGTGGTGGGCGGTCCCGAAGGCTCCGGTGCACGCAGGAGTTGCTGGGACCATCAAAGTGTGGGTTTTACTTGGACGCCGGCATCTGTTTGAGCTTGTAATATCGGAAGTTGGATGGTTGGCCAAAAAACTCCCCCAAGCGGTCCTTGCTTGGTCAAACATGATCCCTCGGAGTCTGTGGAGGGGCTGGCTCTCAGTTAAAGCCCTCAATGACTCAGTAAAAAGATCAATAGCAAAATGGCCAAGTTGTTTCGTACTCCAGGGTTGGCTGTGGTCTCTCATGGCTGCATTCAAGGAGAAAGATTTTTCTTGTGGGACGGAGCCCATCTTTCGCAAATCGGCTATGAAATGTTTTTGGAGGATTTACTCGCTTGGTTATGTAATCGTACTTGACCTCTTCAAGGGGAGAGGCCACATCGTTGGTCAACAATGTGGACCTGTGGCGGGGTGAGATCATGACTGGGAATACAATTGGGTACCTTTTATTGTAGGAACTGGGTGGCAAGCTAATTGGACCCTCCAAGGGGTGCTGGCTGGGAAGTGAGGACGACATACAGGGGTGCGGGGGGTTGTGAGCGATACCCGGCCATATGTAAAGCAACTTTAGTAGGAAATCTGTTGCATTTGTCATTTACAGCGCTTGGGTGGGATGATCTGCAGCACCGCAGTAAGGCGAGTGACAGGTATGCGCATGTACCATGCAGTTTGTAATGTGCTCATGTGCAATGAGCATTTGAAAGAGTCAGGGGGTGGGGGAGGGAGTCTCGTGGAGGGGAAGAGGGGGGCAGAAAGCATGCATTCTGGCAATGAATAATGGGTGGGGTCCACTATGCACCACATCATCCAGGTCTGTCAGGTTGCCACGTAAAAGGTGGTAGTAGTGTGCGATAGACAGACTCATGGACACAGACTGACTGAATATACCTTAAGGACCTGAGACATAATACCTTTTATCATTCATCTTTCTTAACACTTCTCGTTACTGTGATATTCTTTTGTTGTTTCCTCTCGCTTGAGCTATTAGGCACTCAAATAGAACAGATTAGTGTCTATTTAGTTAGTTTAGTTTATCTTATTGAGATGAACGTTCTGTTATTGCGTTCAATCATAGAGCCTAGCATGTTCAGTTGAAACAACAATAAAGTTTTCATCACTTACATTTGAAGGTTGACTAATAATCTTTAATTTTGTAAATAACCAATTTAATAAAAATTAGTTAATTCGAAAGTAACTGTTAATTTCAATTGTATCTGCAAGGAAATTCTAAAATGTACGCAGATTAGACTAACTTTTTTGTTGTTCTAACTCAACTCTTCTAAAATATGCCTTCTGCATTATCCCACACTACACAGTGAGACAGTCAGTTTGGTGTCTTTGAAGCAGTCTGCTCTTCACTCAGTTTGGTGACTTAAAAGGCATCCTCTGTTTCATCTGAATCTGATCTAAATGTTCCATGTGCTAGATTAGCATGCTAGACTTAAAATTATGTTGTACAACCTCAACATTTGTGAGTCAAAGGATTATCATCCAGGGCCCTACTATGAAAAGTGCCCAGGTGTGCAACAGGCATGTGTGCCTGCTTTATGCACCCCAGGGCACCCTGGAATTACAGAATGGGCCACAGATGATTGTGCATCCCGTTGTGTAACCTAAATAGCCTCAGTGCACTTATAGTGCGTTTGCTGTCTTAAGGAGGCGTTCCCTCATTTATTGGTTGCTTCTGTGCTCCTGCCACATTATGGATTTAGATGGGGAGGCAAAGAGGCTGTGAGGAGGTGGACTGACTGGCCAACACAAAGAAGTGTGGGGGGCAAAGAGGGCCCCATGGACCACCCAAATATCCCCACGCAGGAAGGTACAGCTACTCTTATGGTACTCAGAATATCATCAAGGTGCACGAGTTTGCAGTTTCTCCTGGGACAGTACATTATCTTCAAAGGGGAGCACTGTCTCTGCTTTTCATGTAAAATGTGCACCAAGACACAAACAGGGATAGTGCCCGTTATACATAATGGGACCCCATAGGTTCATTAAGCAGTTTGTTTTCAAAAAATGGAAATACTTTGGGCTAAAATTGCTGCAGTAGCTCTCCTTTCTGGTTTTGTTTGTTCTAGAATCCAAAGTTGAATGCGCTGAAGAGTGGCCATCAAATTAAAAAGTGATGCTGTAAGAGCATGTGATTGGAAACCCTCCACGAAGCTAAAATCCTATTCACTGACACAGCTGCTCGTTCACAATGCTGGGTCTTGATGTGAATGCACCCTTGTTGTGTCACTGCTCAAGTCCTCTTTGTATTGCTCTTTCAGTACTCTCACTCACTTTGTTTCGTATATATGCCCCAGCCCTATGCCTCATTCCTTGCCTGACCAATGCCTCTGGATGGAAAGTAACGTCAGGCACTTCATTGAACTTGCTGTCGTCCTCTCCGGCATACATCTTGTGTCTGAAGTAACCTCTACCACCGGCCCAGTGCATGCAGGTCTAAACAGGTCTGAAGCAACAGTTTTCAAAGAGTGGCCGCAGGTAAGCGTAAGGAAAGCGCAGGCTCTAAGTATCAGAAGTTGTGTATCCCGTAGCATAAAGCAAAGTGATGGGACCCCCGTGCAGAATATGGGGAGGGGGGGTCGCTGAGTATATCATATCTCACAGATGTTCATTGGACTTGTGCTGAATAGGGGCCCCAGAAGGGTTAGGGGGTTCCGCAGGGGCAGCAAGGGCTTCTGTTACTCTCCCAGAGATGTTTTAAGGCATGGGCAAAGTGGGATCTGGCCCAAGGCCCGAGCCTTTCAGGGGCTCCCCCCTGACAGAACTAGCTATGTTCTGCAGAGTCTTATCCTGATGACCATGAATAATTCTTAAAAAGATTGTTGTAAATATGGTTTTCCTATATTTTTAATGTGGGTAATGTCTGAGAATCTGTTACATACATTTTGCAGGCAACTATTGTGTTTGTTTCAATTAACAGCCATAATAAAGTTTATTTTAGATTAAAACAGGAGCTCACATTTGAGAAATGGGAGGAGGTCACAGCTATTATTTACAGTAATATCTGTAAGCCGTTGCTGTGTTACACTATTGAAAGCACACATCACTATCCCTGAATATTAGCTGTAAACACATTTAGAATGTGTACCAGTGTACCTGTGCAGTGTCAGTGGCCTAGCCAAAGAGGGCATAAAGAGCTGAAATTTGATCATAAATTCAAAGCTGTTCCGAACAGGGGCACCCAAAATACGATTGGCCGGGGCCTGAAGATGTCCCTGTACGCCACTGTGTGAATCTAGGCCACAGGCTTGACCCATATATTTAACAAGGGCACAAGTTGTTTCAGCACGCTTGAAGGAAGTGAGCACTGGGAGGGGTTCCTTCAGAGGCCTCACCTCGAGGCGGCACCATCGCAAGCTGATGGAGAAGTAGACCCTATGGCATAGCTGCCATATTTCCAGTTTGCTTACGAGTTACATTTGTAGAGTTGTAGTGTGTGTATGCGTGGCATTTCAATGTGCTTTGAGCAATACTTAAGAACAAATAGTTCAAGACCAGTGCTTAATTTGTAAATAGAAACGTGCCAGTGCCCAAAGCTCTCCTTTGAAAAATGCGTTTAATTCCCTGCTGCATTTAAATGTGAGAAAACCGAATATTGAGGCAGCGTAATCCTGAAGCTATGTCGGGCCTCTTCAATCTATTTACAGCTACCCCCTGCAGCCCACTCCCTTCAGCTTTCTGCATTTCCCCCTTGTGACGCTTTTTCGTTTTTCTCTTCTTCCCATATGTGTCTTTCGCTCGTAGTAAATGCCTGAGGCAGAAAAATAAGTGGCGGTCCTAAAAAATAAGTGCCGAGTCCATCACCCAAAACCACCAGTAAAATGAAGCACTGAGCAAGACACCCACGTAATGAGATAAACGTCAGAAACGATCCTACATTTTTTCAATGTAATAGTTCAGATATGTCATTAAAACAGCTTTCACATTCCAGGAAGTCTTATGCCAGTGAGGCCTCATGTGCCCACTCCCTAGCTTATTAGCTGTCCCTATTTAATGGCAGTAGGGTTAAGCTTCAATCAGTTAAAGCTCATCCTATCACTTAAAGCCAGTAAGTATCTAAATAAGCAATCATTGTCCTTACTAGAAGAGGCGGACATTTTCAAGAGGCATAATTTAGCAGAGTTGGATTGACCTGCCGGGCAATTAGGCTGCGCCTGATGGGCTGGTCGGAAGGTTCACTTTGTGGGCTACATTTATGGCCTTTTGAGGGCCTGTTATATGGTCAGATGTGTCTGTATTTCCTGTTGATTATTTCTCTGAAATTAAAACAAACATTGCTTGCAGCAAGCTCACATCCATGCAGGTTTCATACTTTGCAAAACACGTGTGTAGCATGACTTTCCGAGTTCAAAACTGCCCTAGTTTCCAAACGTGGGCCACTTTTTCAGCTATCTAATTCACTAGTAGGGTGCCACCTGTTATTTGTTGCCTGGGCCTCTATTCTGTCCCAGTCCAACCCTGTAGTTTAGAGAGTGAGCTCTGATGTAATGGACTGACTTTAACAGATGGAGAAGATAAAATATAAGGAACTGGTATAGGCTTGTGAAGAAGTAGTGTAGGAGTCTCTCCCATGAAAGGATTACATCAAAGACACACAAACAAGCTATTGGAACTTTTACACAAAAAAGTTATTCAAGTTAAAATAATGTGTTTTTAATTTTTAGTAAATAAAACAAGCTTCAGTTGGCAGAACGATTTACTGACAGATCTCTGTCAATTTATGGGACAGTGTGGGTTAGAATCTGTTTGAAAGTTTTTTTAAACAGTAAATATATTATGAAACCAGAGATGTTTTCCATTTTATAACACTTAAGTTGTGAAAAAGGCCGTGCACCAATGTTCTTTCTTTATTATTAATTTAGCTAGTGAGATGGTCCTTTAAAGCATACTTACGATTGCCTGCTCACTCCATGGGTCAGAGTTACAAGGCCCTTGTGCCCCTTAACGTCACATTTGCAGCAAAATGTTTGCCGCAAATGTGATGCTAATGGGCCACTATCGTAGCGCTATATTTACAAGATGGCGCAAACTAGATTTGCGCCACCTTGTAAACCCTTTGCGCCACATCATGCAAAATATATGCATGATGTATGCAAAAGGGAGCATTCCCTCGTTAGAGGGTCACTAAAAACAACGCAGTGGAATCTACAAGATTCCATTGCACCATTTCTAGCATCATTTTAAAAAGCAGGCGTTAAAATGAGGCTCCCATTGATTTCAATGGGCCTCTTAACACTATACTGGATTAGCGTCATTATTTTACGCTAATCCAGTATAGCGTTACAAAGGCATAAAAAAAATTATGCTATTGCTCCTATCATGCTCCATGGTGCCCAGTATTGTAAATTTGGCATTACCATGGTGGCGTTAGGAGATGCAAGTGGGCTGCAAGAAAAGTGGCGCATCACTATTGATGCACCACTTTCTTGTAAATATGGCCGCATGTACCAGGACACCAGGGGGCAGATTTATACTCTGTTTGTGCCGAATTTGAGTCCTTTTTTTTACGCAAATTTGGCACAAAACGAACTCCATATTTATATTTTGACGTTAGACACATCTGACGTCAAAATACAGGAGTTTGCACCATTTTTTGGATGCGTGCACCTACCTTGCGTCAATGAGATGCAAGGTAGGTGTTCCCATTAAAAAAATGGTGCTAGCCCCATATTTATCCCCCCGTGCTAAAATGACGCACGGGTGGGAGGAGGGGCCAAATAATGCTGCAAAGCTTGCTTTGCGCCATTATTTAACACCTGGATCAGACCAGGCGTTAGGGGACCTGTGGACCCATTCCATGGTAAACACCATGGAATGGGTCCATAGGTGCCCTCCCCAAGCCCCAAGAACACCCCCACCAGAGGGACACCGGAGGATGGGGGACTCCATCCCAGGTAAGTATTTTTAATTTTTATTTTTTTTGCCACCGGGGGCCCTAACTTGGGGCCCCCTGAATGGCACAGGGTGCAATGGCCATGCCCAGGGGACACTTGTCCCCTGTGCTAGCCATTCGGGTGGTGCGCATGACTCTTGTCTTTCCTAAGACAGTGTCATGTTTTTGGTGGTTGTGTGCCAGGAAATGGCGCTAGTCTGGTTAAAGGCATTTATCTTGCCTCTAACCAGGCTAGTGGAATTTTTGGACACACAGCCCACTCCTTCACTACCGCCACCCCCAACCAGCTAGCATCTTCTTTTAAGACGCTAGCCCAAGTTTAGCACTGGCCTGCACCATTTCTTTGATATGGTACCCAGCTGGCGCTGTGGAATGGCGCAAGTCGGCGCTATACTTTTTGCCGCAAAACTGCGTTTGCGCAGTTTTGCTGCAAAAAGTATAAATCAGGCCCCATGTCTTCCACTTTCAGCTTTGATAAAAAGACATAGGATGTGTTATTTTTTCAGTATAAATTAACTAAGATTACAGTTTCCAGATTACAGCAGGTTTTGTAAGAAAAGACCAGAGCTGTAAATAAGGTGACATGCTCTCATAGATTGCTCTGCAACAATGGGCAGTAGCCTGCTAAACCCTCCTGTCAAAATATGTCAACTACATTCCCCTGAAGGAAATAGCATGAACTCACAGAGATAGCTGACCTTGAATGTAACACTGCCAGTAAATTAGGGCTTTATATTGAGTTTCAGCTATGAAGCTCTGAAGGAAAGTGTGGCCCTTCCTAATTAACAATTTAAGTTGCAGAGGTGCAATTAATTCTTGCAGGGGTGGGGCCAGGAAGAGCACACAGTGAAGAGTTGTGTGTTGAGTATAGTTTCATGTGGAGCGATCTTTCTATGCTGAACAGTGTAATGAGTTTTCCTGTTTTACGAAGTTACATAATACCAACAGGGGCGTACTAAGGGTGCCCTGGGCCTAATTCCAGCAAGGTAAATGGCACCCTCTCTTTGCTGGGTAGCTGGGTAGTAATTGACAATCATAATGAGCAGTGATTCCTAAAGCATTGGTGCCACTACACCTGCTGCACTGTTGGTAGCTGCGCCCTTGTATAACAGTTTACTCATAAGGCATTGTAATCAGCCTCAATGAAGTCGCAACAGCACAGATCTGGGGCTCAGAATATTAGTATTTGGGGAAAAAACATTGAGAACACACGGGGATTTTTTGGGCTGGCAGAATATTTCCCACACAAGTTGAACACAGCCAGCTTTATAGGCAAGTTAATATTTTGTTTTCAATCCCCAAAGAGTGTCTGAGTATCATTCAACACCTGTAACTACTCACCGTAGTAGTATCTGTAACTGAGCTTTGATGCCCTTTACTCTCTCCGAGCAGATTTCTTTCTAATGCAACTGAAAGAGGAGGAAAGGTGGCAATGCCAGTCTTTCTTTGTGTGTCTTATTAAGTTAAGGTCACCACTCACCCTGATTCGTATAGTGCTAGCCAGTCTCAGCGCATCACAGAATGCCCAATTCACGGCCAGTCTGAGAGCACTTCGAGCGATGCAAAAGGCAGAAAAGAGCCCGATTGCCTGACTAATAGATTTCAGTGCGGCGATGTAGGTACAAGTACTGAAACACGTAACTCTCAATGCGTGGCACTTCGCAGTAATACAACAGTACTAACATCAGGATACACGTCCAAAATGTCAGTGCAGCACAGAATGAGTGGTAAGATATAAATGGAGCCAATATACAATGCTACAGGCTATTCAAATACACTGTGCTTCACTTTCATATGTGCGAGATGTTGGACTTAGCCCTCTCCGCAGGGTTACCTCCAACCCTTTTGCATTTATCACTCCTGCTTTCTGAAATTCGTTTTTGTTGGTATAAGGGCTCTGTGCACCTTACAACTGCTAACCAGTGCTAAAGTGCTTGAACTCTCTCCATACAACATGGCACAATTGGCCTGATTGACCCATTCAATTTACTTATAAGTCCTTAGTATATGGTACTGAATGCAGACCAGGGCCTGTACATTAAATGCTGCTAGTGGGCATGCATCACTCATTGTGCCACCCACTACAGTAGCCCTTTGAACCATATCTCAGGCTTGCAGTTGCATTCTGTAGTGCAGTTTAAACTGCCATATTGACTTGGCAAAATAAACTTTTTGCAAGGCATGAACCATCCTTTTAGATACATATAGGTCTGCCCTAATGTAGGCCCATACGGCAGGGTGCATTGTATTTAGAAAGTAGGAAATTTATGAAGTTTTACATGTCCTGGTAGCGAAAAACTCCTACATTTGTTTTCCACCACTGTAAGGCCTAGCTCTCCCATTGGATAACATTGGGTTACCTTACTACATTTAGTACATTCTATTTTTTGATTGGGAGCAGGAAGAATTGTCATGTTTGGACTCAAAAGTATTGATATTTAAAATCATATTTATTGGTAAAGTCAGAATTTAGATTACAGTTTTGAAAATGCCACTTTTAGAAAATAGTCATTTCCTGTCAAAAAGCTTCTAAGGCTTTCTAGGAGTTTCCAGTTTCCTGGGCCTGTTAATGCTCCCCCTTTAAGAATGAGTATTGAACCCAGACAGTAAATAATAGGGAACTAGATGTGGGCAGTATGGGCCATCCTGCCAGGAGGGCCTGGAGCCAAGCTGTTCCCTGCTCCCCTTACATTTCGAGGACTTGCCTCCAGCACACACAAAGAAACCTAACACTAGTCTTTTTTTTACCGTAGACTTCTTTGACTCTTGGCAGGGGAAGGAAAGAGCTTTCCAGAATCAGATGTGGCTGTAGCCTAGAAAACTCTCCCACTTCAAAGGATGGCACCAGGTATAAATATTGGACTGCTTGAGCCATTCTTCAGTCCACTCCTGGACCTGCGAGGATCCCCAGAAAGACTGCCTTATATTTCAGAGGACTGACTTGTTGCTTGGAGCCTGCTTTGTACCTCAGGAAACTGCTTGCTGCTTGAGGCCTGCCTTGATCCTTTGATCCCAGAACTACCAGAGTGACTGCAAGAGCCTGTTGACTGGCTTACTGTGTGAGCCACAGGGACTTAACAACCTCCAGAGGCTTGAACCTTGCACCTGGCCTCTGCCTGGAGTGTGTCCTGACCCCCATTTGGTGCCTGGCCAGTCCTGGACCCTTGACAGTGGTGCTAAAGATGCTCCTCCAGCGAAATCCTAAAACTTGGGACCTAGAAACATTTTCACCAAAATGTGGCTTGAGAACCAACTGGAGACCGGAATCTACCACTTTAGTGATCTGCCCAAGGTGCATCAACAGTTGGCCTGATTTTGCCGTAGCTCCTGCTATATTATTTTCCACAGCAGCAAATCTTGTTCAGCTGGACCTCTCAGAAAGGGTATCCGGCCTTCTGGAGCTTCGACTCACTGGAAAGTTTTGACTTAAAAAATGTAGAAATCTTCACCGTAACTTCATCCAGCACCTCCTCGACAAAGTGAAATCCTCTTGGGACACTGCCAGTTGCCTTGCCCTGCTGACCTCTACCTTAGAACTTTTCTTAGAAATTTCTTCTCAATTTGAAGGTAAACCAAGAACGGGTCCAATCTACCTCAGGTATCCAAATCGCGCTCCATTGCGGTCAGCCTTAACTTTTAACCTTTCCCTGATACCAGGTGATCAGATACCCACAGTTGACAGTTTGACCTTTTAGGTGCTAGATTTCACTAACAAATTTAAAAATTCATAACTGATTTTGCTGATTAGATTTAATTAGTTTTGGTGGTGTTTTATTTATCAAAGATTACTCTATTTTTCTAAATAGAATTGGTTTAGGATTTTTCTTGTGTTATGTTTTCACTTTATTACTGTTTGTGTGCTACATAAATACTTTAGACAGTGCCTCTAAGTTAGGCCTGACTGCCTTTGTGCTCAACTACCAGAGGGTTAATCGTAGGGTAATTGAGTGACTTTTGTGGTTCAGTCTAACAAGGATTGTGGTTGTTGCTTGAGTAGGGTTATCACTCCCTCAATCAATAACCCAATTTCTTATATCAGGTTTTTATCTCAACTGAAGAAATGGTCATCTTGCTATGCTTCCTCCACCAACAACATCCATTGCCAGTGGGTTTGAAATATCCAACATGTTGCTGCAGAAGGTTTGACCTGCTGGTGGCAGATTAAAGGAAAATAAGGAAAAAGAAAATGAAAGAGGAAAAGAGATGGTGGTGGAAATTGTGAAGAAACTAGGGAAGAGGGGAAGGAAGAAAGCAAAATATAGACGGTAAACTAAAACAAGTGGGAAATGGAAGGGCAAATAAAAAAGCAACAGGTGGAATAAAACAAGGATGGGAAAGAAAAGCTGAGAGGAATTAAAGGGAAGGGCAAATAAATGGAAGGAATGAGTAATGGTAGGTAATGAAATACAGGTAAAGAAATATAGTAGGAAAAAATGAGGTGTAAAAATGGGGATGATGGAAAAAACTAAAGAAAGAGAAATATAGAGAATGAAGGTAAAAGGAAACTGAAGTAAAAGCATAGGGGAAAGAAAGAGGGAGAGAAAGATAGCCAGAGGAAGAAATTGAGACTATTGTGTGACTAACTGTAACTTCAGCTCTGTAAGAATCCAAGCTGAAAGGTGTACCAGTGTGAGTGCAAAGGGTGCTGAATGAGTGGTGAATGAGAATGTGTCCATATGAATGCAGGGTCAAATTTGTGAGTGTGTAATTGCAGGGAAAATGGTGTGCTTCTGTGAATACAGAGTGAGCAGTTCACATATTTGAGTGCCGGTTACCCATGGAAGAGTACTAGATAAGGGGTGTGCCCATATGAGCTTACTGTGAACAGTGTGCTTATGTGAGGGTAGGATGTGAGAGGTGCGCCCATGTGAGTGCAGAGTATGGTAGGTTTGCCTGTGTAAGTGCAAGGTGACCAGCGTGCCAATGTGAGTGTAGGGTATGTTTGCACAAGTGCTAGGTGAAGGGTGTGCCTCTTTGAGTGCAGGGAGAGTGGTGTGCCTTTTTGAGTGGGGGGAGTGAGAGGTGTGCCCTTGTGAATGCAGGGTGTGAGAGGTATCCACATGTGAAGGCAGGGTAAATAGTAAGTCAGCATGGGTGCAGCATAAGTGGTGCACTTGTGTGTGTGCAGAATGAGCGATGTGGTACGCAGTGAGCAGGCCAACTTTGACCCTTATCTTTTTTACGAAGTATGCTAAATGAGCTATAATGACCTCATGCAGAGTTCAGGGAAGACTGAATCATTGATCTTGGGAAGCCTTGCTCATGGCAACAGGGCAGGCAAGGGCTACAGGTCCTCAATCATTGAGGTTGGGGTCATTTGTATCTGATGTCCCAGGTTTGGTCCTGCTATGGATCTGCAAACAGGGCCAAGTACAACCCCTTCCACTCTTGACTCTCAGTGGTGGTTATGAAAATCGGATATAGGCTTGACAGGGAGGTTGTGTTGGGGTGCTCATGCTCAGAACTCAATAATCAGTGCATTAGCTGATTGTCTAAAACAGTGCTTTACTTTTAAAAAGACAACAAGAAAAGTACTTTAGTGCAAGCTAAAACTAATACTACACATGCAATATTAGCCAGGTACAATTTTAGTGAACTAGGTGCCAGGGCTCGCTGTACCTCATTCAGCTAACCTGTTCCTCTTCACTGGGTTTCCATTCTTTCTGGTGTGGGGCGGTTCGCCTTGCAGAAATAGTGGACTAACTAGGCCTAGGTATAAATTATCCCTGTCGTGAATTTTCAATGAGCTTAATCTTTCAGAGTTCAAGCAGTCTTTCTCTCACCATGGTATGTCCAGTAGGCATTCGGTAGTCGGGTGGCAGTAAACCAGTGGCAATGAATAGCCCCTCTACTGCTTCGGGCAGGGTAAATGCACCACAATTTCAATGTGACTGCCTGCATGAGCAATAGGGTCAGGGCTGAAGAGCAGCTGTGGGAGTCGACAATACAGAGACTTCGGAGTTGGCAAAAACAGGCAAGTCGTGGGCAGATCTCATTACAACCACAATCTGGCCAGCACCTGGGTGCTAGGATTTGCACAGGACCAACTTCAGGACACTAGACTCCTCAGCAAAAGTGGCATAAGCCAGGTTTCAGTCTCACAGTTCTTTTGGTCACAGAGGAACATGATCAGCCATGGTCACAGTTTTTTGTGTCACATCGGCAGAGGTCAGCTGCATTCTCCATCCTTGTCAGCAGCAGAGGACAGCTATTATTCAATGGTTCCTATCTGGAACCGAATATAAGAGTCTGTCACCCGCCAACATATGAAGCACACAGATTTCTCTCCTCTGTCATCATTCCTGTGCCAGGCCACCCCAACACTGGGATCTCACTGCACCTGGGTCCTCCTAGACAATCACCTGTCGGGCAGTGTTGGTAGGCTTCCTTCTTCTTTCAGAAGGCAGGCTAGCTTCATGGCACATCAGGTCAGAGGAATAGCTTCTTCTCAAAAGGCAATCCTTTGGTGATGTTCCCTCACTTCTGGAAAGCTGGTTGTCAGACAGACACCAGCAGTGGCTGCACATCATCTCCCTGAGTACTCTGCACAGCACTCCCTTCCTTGGTCACAGGGAATGTGGAACTGGACTAACAAGTCGGTCAGTGGTTCCCACATTTACACAGTCAAAGCAGACAATTGACATGGATCCATTGTCTGCACTTTCATTACAGGTTTGGGATCCTTCTGCTTTCAAGTGTCCTTTCCAGGTTGCTCTCAGACACAACCTCACTTCCATCTTGTGCACAAGGCCAGGCCAGGGCATCCAAAATGGATCCCACAGACTTCCTTTACCACACAGGCTTAAGCCTAAGAGCACGCACTAGATTTGTGTGAGGCTATGGACAAATTTTAAAAAACAGAATACTAGATAGATACAGTTGCGGCTCGCGACAACCAGAAGGGGTGGGGTGATGCGCGCACGGGTGTGTAAATAAAAACAAGTAAAAAAAAAGAAAAACACTTACTTCCTCTGCCACGCGCTGCTCCTCTGTCCCTCGTTGCTCAAGCCTGCAGGCACAGGCTGTCAGCCTGCCCTTCAGCCAATCCTGATGCTGCTCAAAGCAGCATCAGGATTGGCTGGCAGCCCAGGGCATTCTCAGGCAAACTGGGAGCCTGTGCAGGCTCTCTGAAGCCCGGCAACTGTGTTGCTGGGCTTGAGAGAGCCTGCTGCGCATGTGTGTTTGGCCAGCCCGAGACGGCTGGTCAAACATACATGTGCAGTGAGGGGGAGTGCTGATCACTCCCCCTCACTGCTCTTCACCCTAGTGGCCCCCCTCCTTTAAAAGAAAAGGATAATAAACAAAGTTTATTATCCTTTTCTTTTAAAAGTTTTGCAGCTGCTTCTGCTGGCGGGGGGGTACTAATGGAGGAGCCGCCCCTGGATAGATACATGCAGTCTAGCTCTTAGGGTGGTAGAACACAAGTATTCGCCATGCAGGGGACGTTCCCCTCCCAAAGGTCATCTTTATGGTAGCTATTTCATCTCAATACCCCGAATCCATTTCATGTAGTTTACAACCTTGGGTTTCAGTTTCACAACACCCTTTCTTTTGTATACAAATATAAATTACTGCTGCCAGCTGTTTTTATCAGGTTTGCCAGATAAGCAAGATCCCACCTGCTTCTTCCTGAACACTATAGGAGAAAGATTGAAAGATTGTTTGTTCTATTATTATCTCGCTCCCAAAGGATAGCAATTCTTTGTATTTCTGATTTCCCAAAGCATTATTCCCTCCTCTAGATCAGTGGTTCCCAACCTGTGGTCCGGGGACCCCTGGGGTTCCGCGAAGCCTCCTCAGGGGATCCGCAACTGCTTGGGAAATTAAATAATAATAAAAGATTAGGTCCCCAGCTTTCAGTAATGATTCAGTGGAGGGGTTCCCAGATTCCAATAATGATTCCGTGGGGGTCCCTGGGTTCCAGTAATGATAAAGTGGGGGTCTACAGAAGTCAAAAGGTTGGGAGCCACTGCTCTAGATGATCCATAATGCTGCCATAAGTCTCCTCTTCACCCTTCCCTGTCACACTGTTTCACTTCAACTTTTCGACTTTCACTGGCTTCCCATAGAAAAATGATTTATTTATATTCAATGGTAATTTTATCTGCCATCCAGTTTCTTTTTAATGCAGGCGCTATTTACTTCTGGCAGATGTTTCTTTGCAACATCTCTGTTCTCTGCCATCGCTCAGCCCACTTCAATCTTCTTCACATTCCGAAGGTGAAGAAAGCCCAACTGGGGGCCATGTTTTCCTTCTTCACAGCCATGCACTTGAATCTACTTCTGGTATCTATGTTATTTTTTTTTTCAAATCGTCTGCTACTGCGCAAGGCCAGGACTTCTTGCCTGTGGCCAAGACTATATGGTAAATCCCTGCTAGCGTCAGGTACCCTATAGGGTAACAAATAGTTGTCTACACATTCGTGGACAAACAGATGGACTTCTTTCACGGAATTCTGGCATGGTGTTAGGCTCTAAAGTCTCTCACTATGATTCCTTGATTTCTAGCTTATTGTTAGCCCATGGCCCCACCCTTGTCCAGTGAAAGCACGATTAATAGTGAAAAAAACATTATCCACACTAAAAACCCATTTGTGGTGAGGGGTCATTTTAATAAACTTACAGTTAGCAATTGCCTCTCGTGTCAGATACACCGCATAATGAAACGGTGATTGAACACACGTCAGAGAAAGTGCGACCTTTCTGTGTCAAGAACCATGCTCTTTAACCAAGGGTCAAAATTATTTAGGTAGAAACAGTCCTTAATTTGAGCCTGTGGTTTCCGGTGCTTGGCACCAGCACTTATTTTTGAGGGCCGGCACTTATTTGTCTGCCTCAAGTATTTACTGCGAGCAAAAGACACATATGGGAAAGACGGAGGAAGGGAAAAACGAAAAAGCGTCACAAAGGGAGAAAGCAGAACGCTGCAGGAGTAAGATGAAGGGGCAGGGAGTGGCTGTAAATGGATTAAAGAGGCCCGAGCTGACTTCAGGATTTCGCTGCCTCAGTATTCTGTGCTCGCACAATTAATTGCAGCAGCCGTGTGTTTCAGAGGAGAGATTTGGGCACCAACACATTTTTATTTACAAATTAAGCACTGGTTAGAAAACACCTAAAATAACACCGAGCTATTTTCCTCATCTCATACCCCTAGGGAACGCTTCATCCCTTTTCTCCCTGCTAACAACACTGGATACAGGTTACCCATCTATCCTTCCGGCTGTCTGATTGCAACTTTCACTTTAAAAGTGGAGCCATGGCATCCTTGAACTGAGTGGCTCTGGAGAGGCCATACTTTTCTATTTTTAGAGCAGGAAATGCCTGTTAAATACTGTTACATGCAGATGTTGGTGTGCAAAGCGCCAAAATCCATATGTTATGTCTGATAATAATCGCCTTCCGGTCGAAATAAATGCCAAAGAAGGCATGCGCTGTTATGTCAGTATGAAAACCAGCACTCACTGCTCAACAATAAAGAACAAGCATTTACAATGCAACGGGTCTCGCGTTTGCTCATGTTAGAGCTGATCGCGTTGTAAACTCCTAATCCGACTTTTCACCTATCGGGCAAAAGTGCATTTATGTACATAACCGGAAAAAGTGAAATCAAGTATGTAAAGCGCTCGACTTCTGCCAAGCGGGATCGCGCTCGTAAATTAGAGGAAAAAAAGTCCACGAGCCCGATGGAAAACAGCGAGCCTCGCATGTTTTCTGTACTTAGTCGGTGCGCTGGAGGAGGGCTAGCCACCGGAAAAGGCATGACATATGCGTGCCTTTGACTAATGAAAGCAAGCAGATTTTATTAGGGAAGCCCACGAACCAATAAAAAACACTGACGTGAAGTTGACAAGGCTCCGAGCTCTTTTCTAAATACAAAAGAGTCTCGCTGCGATACGCATGCGTGAGCGCATGCAACGCAGGCTCAACCCTAAAAACAAGCATTTGCAATGTAATAGGTCTGGCGTTTGCTCGAGTTCGAGCTATTAGCGTTGTAAATTCCTAACTGGACTTTTCTTGCCACATAAATTGAAAATGAAAAGTAAAACAGTTGACATTAGCAAGACGATTTAAAGCACAACAGCCGCCATGGGCACAAAGGAGGGCCACCCAAGGAAAAATAAGTTTGCTTGCAGTCAAAGGTATCTGCAAAAACGTGCAATTATCCATGTAAGGGGGTTGATGGCCAAGGCGGTAACAAAAATGCCCCAAGGAGGGACAAATGTAAAGCATTTACCAACGATAAGAAAGGATTTTTGAAAGGCAAGCCCATGAACAAGTGATAGTGATGGGTGTGTGGTGGGTGTAGTAAAAAAGCCCACAGACAGATTACAACAGGCCAGAGCGCTTGCGCGCTCGACCTAAAAAAAAGGCACATTCCAAGTGTAAAGAGTATGCACTCAATTTTATGGCAAGACCGGAGGCTCTTATTATACTTCTTTAGCTTGCTTTATTCAAAATAGCAGCAGTCAAGAAACTACAATTCCCATGAAGCTAAGGGTGACAGAAAGCCAATGGGGAGAAAAAACGTATCGAGAAATACACCAGTCGGGACAAAGGACATAGTATAATCCCCATACTTGACAGCGATCAGCCCTCTTTCTTGCTGCTCGCAGTCAAGATAAGTGTTCAGTTCCTCCTTCTGTGTAATATTTACGTTACTTGTACTTTTATATTTATTATATACTGTGTTTCTGCTACTGCGCGTACCTTTTATCTTGCGCCCGCTATGCTAATACCATACATTCTCGGCGCTCCCCTACTCCTGAGCCACCTCATCGCTGCACGCGCTCTTTCCTCATTTTTTCAACGGTCCTTTTCCTCACTGCTGTCTCCGTTTTCTCTGGAGAACGTCGGCGAACCGTCTTCCTTGCTCTGGGCAGTTTTCAGTCCCCGCCATCTCTACTCATCGTTCCTTCAGCTCTGGTCACGCCCCGCTGGGGGTGTACTGTTTTCCTTCAGGGCTCTCCTACAAGAATTTAACCCTTTCTTTAACTAATAATATTTTCACACAATATTTTTTCCTTTTTCTTGCCAATACAGTGGATAATGACAACTCCTCTGGACATTTTAATGACGATGATTTTTTCAACCAAGATTTTGGTAATTTTATTAATAAGGCTGTGACTAAAGCCATTTCCATTTCTATGGGCAAAATGACAAAAAACCTTGAATCCTCTGTAAAGATTATGGTTTCCAAATCCTTACTGGCCCATTCTGTGGGGGATAGCAGAAAACGTAAATTTAAGGACGAATCTCCTCCCAGGCCTCCTTCGAAGGAGGGGAATTTGAAGACCTCTCAGGAGAAGTGTATTGCTAAGACGAAACATACTTTGAACGTGCCAAAAAAGACTGTGATTTCTCACATTTCCGACACTGATGATGACATGGGAGACATAGAGGATATGGATGACAGTCCAGACATATGGGGCTCCCAATCTCAGTCCTCCCCTCCTCCAAAAAAACCTAGACTGGACCATTCCTCCTCTAATCCTTTTGCAGCCAAATCGATGGTAATCCCATGTTCGATCCCTCCCTCCTTCACCATCCCAACTCCACCGAATGGTTTTCCTCTTCTCACGTAGGAGATTACATTGCTTCCAGACTGAGACTTCCTTTGGACAAACCCACAAGGGCCAAATTGAGATCAGAATGCCCTAGACCATCTCTTTGCTCCAACATTACCTCTGCTCTTTCTATCGACCAACTCCTACTTACCTTCTTTTCTAAATTCAGCAAAGACCCCCATACCGGAGTAGACAAGGCCTGGTCGAATTTCCAGGACAAACTTTTAGCCTTGGTGGGCCCGTTGGCCCGTATTTTTGACATGGCAGAATCGGCCAGAACGGAGAATGCTGACATTGATCCTACGGATCTCTCCTTATGGATTTAGAGAGCTTTCTGCCTCCTAGGCAACGCAAATGCTGCTATTACTCATGAGAGGAGAAAAGGTCTTTTGTTGAAATTAGACCCCAAATTAGCTAATCTAGCTTCAATGGATCCAGGTATCAAAGCGGACAGACTCCTTTTCAGTGATTCGTTTATTAAAGACCTGGGCAATTTAGTTTCTACTTTTGCCTCCATAGACAAGGCACAACAGTCCATCAAAAAAGTTTTCACCCAACAGGTTTTTGCAAGGGCCGGTACAGGCAGGAGCCGCTTTACCGGCCGTTCCTTTCTCCTTGAACTCCATATATGAAACACAAACGTTTAAACCCCAGTTCTACCACCAACAAGACAGAGGTTACCGGGGTCGCGGACAGCGTGGATTCAGACACAACAAACCACAAGGTAAGCCCCATTACTGGCCTTCCTCCAGTAGGAGGTCGCCTTCATTTGTTTGCAGCAAAATGGCACACAATTACACAGATCCATGGGTTCTCAATACAATTCAAGGTTATTCAATAGAATTCTACTCAATCCCTCATCAGACATATCTTCCTCCTCCTCTATGTTCTTCAACAGAAATGTTGTCTCTCATCTCGGAAGAAATTCAATCCCTTCTTTCAAATCAAGCCATCCAACTTTCCCTTCCGGATCCTTCCGTCTTTCTAAGTACTCTCTTTTTAGTTCAAAAGAAAAACAAAAAATTAACACCTGTCATCAATCTCAGAACTTTCAATTGCTTCGTTGTATACAGACAATTCAAAATGGAAACGATCATCCATTAAGAGATATTCTTCTTCCTTACGAGTACATGGTTCCCCTGGATCTACAGGACGCATATTTTTCCGTTCCTATCCATGTGAATGACAGAAAATTCCTTCAATTCCAGTGGCAGAGACAAACTTTCCAATTTTCTTCCCTTCCGTTCGGCCTTTCATCAGCACCCTGGTGCTTCACGAAGTTAATGAAACCGTTAACAGCTGATCTCAGATCCTTAGGCATCAGGCTATTAATCTACCTGGACGACATCCTCCTTATGCATCAGAACCGTCTCTCTCTTCAGTCTCATCTCCAAAACACGTGCTCTCTCCTATCTCAACTAGGTTTCCTCATCAACAGGGATAAATCTATTACAATCCCTTCCCAAAGAATAGAATTCTTGGGGTTAGTGATAGACTCTTCTTCCACTAACCTACATCTCCTTCAACAAAAAGTAAAATCTATAAAATCAGAAATTCTGAAGATTCTCCACAGTTCCCAAATTTCTCTCAGATCCCTAGCCAGAATCGTGGGTCTTCTCTCCTCCTCAATCCAGGCCATCTTTCCCGGTCCCCTCCATTACCGGGCTCTGTGTAGTAGCCATTTTTAATGTAGCTTTCTGCGCGTTTGCTTAACGTATTAGGCCTCTGTGCACTTTGCCCTAGATGCATTTTATTTAGCCTCGCACTGTTATTTTACAATAACCAGTTTCACGGTCTTATTTTTATTTCCTTCTATCACACTGTTTAGCTTACTTCAGCACTGTGTTCTCAAACAATACATTCTTGCTCGCTCTGTGCTTCAGTCAAGGATGCTGTCTGGTACATTGCCGGTAGACGTGGTAGAAGTTTAGTCTTTATGGTTCGTAGAAAGTACACATCCTTACGTAGGGACGTTTCTTAGAACACTGGCGTGTTAGTTATAAAAACACTTTCTAGTCCGGGTACACGTAAGAGGGAGATTCCGACCAGGAGCCCACAACTAGATGCTGACTGCCCTGTTGCAGATGCTGATCCAGATCACAGGCTTTTGCTCAGGTATGAGGGTTGATGTCCTCCCGGGGGAACCTGAAAGGCAGGCTTAGAACTTCACATGCTGTGCTCAAAATATAACTTAGAGAGAACATAATTTAGTTGCAATATGATAGCCTTATTCTTATGATTCACTCCCCTCGTTACTATTTCAATCCTACTGTGTTGTATGGTTCTGGTTATCGCGGCTCACGCCTTGTTATCTAAAATGCAGTTGTTTTATTAAACCAATCTTTAAAACTCAAACTGCCTTTGTCATTTATATATGAGACCGCACTTTGTACGAGAGAACTGGTCGTGACCTGAGGGACCACGACTTCCCTGGGAAGCACTAAGATGTCATGCGCTCGGCTGCCCAATTGTCTCTTCCCTTTGGGAGAGATGAGGCACTGCTAGTTAGCCGGAGCATAACCCGGATTTGGGGTGACAAGGGTCCTTCACCGTGGGTCAGACTTAGTCCCCCACACTGCGAACGATCCTGCCGCCCAAAAATCCAGTAGTCTCACTAGGATAATGAGAACCTACGCGACATGGCGCCGCCAACGTTTGGTCTGGCTCTAATTTTCGGGTCCACCAGTTTATCTCGGTCTCATATAATATAATGATCCCTCAGTTCCTTTAGCGGAGACGTCCGTGGCACTGAGGATTTCCACCACCGCGGTATAGGTAATCCTATTTAGAGCGGATGGTTGTTCAAGCTTGAACCTTAAAAGGATAGACCCCGTCTTGGTGTGCCTTCCCTGAATTTTCACTGTTTTTCGAAATGGCGAATAATAGCGGAAACATATTCCAGTATCGGTCGAGATAGCCTGGGGGCTAGACCACAAAAACCTCAATTTCAGGGAAAAATTAGTAAAGAAAATGCTAAACAGCAACCTGAGGGTAATAAGAAGCGCTGGGAGAAAAAACAACAAACACCTAAAAAAGAAAGGGGAGAATCTCCATGTACGGAGACCCCGCAGATTAGGTATAATCTCAGAAATAGAGATAATATAAAAACGCCTGATAGATATCAATATACTGATACATGCCAATCTCGTTCCTTTCAGGACTCATCGGAAAAGAGAAATGAGAGAGGTAGGCGGTCAGAGCGGAGGACAGAGTAGGTGAAACCGAGACAGGAATCACAACGCTCTTCGGAGGTTTCTGTCAAGAAGGAAGATAAACCAATACAACAAAATCAACAGTTTAAAAAGAAAAAGGTGGCGGCAGTCTCAGTTAGACATATCACTCAGGAAGAGAGTTGTCTTGAAGAACAAGACATGGGCACTAGCACTGCTAGACTGCGCGGCAGAGGTCACAATAGTTCGCCGGAATCTTCTAGAGCATCTGGAGGTGAAAGCAACTGATGACTTCATACAAGTTGAAACAGCAGATGTGTGTCTCCGAACCCGATAGGGTGTATACAGTGACTTTACAATTGGAAGGAGACATTGAGCGCACTATACACGCAATCTTTTGGGCTCGTGTAGTTAAGATATATGACATCTAGCTGGCTGAACAACATTGGCCGTCTGAATTTGTCCGCATCTGCCCAGTGGGGGAGGAGGTTATTAAACCTTCCTTCTCACCCCTTGTTTCAGGGGAACTCGCAGAGTCCTATTGCATCAAATGAGCTCCAGCACAAGCACCTGCCTTATATAGAAATCACGTAGGGTGGGACAGGGATTCTCCATATCATGTAATTCCGATCAAAGGTGAACCTCAGTCACAACCGCAGTATCCAATAAAACATGAAGCAAGGGCACCGGTGAGAGAAATACTTTCACAATTAGAATACCAGGGAGTAATTGAACCCTGTGTCTCACCGATGAATAATCCCTTATTCCCTGTAGCTAAACCGGACCATTCGTATAGAATAGTCTTAGACTACAGACATTTGAACGGACATACACGTACATATGCTATACAGAATTCACATAGTGCTGCACTGATGAGCAACATAGTGCGGAAAAAATATAAAACAACTTTGGATATCTCGAATGGATTCTTCTGCCAGAATATCGCACCGGAAAGCAGAGATTTAACAAGCTTTAGTGCGCTAGGCTCCCAGAAAAAAATCTGCTGTTTGCCTCAAGGGTATAAGAACAGCCCAGGACTGTTTGCAGCTCGTGTGACTGCTAATTTACACAAGTTAGACCCTGAAGCATTGTCATATGTGGATGATATATATCTCACGGATGACAAGTTGCTACAACATTTAAGACGGGTAGTCCGCATTGTTGTAGTGTTTGACAATATTGGTTATAAATTTAACTTCAAAAAATCGAAAATTGCCTTCCTCAGCGTCATATTCCTGGGATATGAGCTGTCAAATGAGGGTAAGAGCCTAGCGCCACAATTTTTAGAAAAGTGTGCACAATTGCAACCACCAAATACGATTAAGAAACTCCAATCATTGTTGGGTTTTCTAAATTTTGGCAGAACATACATTCCTGAGTATGCTACACGCATTAAACCATTATATGAGTTGATACATCCTGATTTTTCAAGCAAATTCTGGACAATTGAACATACACATACTCTTCGGGAGTTACAAGCAGATCTACTAGCCGCAAAACATTTACACACACGGGACACTAAGACGCATTTGGTCATCAGGGTGATAGCTGGGGCCATTGGGTTTACCTATGTCACATTTAATGAAGGTGAGACAGTCCCGATTGGATACAAGTCACACTTGTATTCGGCTGCTGAACAACGATTTGCACCCACAGAGAAAATTCTTACTGCTGTACAGATGGCTGTTATTAAAGAAAGACCTCTTGCCCAGGGAAAACGCATTATTGTCGTTTCTCCTTTTCCGGCCCTCGAGGCTGTTACAAAAGCTAGCATTCCGAACACAAAAGCACTTCACCCGCGATGGATAGAATAGGCTACGTCTTTAACAGCCACTGATGTAGATTACATTTTTGACCCAAAGTTACAAACTCAGGAATTTCTGCAATATGAATTTGAATATCCAGTTCCCGCTGACACATTGCCTATTGATCAATATCAAATAGTCATGTACACCGATGGCTCTGCGCAACCGTCGATTGGGACAAAACACCAATATTCGGCTGCATGTGCGGTAGTGAGCGGCTATATGGAGGGGGAGAAGTTCTGCCCCCAACATACTTATACACAGACCTTAGGGGATTGTACAGCACAATTAGCTGAGCTAAAAGATCTACTAATGGCACTAGAACATACAGATCCGACGCAGTTCACAGTGATTGTTTGTGATTTGTATTATTGCGTCCAGTCTTTTAATGAATATCTACATTACTGGCACTTGAATGGGTTCAGAGATTCAAAAGGCAACACCATAAAACACAGACTACTGTGGGGGAAGGTAGCGGACTTGAAAGAGACGCTACCCAAAGTCCATGTTGTGCATACACTTGGACACCAGCGAGTTGGAATACACGTTGCTGGAAATACTTTGGCTGATGAAGCCGCAAAATCGGCAGTGGTAGTTGCCACTGTAGCTGCAGTAACTCGTTCGAGTTCCAAACCAGACACAGAGATTGTGGCTGCCATAAAGGCTACGGTTGATGGCACGCCTTATCCTAAAGGATTTCCTAATAAATACCAATACTTAATGGGAAGTATGCTGAACGCTGAAGTTAAAATTCCTAGCGTAGGCGTACACGACATCCCCAATAAAGCTGTAAGGCCACAATTGATTAAAGCAGCGCATGAGGGAGTGGCATCTGCACATGCTGGTGTGGCCGCTACAATTTCGCTATTGCAGGCCCGTTACTGGTGGCCTGGTTTCTATAAAGAGACTAAGCAGTATGTCCTTTGTTGTGACATCCGTCAACAAATTAAAGTTTCAACAGCTAAGCGCCCGCCGCAGACACCCCTCTTAATATCCAACAGACCATTACAATGTGTGTACTTGGATCATTGTGGTCCACTAACACCAGATAGTGCATACAAATATATACTAGTCGCTGTTGATTCTTGCTCCAGATTTGTGTTGGTGTGGCCACAGCGCTCGACTGACGCTCGGACTGTTATTAAAGATTTGCGAGTCTTTGTCGGTACATATGCAGTTGCAGCATTCCATTCGGACCAAGGCCCTGCTTTTGCCTGAAGGGCATTCAGGGACACCATGGCTTCGTTGGGGGTCCAGCTCCAGTACTCGTCTCCATTTTATCCCGAGGGAACTTCTGTCGTTGAGCGATTAAACCGCGATTTAAAGCAATCCTTAACAGCCAGGGTCTTAGGTACGGGTCGTAGTTGGCTAACCCACCGGTATGGAGTTCAGAGAGCACTCAATAACCTGCCTAGAAGGTCCCTGGGGGGTCGTACTTCATATGAGTGCCTGTTCGGAACACGAATGTTTGTTCTGGATCTTGATGGTCCTGGTGTGGAGGCGGCGGAAACGCCTTTTGACATAAATGATCGTGTCACTGTTTTACAGGAATTACAGCCGTTCCGTGACGATAACTCTTCTAAAAGTGCGCCTCCACAAGAATTAAGGATGTGCCAGTAACACCTACCGGCTGGATTCCCAGGTTTGGGGATCTTGTGCGTGAAAAGGTTGCTGTGAAAAAGAGTTTGGCCCTTCTTATCGAGCACCAGTTCCTGTGTTGGAGATACACGGAATGAGAACTGTTATTTTACCACCGTTGCCAGGTGTCAAAGAAAATCGCTTTGTTTCTATTGACAATGTCAAGTTACAACATGTGGCCGATTCTACACAGCAGACCAAGAGGAACGTCCAGTAGTTCCCGAATCCCTCTCACTACTGGGGAACATGTTCCGCCTCAAGTTATCTATACCAACACTATTGCCTCTCCGAGCTTGGGGAGGGTGGATGATGATCTCGCATTAGTTCCACTAACAACAAACAACTTAGAAACATTTGATCAAGTCACCATGACTACTGACGTGACGGATGGTGCTATCTACAGTGTACCACTGCGAGAAACACCAACTCCTCCATTGAATACGGTGACGCCTTTTGCACGAACTGCCTCTGGTTACTTTGCCAATAACAACGATGGTCTATCGGACTTGTTTGCCTCTTCGACTACTGACCTGTCAGGTCCACGTAAGATGATGCGTTGGCTTAAAGATACGTATTTTGTTTTTCCGTGGAACTATCTGTGGCTTTTATTGACTAGGCTAGCATTTTTTCTTTGGATTGGGTTTGTCATTACCTTTTTTCTGTTGATACATGGTCATTTTCTTCCTGAGAGATCAGAGGTTGAACAGGTGGAGGAGGTGTTGAAACCACATTTTTCATCACATAGGGTCCAAAGAGACTTGTCCTTTGTGAACATTTCTGCAGTACCAATTCTGGATGGTATTGTGTGGGATAAAGTAATATTTGATATATACGGTCCCACTGAGATAATTCAAATACCGTATGTCCTAAAGTTATCTATGAATGATATAGTAATACCAGGCATTGTGTCTGATGATTGGGATGTGAAGACAGTTGATTCAATGATGAAAGAATTACAATATTATACTGTCTATGAAAGTGAAGATATTTACCAGTTTAAAGACAATTATGGTGACATGTTTTGCTATAATTATTATGGGCACCACTTCATACATAAAGCAAGTAGTCCAAAAACTATATTTGACTAGACGCAATGGGAACATTGCCCAACTCCCCCGCAAGGGAGTTCCAAAACTTACTTTGATAAATTTACGTATTTTTCTGGGCATCATCAAACCAATGCTAAGTCATATTATTTTAGGTTAACTCCGTCTAAAGATAAACAAATGTTGTTGACTAACCCAAAATTCATATATTCGGATTCCTTTGTTTCCTGACTGTCAATTGAAGGTTATGAATATTGGTAAAAAAATATTGATTTGAAAAGTGTTTGGGGAACAAAACATTGGCAAACAAAGGGTAGAGAAACATTGTTTAGAGCATGCCTCATTCCCGTCCAAATGATTTTTTTGAATGAAACAGTACAACAGACTAGCTGTTTAGGCTTAGCAACAATCAGAGAATTGAACATGCCTAGCATACCTGTCCCTGCAAAAATTGATAACTGGCAGAAATACATAAATGCCCCTTTTAGTGAACTTACAGAATGGGTCCAGAATGGTACATTTAACACTTTATTGACACGTCCAGGTGGGTGGTTATTGTGGCCCATAGACACCAACGGGTGTCATCAACGTTTTGTAACCTCCTCGGGGGGTTTCCGGACGAGTAGGTCAGACCCTCGCTATTTATCACCAGAACATGCTGAAATAATTACTACATATAGTGTGGGAAAATTGTGCCAGCAATGGTTAAAATCATCCTCGCTAGATGCAGTTAAGACACATCTCACTCTCCTGTCTAATAACACTGACTTACGAGATTTTTTGTCAGGCCCGAAGACACCACGTAGGAAGCGTTTCTTGTATGAAGTATACAATGAAATATGGAACCTTTCCCAGCAGGAGGCTGCAGCCCGGTTAAGGCAGATAAATTTGAAAAAGGCATTAGCTGTTGTGGATAATGGAATTCACACCTTGTCCGACCGAATATATACAATTAACAACATTGTTTCTTCTGCTATAGACATTATACGATCTGATATGTCTTCTTTATATCATGGACAGAGTCAGACCAGGTCCATTATGCAGTTGGGTTGGACGCTTCAGACATTGAAGGCGGGTCGCGTTCCGTGGCAGCACATCAGTGCCAGGGACATATTTTTTTCCTTTCATTTAACGAGTCAACAACAACTAATGGCTAAGAAGGAGGCGACTTATGTCATGCTTAACATGGAAAAGTTAGAAAGTTTGCCTTTCACCGTGGCCGAGATTCCCTCTGCAGAGTGGTTAATCCACGGGGTTATTAATCTGCCTATTTCTACATCACAATTCACTTCTTGTCTGAAACATGTTCGGTAGGCAGATATGAAAAGTTGGGAGATAGTTACATCCATGAGGTGTGGGAGCTTCCCTTCTTATAAAAATGTCTCAATGGTATGAAAGAAGTCTTTCTTAGTGGTAGTGAATGCGAGACTTCGGTCAGCCATTTGATGATTTGTAAGCAGCTGTCCTTGCATGGGGCGTGTAATGCCTCGGTGGCGAACTTGGCTTGCTATCTGAAGGGAGTTCCGGTCTCCTTGATTAAACACACATTCCAGGTGCTTTCAAACGGCAGCTACCTCCTCCTCAATAGTGAAGACTGTTGTGGTATGCGGGCCGGAATAGTTTACGTTGTTTCGGTCACTAAGGTCGTTACTTGCTGCGGGAGTGTGTTGTTCCCCCCACTAACATTAGGGAGGTAGCGGATATTTGGCCTCACATTGCTACTTTCAAAGTGAATTTCGACAAGTTAAGTAGACTGAAGGCTTTATTGTTTCAGAAGCATGTGGCCCTTACATCTGCACGCAAGACCTACGCACTTCAGGTGGCAAGGTCATCAGCGGAAATACAGTCCCTGTTAAATACCTACTTTCCGAGCCACTTTGGTGAACTCGTGGGACATATATTTAATGCGTCCAGCACGGCTGGATTAGCACATTTTTTCAAAGCCGTTGGTGTTGGTTTCATTCACACCTTCTCTTCCATATTCGGTTTAATACCTTCGGCTATTCATTCAATTTTTGAAGCATTTTTTGGGGATTTCCGATAACTTTGGCTTTATTAGCTGGCATTTTGCTGTTGTTTTTCCGCAATGGCTGTCCCGCGGCAACAAGGACGAATGTGGGCGCTCCCATCTGCCAGCTGTGTCGTGAACACATGATGCAGCACTTTGGAGCAGCACTCCTGGAACATTTGGAGTGTGACTGGTCTTTGACATTCAGATCAGTTTTGGATTGTGTGCAGCCCGTGTTTCGGTGCCATTGGTGCTCTTTTGAACATGCACTTGACGTCTGTCTCTCACAGCAGCGCCCCCCAGTGGTTGATGCTGATCTGTTGACGTTCCCGATGAGGGCTCATTACCAGACATGCGCGCTGCGGCTGCGTTTGCTTCAAGAGGCTGATTACGAGATACCCTTCCTAGAGGAAGTTGATATTAACTCGTTTATAGGCTCTGCATGGGATGCCGCCTTGGTTGACACTGGGGCTTTGGAACACACCTGCTCCCTAAAAGTCTTTGGCGTGGATCTTCCGGTTTTGTTATCTGCCGAAGTGGCAAATCTCCTGCTTTCCATGACCACTGTTTGAATTGAATTTGTTCTAAATTGACGTTGTTTAATGAATTCGGCATTTTGCCGCATGCGCATTTTTTAAATTGAGGATTGATATGCTTTGGTGTCCTCTTAACTTGTTGAAATTTGGTAGGGTTTTAATCATCTTTTAGCTTCGGCTTAAACCACTTTCTACCGACAAGGGGAGGGTGTAGTGTAGCCATTTTTAATGTAGCTTTCTGCGCGTTTGCTTAACGTATTAGGCCTCTGTGCACTTTGCCCTAGATACATTTTATTTAGCCTCGCACTGTTATTTTACAATAACCAGTTTCACAGTCTTATTTTTATTTCCTTCTATCACACTGTTTAGCTTACTTCAGCACTGTGTTCTCAAACAATACATTCTTGCTCGCTCTGTGCTTCAGTCAAGGATACAGTCTGGTACATTGCCGATAGACGTGGTAGAAGTTTAGTCTTTATGGTTCGTAGAAAGTACACATCCTTACGTAGGGACGTTTCTTAGAACACCGGTGTGTTAGTTATAAAAACACTTTCTAGTCCGGGTACACATAAGAGGGAGATTCCGACCAGGAACCCACGACTAGATGCTGACTGCCCTGTTGCAGATGCTGATCCAGATCACAGGCTTTTGCTCAGGTATGAGGGTTGATGTCCTCCCGGGGGAACCTGAAAGGCAGGCTTAGAGCTTCACATGCTGTGCTCAAAACATAACTTAGAGAGAACATAATTTAGTTGCAATATGATAGCCTTATTCTTATGTTTCACTCTCCTCGTTACTATTTCAATCCTACTGTGTTGTATGGTTCTGGTTATTGCGGCTCATGCCTTGTTTTCTAAAAAGCAATCGTTTTATTAAACCAATTTTTAAAACTCAAACTGCCTTTGTCATTTATATATGAGACCGCACTTTGTACGAGAGAACTGGTTGTGACCTGAGTGACCATGACTTCCCTGGGAAGCACTAAGTTGTCATGCGCTGCTGTCAGGAGAGATGAGGCACTGCTAGTTAGCCGGAGCATAACCCGGATTTGGGGTGACAAGGGTCCTTTACCGTGGGTCAGACTTAGTCCCCCACACTGCGAATGATCCTGCCACCCAAAAATGATGCTTTTCTACAGGACTGGTCCTCTTTTCTCAATTACGCTTTCCCTCCGTTTATAATGATTACCAGAGTACTCGCTCAAGTCAGACGCCAAAAAGTGACGTGCATCCTCTCATACCCAACAGTACTCTCACTCTTTCGGCCTGGAAGGTATTGGGTCTTCTCAACCTTCCATTCTTATTTCGGCAGAAGCTTCAGACTTTATTAACAAAGCTGGGCTCCTGGCACCAGTAAACCTTACAGTTCCGCCTGGTCTCTTTGTACAAGCTGGTGTGTGGGAAGGAATCTCGATCCCTTTTCAGCCGATATAATTTATGTAATTAATTTCCTAGCTGCCCAGGCCAGTGGAGGTAAGTCTTACAGAACAATCAACTTGTTTAGATCAGCTATTTCCATGTGGCATGCTTACATCAACGGAAAAACTGTGGGAGAACATCCCCTGCTCTGTCGTCTTTTAAAGGGAGTTAAGTTTTCTTTTCCTCCTTTAGCCAAGTACTCGAAATTATGGGATGTTAACGTTGTTTTAAATTTGTTTCTTTCCTGGCAAGATAATACTGACATATCACTAAAAATGCTTTCAGCCAAACTCACTATGTTACTCTGCTTAGTTTCTATTAAATGTTTATCAGATGTGAGAGCTTTAGATATTTCTCTCGTCCATTTTCACCTACAGGTGTTTTGTTCTCCATCAACAAACGTACCAAAACTAATTTACGCTCAGTGTTTTACCCGTATTTCCCTAACCAACCTAAATTGTGCGTAGGTCAATGTCTTAAGGCTTATGAAGATTGCACAGTCAATCTCAGAATGTCCTCTTTTTCCCAGCTCCTTATTTCGTTTCGCAAACCTCACAAACCCGTAACTTCGGCTACTCTAGCCAGATGGGTTTGTTGGGTCATGTCCTTGGCAGGTATCGTCACCTCAGTTTTTGGCGCTCACTCTTCCAGAGGAGCTATGGCTTCCAAAGCATTTTGGGTGGGTTCTAGATTAGAAGACATTCTGAGATCGGCTGATTGGTCTCATGACAATGTCTTTAGAACTTTTTACTGTAAACCAGTTCATACAGCAACTTCCCTAATAATTAACATGCTTTAAACAAGCATAATAGGAGCCTCCGGTCTTGCCATAAAATGTTGATTTTCCTAGTAATTTATTACGGAAGCCTTAATTTCATGAAAGACATGGAGGCGAGTATTATCCCACCACATATTCTCTATAACTGTTGTTTTGTCGATTCTTTCTCCCTCCCTACAGCATCATCTACTCAACCTCAAAACTCATCTTGAATGTCAGACAGAACTTCCAGCTTCAACAACTTCGTCCAGTGATCCACCTCGTTGTCAACATAAACCACTTCCTACGTGTTGGATTCCTCCTCCCTACCAGTCTTGGATGAACTCTTTTCAAGAACTTTGTTCTCTGCTTTTGGCAGTTGCGATTGTTCAAGCTATTTTTCCTTTGTTTTCTCACACTGACTAGCCTTCTCGCATCAAGAAAGAGTGCTGGTCACAGTCAAGTATGGGATTATACTATGTCCTTTGTCCCGATTGGTGTATTTCCTGATATGTTTTTTCTTCCCATTGGCTTTCTCTCACCCTTAGCCTCATGGGAATTGTAGTTTCTTGACTGCTGCTATTTTGAATAAAGCAAGTTAGAGAAGCATAATACTCACCTCCGTGTCTTTAATAAAATTAAGACTTTTCGTCATAAATTACTAGGAAAATGTACATTTTGGTTTGTATTAGCTTTCATCAGATAAGAAAAAATATACGCAAGCTCTATTTTTCAATTATGAATCTGTTAGGAATTATTATTAGACTGATTAAAAACTTGGTGAATGGGCCTTCAAACCAACGAAGTGACTGGTCTTTTTCCAGCAAAAACTTTGGAGTTCCGCAGCAATTTGGTTGGGAATCTTCACCAAAAGTGTTTATGCTGACACAACAGGAGCACTTTCAGCTAAACTGCAATGCCAGAGAGGCAAAGTGACATTTCAGCCAGGTCAGCATTTTTTTGTTCTTCAGAAACAAACCCGAAATTGTGTAAATTTTTAAGGCTTTTATATTTAGCATTGTTATGTGTTGGTTTATATGTTTCATAATTTTACATTTATTAAAATTTAGGTTTTGGATGTTGGGTTTATTAGGGCATTTAGTGGGTAGTTTTTAAATTAGATACATATTAAATTATATGCATTGAGTCATCATTTCTGTTGGTGTTTTTTTTGTTACCTATTTAATTATGTTATTATATGTTTAATTTCGAAAATAGAATTATTCATTTTTAATGATTTTTTGGGTATATTGGGATAATGGTGGGTAGTGTATTCTAACGGAAATTATCAAAGTGTAAAAAATAGAAATCTAAATATGTAAACTGCATATTGTTTTCAGTTTTTGAAAATATGTTTTTCATTATGATAAGACATTTCGATCTTTGTGTTTTATTTTGGAGTTTTAGCATTGTTGGTCATTTTAAACACATTGGTGGTCATTACAACCCTGGCGGTCGGTGTTAAAGCGGCGGTAAAAATGGAATCACGACCGTGGTGGAAACCGCCAACATAGTCAGCCACTTTAACACTCCGACCGCCACAGCGGTACAAACAAACACCGCAGCGGTAACCGCCAACAGACAGGCGGAACACAATGTACCGCCCACAGTATTACAACCAGACAATCCGCCACCTTTTCCGGGGCGGATTCACCGCGAACAAAAACACGGCGGAAACAGGAATTGGAAGGGAAAACGCTCACCTCTACACACCCCACGAGGAACCAGGGCGCCATGGAGCCAGAACTCCAGATTCTCCCTGCCTTTGTCTTCCTGCTCCGCTACCAGGAGCACGAACGCCGGTGGCGAAGACCACAGTGAGTACTGCACCTACGACACAGGGGAGGGGGGAGAGAAAGAGTGACACACACACACAACACCCACACCCAACCCCCACCCACTACAACACACACACTAATAACTAATACATATTGATACATTACAGTTACACCCCCCAACCCTCCCGGAAGAATGCAAAGACAAAAGGAAATGATTTGAACGTTTGTAATCTATTAAAATCCAGTACTTAAAAATATATATACACTACAAACAAATATATACACCAAGAATACAAGTCCAGGTATTGCACCATTAAAGTCCGTGGACCACTGGGCCCAAAATGCATGGGCAAGGCCCACACTCAATACCCGATCAAAACGGAGAGAACACTGCAAGGGCATCAGATAGAAATACAACAGGTACCTCAGGGGGAAAGGAAGGGGGGCACCTCAGCCAGATGAGTGCACGATGCCAGATCCACGAGGGGACTCCATGCCCACTGCTGTATCCTGGGGAGTGCAAAGCCACAGTCTCACAAGTCTCTCCAGTGGGTGGGTTGCCCACTGCTTTATCCTGGGGAGTGCAAAGCAACAGTCTCACAAGTCTTTTCAGTGGGTGGGTTGCCCACTGCTTTATCCTGGGGAGTGCAAAGCCACAGTCTCTCAAGTCTTTTCAGTGGGTGGGTTGCCCACTGCGTTATCCTGGGGAGTGCAAAGCCACAGTCTCACAAGTCTTTTCAGTGGGTTGGTTGCCCACTGCTTTATCCTGGGGAGTGCAAAGCCACAGTCTCACAAGTCTTTTCAGTGGGTGGGTTGCCCACTGCTTTATCCTGGGGAGTGCAAAGCCACAGTCTCACAAGTCTTTTCAGTGGGTGGTTTGCCCACTGCTTTATCCTGGGGAGTGCAAAGCCACAGTCTCTCAAGTGGATAACAGTCTTCACTGGTTCTGGAGGGGGCTTTGTGCCCAGAGTGCTTCATCCTGCCAAGGACAGAGGTAGTGGATGTCTTTCTCCACTGGTTCTGGAGGGGGCTTTGTGCCCAGAGTGCTTCATCCTGCCAAGGACAGAGGTAGTGGATGTCTTTCTCCACTGGTCCTGGAGGGGGCTTTGTGCCCAGAGTGCTTCACCCTGCCAAGGACAGAGGTAGTGGATGTCTTTCTCCACTGGTTCTGAAGGGGGCTTTGTGCAAGAGTGCTACAACCTGCCGTGGACAGAGGTAGTGGATGTCTTTCTCCACTGGTTCTGGAGGGGGCTTTGTGCCCAGAGTGCTTCATCCTGCCAAGGACAGAGGTAGTGGATGTCTTTCTCCACTGGTTCTGGAGGGGGCTTTGTGGGGTGGTTCTCCATCTGCAGGGGGTGGTTTGCTGGTGTTGAGGTCCTGTGGCAGTGCTTCCTGTCCACTAGCGCCAGCGGAGGTGGTGGGCAGTTCATCGTCCAGGCACTTGTTGTGCCACAGTGTCCCTCCTGGTGTTGACGAGTTCCTTCAGCACCCCTACAATCGTGCCCAGGGTGGTATTGATGGATTTGAGTTCCTCCCTGAACCCCAAATACTGTCCCTCCTGCAGCCGCTGGGTCTCCTGAAACTTGGCCAGTACTGTTGCCACCGTCTCCTGGGAATGGTGGTAGGCTCCCATGATGTTGGAGAGGGCCTCGTGGAGAGTGGGTTCCCTGGGCCTGTCCTCCCCCTGTCGCACAGCAGCCCTCCCAGTTCCCCTGTGTTCCTGAGCCTCTGTCCCCTGAACCGTGTGCCCACTGCCACTGCCCCCAGGTCCCTGGTGTTGTTGGGGTGGTGGGTTAGCCTGGGTTCCCTGTAGTGGTGGACACACTGCTGCTTGACGTGTCCTGGGGACAGAGATATGGGCCCGCTGGGTGGGTGCTGTGCTGTTGTTTCCAGAGGGGGGAGGCTCTGTTGTGGCTTGTGCCAGTGTGAGGGGAACCGACTGTCCCGAGGTCCCAGATGGGCTGGGCTGGTCATCTAGATCCAGTTGGACAGAGCTGCTATCATCACTGTGGGCCTCTTCTGTGGGTGGAGTGGACATGTCTGGAACCTCCTGTCCGGTGACGTTGGGTAGGGGTCCTGCAGGGGTGTAAAGGCATGATTATTGCATGTGTGTGTGCCATGGTGTGCAATGGGTGGGTGACCCTGTACCCCAGTGCTTGCATTCTTGTGTAGGACCTTGTGTGCTAAATGTTTAGGGGTGTGTGTGGGTATGTGCAGTGGCCATGCATTGGTGATGGGTGTCCATGCTTTGTTGTTGCATGCAGGCCTTGGTGTTGGGATGTGTGGATTGTGATAGTGGGACATGTGTGAGGAGTTGGAGTGATGGGGGTGAGGGTGGGGGTATGTGATAGCATGCAGGTAGGGTGGGGGATGAAGTATTTAACGATTTGCCTTACCAGAGTCCATTCCTCCAGCTACTCCTGCAAGGCCCTCAGAATGCAGTATAGCCAAGACCTGCTCCTCCCATGTTGTTAGTTCTGGGGGAGGAGGTGGGGGTCCACCGCCAGTCCTCTGAACTGCAATCTGGTGTATGAGACCACGGAACGTATTTCCCCCATAGGTCGTTCCACCTCTTCCTGATGTCATCCCGTGTTCTTGGGTGCTGTCCCACTGCATTGACCCTGTCCACGATTCTGCGCCATAGCTCCATCTTCCTAGCTATGGTGGTGTGCTGCACCTGTGATCCGAATAGCTGTGGCTCTACCCGGATGATTTCCTCCACCATGACCCTGAGCTCCTCCTCAGAAAACCTGGGGTGTCTTTGCGGTGCCATGGGGTGGTGTGGGTGATGTGTGGTGTGGGGTGGTGTGTGTTGTGATGTGTGGGGTGATGTTTAGGGGTGTGTGGTGTTTTGTGCGTGGATGTTGTGTGAGTTATGGTGTTGAGTGCCTGTGGATGCTAGTTTGTAGATGGTGGTGTCTCTCTCTGGCCTTCAGTCGCAATTGTGGTCGTAAGGGCTTGTAGGTGATGTGGGTGTGTGTTTTATATTGTACTGGATGTGTGGGAGTGGTGTGTGTATGTGTATCAGGTGTGTGTATTTGTAATTGTCCAATGTGGTTGTGTTTTGTAAATGTGTGTGTATTTTGAGCGCAGCGGTGTGTACCGCCAATGGAATACCGCGGTTGAAAGACCGCCGCGTGGATTCGTGGGTCGTGATAGTATGGGCGTATTCCTGTTGGCGTGACGGTGGAGGTTTTGTTATCGCCAGTTTATCACTGACCTTTGGTGTGGCGGACTTGTGTGGGTGTCGGGATTTTGGCAGATTCCGGGCTGTGGATCGTAATAGCTGTGGCGGAATTCCGCGGCGGTGTGTTGACGGTCTTCTGTGCGGCGGTAAGCGGCATTTACCGCCAATGTTGTAATGGCCCCCATTGTATTTAATAGTTTGAATAGTTTTTTGACAATTGTGATTTAATGAAATTTTGTTTTTTTAAATAATTCACTTTTTAAATCATTTTAAATGATTATTTTATTTGAGTGTAGTGATTCTGTACCCTCCAATGTATGCTCTTCCCTCTACTCTCCTTAAACTGGAGATGAATAGTTAATGCCCACCTGCCCTCTCCTCATCCTTCTTAAAGCGTGCTTTTTTCCCAATATTTGTTGTACTGGACTTAGAATAGTAGATTTGAATTGCTCTTTCCCCTCAACTGCATGCACTTTCCTCAATGTGTGTTGGACTGGAGTTAAAATACGATGGGTCTCATTATGAGTTTGGCAGTCTGACTGCAAGAGCACCGTGGTGGCGGGCGCCAAAAGACCACCATTTTGGCAGTCACAAAGACCGCCGTATTACGAGTCATACTGCCACATCTACCAAACACTGGTCAAACAACTGAAACTGCCAGGACTCAGGAGAGCAGGAAAGAGGCGGTGCAACCACCAGCACCGCAAGCCTGTCAAAATACCACTGAACCTATTACAAGTCACAAATCACAATGGCGGTTATTTCATGGCGGTCTTCCAATGGTGGTCTGAACCACGGTGGTCCTCGGTCATTCCCAGACAACACAACACCACATATATGAGTTTTTCTAAGAAGGAGGAGTCCTTCTTCCATTTCACTGTCTTTTAAAAAATGGTCGTCCGGGAGACGTTCAGCCTGTTGGAAGCCGTTATCGCAGGACTACGGTCAGAACGACATACTTTTTGCAGAGGTAAAGTTAGGTATTTTATACAATGGGAACTCCCATCCTAGACTCCCTTTACTTAAGGAGCTACTTATAATCACTATTTGTTGTTACTTTTTTCATCTTTAAATATTTCGGGAAACCTATTAGTTAGCTCAGTTTTCCCTTTCGGACCAACACATTTAAACTGTTGTTATCTTGACTTATTCTAGGCACCTTATATTTGGAATATCAGGCGAATTTAGGACCTATATAAACATCTCTTTACAATGAAGCTTATGAATTACAGGTTAGTGTTAATATTGGATTTATTAGATACATACTATACGTATGGTTTCCTGACACTGAATAAGGGCTCAGCCTTGGCTCCCCCTTTTTTACAGATTTTTCGTGACCTTTGGAATATAGTTTGGCCCAACATTTCGTTTTCAAACAACATTTATAATAATAAGAAAGGTACCAAATTCAGTATATCTTTCTAGTTATCAACTACTAGCTATTCACAATATTCTATCGCTTGTAACAATTTTCACAAATTTTTGACTTTTTCTTAGTGATAATACAAACATGCATGAGGTGATTCTGGTTTACTGGTGTTGTTCACAGAGTATCTTGGTTCTATACCTTTCTCATTTTCCTCTTTATTCTCGATGGAGATTAATTCGTTGACACTAAATGTATGGTAGTTAGAAGCATGACTTTTGCTTGTTCTCAAAAATAATTTTATATTAACAACATCCACTTGTGGTATCGGTATGCATCCTATCACAGAACCTCTTTCTAACTTCATGACACTTATATCGTTAACAGCATGCTGATATATTGTGTCTAGGTTATTATTGTTGTTATTAACGGTAAAGAAGGTACAAAACGAATTATCCAATATTTGTCTTTATCAGCCTTGATAAAGTCCCTTATAAGGACGAAACACGTGTCGGCTGAATTTGGAAGAACTGGACAGTTTCTATTTCTATTTTGATGAAGATAATCTTTCCGCTTCCTAATCGTCAGAGTGGACAACTTCTATCCCAATAACCATTTCTCTCTCTTTTGGACTTTGAATGGCTATATTAGGGGACCAACCACTCTTCTGTTGATTTAACATGTAATTTTGTTTTATGTTGGTTGAATGTTTGTATATATTGTATAGGTCACTTGTTTTCAAATTCTAGTTTTTGTTTTCATTAGGTTTTTATGGAATCTACTTTCCTTTAAATCAGATTCATTCTATGTCTTACCTATTAAAACTCTTTTTTGCTTTTCTGAACTTTGTAATGGTTACATTTTGCACTGATACCACGTTAGTGGAAATTCATATTATGTTTTCCTGATAGGATTAAGTGTGCAATGATTTTTTGACTATTGATAATAGAGGGACCTTATCTACCTTCTGTGTGCTCCATTCGCTTTTTTTTTCTTAGATTTAATATGTTGGTACGGGTTTTTCCTGTCCCGATACACATGCTGGACAACAGGCATGTTTTGAATGTATGAGCACCCAAACAATACTCAACACTATAGGAATGTGCGGCAAGTCTTAGGCTTTTTGCGTCCAAATCCTCCAATAAAAACAACACCACATTAGATGGATTAGAAAACATTACAGCTGTTACACATACACACCCACAAACCACACTATAAAACACACCCCTTCACAAACCACAATCCTTTGCAACTACAATGCCACACACAGACAGAGGCAAGAAAGAATACGCAAAACAGATTAGACACCCCTCCAACTTTCACAACCACACATCCCTCACCCCCACAATACATACACCACACACAATAGCACCTCTACACCACATGTCATAGCCATTAGGCCCTCACCACACAGCATCTACACCCCATCTCTCAAATGTGTTTCCGTATACCACCACCATGTCACCACAAAAACATCCCCGTTTCACACATGATGTGTTAAGAGTTATGGTGAATGAAATCATCAGGGTAGAGCCACAAATCTTTGGAGCACTAGTCCAGCAGACCACTATCGCTAGGAAAATGGAAATGTGGTGAAGGATAGTTGACAGTGTCAATTCTGTAGGCAAGAGAGGACATCAGGAAGAGGTGAAACAACTGCAGGGGGAAGGTATGTTCCATTGCCATCAGGCACCAGCTGGCGGTACACGAAACTGACGGTGGTTCCCCATCTTCTGCCCCACAGTTCACATCATGGGAGGAGAAGGTCTTGGACATCATGCATCCGGAGGGACTGGCAGGAATACCTGGGGTGTGGAGTCGGGTAAGTCCATACAACAGCAATGTCACCTAAATGTATTTGCATGCATGCTCACTGATCACCGTTTGCCAACCTCACTGTCACACCACTCACCACCCTTGCGCACAACTGTCCAAAGACCCCTTTCGGTCATCTCACATGTAGAGAGAACCCACCCTGTAGGCAAGGACTGATAGCATTACAACTCCCAGCAGGCACTGTTTCAGCAGAACCAAATTCACAATTGTGTACCAAATTTAAATAGCAATGCTCAAAAACAGAACAATGAAGAATACTCAAATGAATGGTTCATATCAGTATACACTGTGGGTATAGGACAGGCAATGACAACAATGCAATAGATAGCTGCCTCTACAAAGCCACTTATACACTGCTACAACTATGTCCTCTGCTGCTCTATCTCTTTACCTCCCATCACCCATAGAACTGTACTCACCTGAGCGGGCTGATAACTGTATAGTCTGTGGGCATGGGGCACCTAATGACAGGAATGCCAAGGACAGCTACCACTGGGATACTACATATGCCCTGCTACTACTGTGTCCACTGATACTGATACTTTGGCCCTTCTAACTCCCATCACCCATAGAGCTGTACTCACTGGGGGGCTGATAATGGTATAGTCTGTGGCCATAGGGCACCTAATGACAGGAATGCCAAGGACAGCTGCCACTGGGATACTACATACACCCTACTACTACTGTTTCCACTGATAATCTGGCCCATCTAACTCCCATCACCCACAGAACTGTACACAACTGGGGAGCTGATAATTGTATAGTCTGTAGGCATAAGGCACATAATGACAGGAATGCCAAGGACAACTGCCACTGGGATACTACATACACACTGCTGCTACTGTGCCCACTGATACTCTGACCTGTCTAACTCCCATCACCCATAGAACTGTACTTAACTGGGAGGCTGATAATTATATAGTCTGTGGGAATAAAACACCTAATGACAGAAATGCCATGTACAGCTGCCACTGGGATACTACATACACCCTGCTGCTACTGTGCCCACTTGTACTCTGGCCCTTCTGACTCCCATCACCCATAGAACAGTACACACCTGGGTAAATCACACATATATATGCAGTATGTTGTACTTGGTGTAACCTGTCTCATATACCCAGGTAGAATAGTCAATCCAAATCTGATGTACGCATCAGTATCCACATGACAACGTGTAGCTGTTTGTAAACTTAAACATCTTGTTTATCCAACTGAGAGGTAGCATGAAACCGATGATGCTCCACTGCTGCCAAGATATGGGTCTATGAACAGACTGAGAAGTGGCAAGAGACCCAGACACCCTGTAGCAGGGAGATCTGAAAATAAATCCTCTGAAACCCCAAAGGGCAGAAGCCATGAGATTCAAAGTTGAGGTCACTGTCACATAAGGGCAACAAGAAAGGCGAACCTGCACATGTCCCAAAGCATAACTAACTGTTAGGAAAGGATGGCACAGGTCACAATACAACCAGTAACAGTCTGTTTCAGTCACATCTTCAGCAGGTCTACCTGCCACTGGGAGCATTCAATCCACTCCTGAGACTGGCACTTCCCCTCTGGATGTAGACCTCAGTGAGGACATAGCTCCTGGCTGTGTGGACGTTGAGGACAAATCTGGCCCATCTGCGGAACCCGGTCAGACGACAACTCTCAGCCTCACCCTGCCCTCATCCACTCTCACCAGCCCTGTTGCACCAGCATCACAGGCAACCAGGTGCATCCAAACCTGTGTCCTGAGAACAGTTCCCACCATATTGTGCAGGTACCGGAGTCACAACTCCAAATCCCTGACAATGATGGACCTGGCACTAGTGGAAGTGGCCAAACTGTGCCAAAGGCACAGGCACATGGGTCTAGGGGGCGTGGGAGGGATGTTTTGGACCAGCGCCATGAAGTTGCTAGGGACAGTTCTGGCCAAGACACAATCTCCCACGTCTGGGGATCTTATCAACAATCCCTAGGCATGATGGGACAGGTACTTGCCATGCTGGGAGAGATCAAACAGATGCAGAGGGACAACAACCAGGAGGTCATGCAACAGTGATCAGCCCTCAATGGCTACCTGGTTTCACTCACAGGGGTGCTGAAAGACATGAACAACACCCTGAGCAGGGATAAACAACAACACCACACCCCTCCTGTTAATCAAGTTACACCAGCTCCTACTACCTCTGTAGTAACCAGAGTAATGAAGGCCCTGCTAGAGAAAAGATCCACCTCAGACAACCCTGCCTCTGTAGCTGGAGAACCCCCCGCAAGCGTGGACGTCTACCAAGACAACCATGCGGTGCAGTTGCCAAGACATCAACCACTGCCAGGAAGTAACCTCTGACTGATGGAACCCAATTGTCTACCACAGATGCACCCTCTTGACGTTTCCTAAGAAAATTTCAATTTTCAATGATAGTGGGACACTGGACTTGGGACAACAAATGTGGCTGCTACTCTGATGTTCAGTTCCTCCATGATTGATCCCTTCATTGTCTGACCTTTTTGTTTGTCACACAATCAGCCCAATATCCTGTGCACAAAAAAATAAACAGTACTAAAACACCATCTATGTGTTGTGACCATTTTCCTCCAATTTGAGTGGATGTTTGTTAAATGTGTTATATGCTCCTGTTTGAAACATAAATAGGTGAATGTCAGGAGGGATATGTCACAGGTATTGCCATACTGAGGATCTCTAACAACACAAATACCAAAGTTGAAAACTTCTTTAAACCATCTTCATTACACTGTGTAGCACACATGCAACACAATTGTCAGGCCTGTCATAGTCAAGTTTGTCCATTTAATGTGCACCTTTGCTCCTGTATCTGTGAGTACCATCCCACTGGTAACTGAAGTGTGGACTTGTCTGGCTTTGTCTGACTGAATGATTGAATAGGTCAATAGAATGATTGAAATTGTCATCACCTTCACCCTTATCAAATACCTACACCATGCCTACCAAAACTACATACCCTATTATAGAGACAGAGAACGTATAGCAGTCCTTAGTTAGAGGTTGTTCCACTTACAATGACCATACATCTGCGGGCATGTGACACAGCTATGTCAGCGTTGTGCCACAGGCAATGTGGCCTGCAATGAGGGAACACAATGACAGCTACACACCTGTCACACATAAAATATCGCAACACAATGTGAAGCTGGAGGGAATGGTTTGCACTGGATTACATGTGATAGGGACACAAATTCACAAAGAGGAACCCTATTGTACCCACTTACCATGGCAAGCAAGTCATTTGTGCAGCACAGGTCTCTGCCCTCCCACTGTCTTGGCAGCATGGGCATGGCACTTATAAATACCATTTTGTTAGAACACAGTACCTGCATCAATCCATATCCACTTCACATGTCAGACCAGCTCCATCCTTCTTCCATTGACACAACTTAGATATGTCCACATGCGGATGCCATAGTGAAGAGACCTGTCAGATGATCACACAGAGACCCTTCACATACAACCATGAACCCCATAGTACCCCTAGGAATCAGCTAAATCATAGATCATTCCATACTTACACTCAGGTGAAGGACTGATTGATGAGATCAGCCCTCATGTCTCCACCTTCATCCAAATCACTGTCATCCTCACTTGGCATATCTACAATCTCACACTATGGCTCTCCTAGCTCCCCAGATGTATGGTATCTGTCACCTCAGGGCAAGGTTGTGGAGCATGAAACAGGCCACAATGATTTTACTCACTTCAGCAGGTGAGTAGAAGAGGCCTTCACCAGACTTATTGATGCAACAAAATTGTGCCTTCAGGAGCCCAAAACCCCACTCCACAACACTCCTTGGCCTTCCATGAGCCTCGTCGAAGTGGACTTCCCCTGGCATGGTTGAGTTCCTCACTGGTGTCAACAACCAGGGACGAACTGGGTATGCAGACTCCCCTGTAAGGGAATTCAACATGGGTACAAGCATAAGTTAAGGGCATCATCAAATGTGGCAGCAGACATAGCATACAAACACAGATGACTTATGTGACCACCAACCAGCCAGGCCCTCTCTGGGTACAGTTGTGTCAACAGCTGGGGGATATCGCTGTTCCGCATGATGAAGGCACCATGGACTTACCCAGGGTGCCGTGCACATACTTGGGAGATGTAGAGATCCACCAAACAGACTACCTGGATATTAATGGAATGGGAGTTTTTCCTGTTCCATTAGACCTGTTCATTGGCATGTGGAGGTACCAAGGCTACATGGGTACCATCTATGGATCCCACTACATGTGAGATTTGTGCCAAACCATAGAACTCTGCTTTCACATGGGCAAAATCCTTACGTTTAGGAAAACTGATGTAGCTGTCAAGGTGTTTTAACAATGGAGATAGTACATGCTTCAAAACAAGATTGAACATAGGCTGGGACATCCCAGCAGTCAGGGCCACTGTGATTTAGAAAGAACATGTAGCCAGGAAATGCAGCACAGACATGACTTGCACAATTGGTAGCATGCAATTTCGATGCCTGATGGCAGGCATGAGATCTGGCTCCAACTGACAACAGAGATCCTTGATTGTCTGCCTATCCAGGTGATACGTTTGTATCACATGACAAATCTCCATTGTCTGTAAATCTGCCAGTGGACGGTACATTGTAGGCTGTCTGACTCTTCTTATGCCAGGAAAACTATGTGAGAGGAAAGAAGAAGGTGGTCCATCAATCATTGTGTCATTTGTATGTGACAAAACATTTGTCACATAAAAAAGTTGCCATGCCAATTGAAACAGTTAAAACATGTCATGCATGACATAACAATGGTATCAGTGACACCATAGTGACATTTCTTCACATTATCCAAATACATAGATATATCGCTGACACCATACCACATCAAAAAACAGTGAATTGGCTGTGGTCAATTGCCCAAAACACATGTCTGAGCATGGCTGACAGGGTGGTGTCATGTTCCCCCACAGTTTTTTAGACATGACCATGCCAAGATTACAACATGAGCTAGTTATCCGTAAATACACATATTTGTAGTCATGCCCAACACAAATGTGGAGGATGTAGTACTGTTTAACACGTTGCGATGCATCAAATATTCCATGTTACCACCATGGAAAGGCATTAAAATGTTGACTGCCTGACCTGCTCCACTGGACAATGTGAAATGACTGTGACTGCCAGCGGAAGTCGTCATGGCGGAAGCCAGCTGCTACCACGGTGGACATAACCATTGGATAACATTGCTACCTATGGCAGTCCTGGGCCAATGGCAGTGTCTACCAGCAGTGACGGTCGATTATGTGGTGAACGTGACCGCTGTCTCCTGCAGAATCTCTCACTTGACTCCTGACACTGCTGCCAGCAAGACCTCCACGAGCTGAGCTGCACTGAACTGCCTCTGGGAGCCATCATGCCACATCCAACAGGTGAAAGGGCCCCTGCCTTCTCACAAGAAGAGCTAGAGAAGCTTGTGGAGGAGGTCCTTCCCCTGTATGTACAGCTCTATGGTGCACCAGAGGAGCAGGTAAGAACACCATGTGGAGATATGTTACAATTTCTCAGCTCCAACTTTAGGTAGTCTTGCCCCGGCATTTGGGTTAAGTTAGATTGTGTCATGTTATCCCTGTGGTGCTGACAATGTGCATACATGGTAAGGGTACTGTGCATGTAACTACATGAGGTGACAGGTTTTATAGTCCAGACACAACATGTGAAGTGTACAATGAGTGTTCTCTGACCCACCATGGAGATGATACACATGTGTAGCTAAGGTGCGTGATGGGCACCCTTATGGTGAGTATGTGCAGTGATTTCCCTCTATCCAATGACTACTATGTGCCACAGGAAGATATAATTTTCTAGCCAGGTTTTCAGTGACTTGTTGACATTTGTTGTATATGACACCGGCTGTTCTTGTGTGGGACTTGTTAACATGATCTCCTTTCTTATATTCTGCATTCCTGCAGGTCAACACCCATCATAATAAGGGTAGTTGGTGTGCCATCGTCAAGAAGGTGCGGACCCTGGGGGTCCACAGCCGGTGGAGCACCCACTGTCGAAAGAAGTGGGAGGACCTGAGATGCTCAGCCCGGAAGATTGCACAGGCCCAGCTGGAGATGTTCTACCAACGAAGATGGGGTGCCCGTCGGACTATGACCCCCCTAATGGCCCGCATATTGGCAGTGGCCTACCCTGAGTTGGATGGGCGTTTGAAGGCAGCACAGCAGGCACAATGGGGTGACTGCAGTCCTAACTCATGTTTGACCACTTCCAGGTGAATGAGTCAGGGGCTGAATGCTACATCTGAGTGTGTGGGAAGTATAATGTGTCTCAGTTGTTCTGTGCCCACATAGCTGTAGTTGGGTCATGTGTTGCCATATTGTCTCAGTACTGTCAGCTGTAACTCCCCAGGTGGGTGTAACATCACACAAACAGTTAGATCATCCCTATTGTTACTGTAGGAATGTGGATAGGTTCTAGCACACAGTCCACTATTATATATCATAGGATATGTATATGTGAGTGGGTGATGCAGAAATGGGCAAGGAGTCTAGCTTGAATGTTGCTCACTGATGTGCCACAGCTTTATGTAATGCATTTGTGTTCAGCATACATGTTACATGATTTGCAGAAATAAAATCTTGTCAGCTGTTGCAGGCTTATTTCCCTTGGTAAATGAGTTATGTCCATAGCCATGTGTAATGTTACACTACAATTATCCAAAGGCATCTCAAATGCCTGCATGCGTGAGCTGCTCTTCCACTGTGGCACAGTATTGTGAATGAGATGTAAGCATGTGACAGCCATGATGGTGTCCTCATGCATGAGACTTCTGACAATGGTGTCCTTCTGACATAAGTAGTAAGAATGGTACATAGCCAATGATTGTCCAATCACAGCAATGGAAAAGACAGTCATGTGTCAACATCATTTCTTTTCCGCCTTCAATGATCACACCTCACTGATTGCATTTTGTAATAAGTCCCTGCGATTGCTATGAAAGATCTAACACTTGGGTTCAGTCATTTTAGCCATGTTATGTTTGAATGTTTACATAATTGGGACTGTTGTTCTGGTTCTAATACACCTGTGTATAGTTTAGGATGTGTTCACTGAGTGTGGCTTCCCATCATGGATTGTGTTCCAACCATGTTTATCTTTCTGATGTAGGGAGTCTGTCTTAACACCACTAAAGGATGCCATGCTTACCATGTCTCATTTGTGTGTAGTGACATATATTGTAATTCTGCTGACATTAGGTGTATTCCATGTAGTGATATAGTATGCTCTGTCAGCCTCCTCCTGCACAATACTGTTGACAAAGTGATACATAGACCAGTGATAATGTGCTCTCATTGCATTGGGCAGAGATTACTTGTTGATAAGTCATTTAGTGGCATCTGTCTGTGGTGATTTGGATTATGCAATGTCACTTGATGTAGGTAAGGCATGCTTATACCAGGGTTGCCTGCCTTTCTTTTTAAATCAATGTAATGGTCAGAGTACTGAATCCAGGGCAAGGTATTAGTGAGGATGGCATTGGTCTGTGTCAATCTTTAGCTACCTAGGCAATGGCAACCAATTGCATGTCTACTGCTTATTTGTAACTGCAGTATATGACACCCATTATTGGCAGATAGGTCATCTAGGTATGATTTAGTTAGTGGGGATGTCATAGGTAATCTGTGCTAATGTGACATTCAAATGGTTAGCTCTAATGGTGTGTCTCCCTAATGAATGTGATACACATGCATTAGTTTGTGTTGGTACTTGATGTTGGCATTTTTCAGGCACTTCCTACATGGGGTCAGTTGTCCTTAGGCTATGGTTTGTAGAACAGCATCATGATGGAAGTGTTCCTATGTGTATGTCCTGACCCCACTTCACCATCTATTTTCAGCATCAGCACCACCAGGTGAAGGAGACAGGGCACAGCGAAGTGGGGAAGCTACAGGCCACAGGATCTCTGGTCAAGACACCACAGACAGCGAGTACCTAGTGGCCCGGAGGGCGCGGGGAGTGCCACGGATCTTCCACTCCACCTTCTGAATCCTCCTCCAGTGGCCATTCCTTAGTGGTGACGGACCCATCGGGGACACCCCCAGTACCATCTCTGTCCGCCACCCCCTGTTCTATCACCACCCTCCCAGTAGAACCCCACCCAGTTGGCCGTGCCCGCTCACCCAAGAGGGTCTGTGTCTTCTTTGCCCCAGGCACCTCTGCACCAGCCCCTGTTAGCCCTGTTGCCCTCAGTGAGGAGACTTGACATCCTGAGGTCTATCTCTGTGGGTCAGTCCACCATCATGAATACCATCCAGGGCCTGGCAAGCCAGATCCAACAGAGCAATGCGTTCTTGGAGGGAATTCACAGTGCAATTGCTGGCCTACATAGATGATTTCAGGCTCTGGCCTCCGCATTGAAGGCAGCCAGTCACCCCTTGTCTCCCACCTCCCCTCCACCTTCCTCTTCTCAGTCCAAATCCCCCTTCCCACACCCAGCCAAAGCACACAGACAGATCTGAAATCATCTTCCTCAACAGACAACGGAAGCGCACACAAACACAAACATCACAAGACACACCACAGGCATGCACACAAACAACATCCACCTGTAGACACTCCAACAGTCACAACCTGCCCTGACACCCCCTCCACCCTCTGCAACACAGAAATGACACCAGGCACACCTACAAACACCACACCAACATTCAGTGACCCAGCCACCACACCCATCCTACCCACAGACAGCATCCCAGCAGACCCTCAGACATCCATCCCGGTCAACACACTCAGAGACACAACAACCACTGACATTCCTACATGCAGCACATCTACTATACCAGCAGTCACCATCCCAACAGACAGCCACACTCCCACCACGGCATCCCCCAGCACCTCCAAACCCCCTCAGCCCAAAACACATAAACACCTTCACTCACCCACCCAACAGACACCCACCACACACAAGCCCTCCTCCCACAACCCGCACCCAAAACATCCACACCTACACATCATACAACCACTCCCTCACCTTCCTCACCCAAACCCCCTTCTGATGACCATCCCTGTGTGTCTAAAAAAGTCTTCCTATGTAATATTAAAATTTTTCCTAATCCACCCCTGTGAGACGCCCAAAAGATCAATCTCCCTCCAAAGGTTCATTCCTTCCACCTCTAAGACCTCCCAAACCCCCTCCTGCCAGCACCCATGCCCCTCCCCCGCCAAAAAGAAGTCCACCCCTCCCAAGAAGGTTCCCCCAAAACCAAGCCTAAACCCACTCCTCCAAAGCCCAAACCCTCTCCACACCACCCCCAATGCCCTGAGGTGCCTGGCTGCCCCATTGATGCCCCTACCTGTGGAGGTCAGTTAGCAGTAAGGAGTCAAATTGGGCACCTTTTAGTGTCTTTGGTGCTTATTGCACTATTGTGGACTGGCCAATCATCTTAGACAATGCCATTTGTCATAGCTATTACATTAAAGACAACCAATTATTGTTTTTTGGGTTACATCTTTGTCCTGCAATTGATTCCCTAGGTGTTTGTTGTTCCTGGCTGACATTGGTTGAGTGTAAGTATTTGTGTGTGTGGGCTGGTTTCTGATACATGTGTGGTGGTTTGATATACATGGGTTTATGAGTGCTGTGGTCCCCCAAGTGAAGTATGTGCGTGGTGTGTTAGGTTTGTATGTGTATCATAAATATTGTTGTCATGGTATTGTATTGTTTGTGGCGGTATGTATTTGATGTGATTATGTGCAATGTCGACATGTTTGGTGTATGCCTTGTACCCTGATGTGGTTATTGTGCACATGTGGTGTGTGTCGTTGAGTATTGTCCATGCAGACATGGATTGAGTTGAGTTGTGCTTTTTTTATTTGCCTTTGTGTGCATGTGACTGTTTAGGTGTGTGTCTCTCAGGGCTGGCATGTGTATTGTATAGTGTCTGGAGTGGTGTATGCTTTGCCCCCTCACCAATATGTAAGCCTGTGCAGTACCTTTGTTATTGGTAATGCTTGGCTCAGAGTTATGAATGTGGCCAGTTCATGTGGATATGTTTGTTTGGGCCTTGTTGCAAATTACACATTTACCAGTACGGGCTCCTTTCATGTGTAGTCTTGCTGCTGTCTTTGTTGCTGTACTGATCTTGTTGTGGTGTGTTTGTTTTGTGTGTTTGGTATGTTTATGTGTGTGTATTGTGCATGGCCTAGTTGAATCTATGTGCTATGTGTGTAATGTGTGTATCGATTGCTGTGTGGTTTGATGGAGGTGTTTTGTCTCAATGATGGTACATGAATGGATATGTGTGTTGTATGTTTCTCCAGTCCGTGGCTAGTGTTGAGTGTGTGTGAATTGTATTTGTATGTGTGGTGTAGTTGTTGTGAATTTGCATGTTGTGTGGGGTTGTGCGAGCCAGCGCCTGTGTTTTGTTGACATGCATATATGCGTGGTGTTGAAGTGTAATGTGTGTGTGCTGCCTGAGGTGTGCGTGTTGTGTATGTGTGGTATTCCTTGATGCTGTATGTGAGTGTGTGTCGATATGCTGTGATGTGTGAGTGCTGCTCCTTGCACCCCCCCTTCCTATGTTACGGTTTGTTATGTAACAATTTTTAACATTTCACAGTTGACACAGGTGAGTGTGTGTTTACTTACGGGTGTTGTCGTCCTCGCCGGTGTGGATTTCTTTGTCTTTCTGCAAGCAGGAGCAGCAGGATGACCATTGTGGCTCCGAACTTGTATGGCTTTCTGGAGGTGAGCGTCTCCCTTTGCACTATTCGTTTACACCTCCTGCTTGTTATATTTGAATTAGAATAGTAAATCTGATCCTCCTCAGCATACTTACTTTCCCAAATGTTTGTGGGACTGGAGTTAGTATAGTAAACCTGCTTCCATCCCCCCAACCCCAACCTTCCTCACCAATGTATGTACTTTCCCCTGTGGTTGTTAGACTGGAGTTAGAATAGCAATATACTGTATTAGAGTATATTTAATTTAAAAAGTATATTTTCTTTTGATTTGTTTTTATTTTTCTATTGTGTTGTTTTCTTCAAATTAGTTTTTATTCTCGTTTTGTGTTTTAGAATTATGAAATTACTAAATGTTATATTTTTTTAAAACATGTTTTATGGTTGAATACATTTAAAACATGTTTTATATACTTTTTACATTATTAACCTCTTAGCTGCTGGGCCTTTTCCTCCCCCAGTGCTGAGCCCTTTTTTGGCTATTTGGGGTAGTTCACGCTTAGGCCTTCATAACTTTTTGTCCACATAAGCTATCCACGTCAAATTTGCGTCCTTTTTTTCCAACATCCAAGGGATTCTAATGGTACCCAGAGTTTGTGGTTTCCTCTGGAGGAGACCAAGAAATTAGCCAAAATACAGTGAATATTTCATTTTTTTCAAAAAAATGGGAAAAAAGGGCTGCCGAAGAAGGCTTGTGTTTTTTTCCCTGAAAATAGCATCAACAAAGGGTTTCTGGTGCTGAAATCACCATCTTCCCACCTTTTAGGAACGGGCAGACTTGAATCAGAAAACCACATTTTTCAACACAATTTTGGCATCTTACTGGGACATACCCCATTTTTACTATTTTTGGTGCTTTCAGCCTCCTTCCAGTTAGTGACAGGAATGGGTGTGAAACCAATGCTAAACATTTCTGAAAAGTAGACAAAATTCTGAATTCAGCAAGGGGTCATTTGTGTCGATCCTACAAGGTTTTCCTACAGAAAATAACAGCTGAAATAAAACAATATTGAAAGTAAGCTGAAAAAAACAGCAATTTTTTTCCACGTTTTACTCTGTAACTTTTTCCTGCAATGTCAGATTTTTTAAAGCAATATACCGTTAAGTGTGCTGGACTCTTCCGGTTGCGAGGATATATAGGGCTTGTAGGTTCATCAAGATCCCTAGGTACCCAGAGCCAATAAATGAGGTGCACCTTGCAATGGGTTTTCATTCTATACAGGGTATACAGCAATTCATTTGCTGAAATATAAAGACTGAAAAATAGGTGTCAAGAAAACCTTTGTATTTCCAAAATGGGCATAAGATAAGGTGTTGAGAAGCAGTTGTTATTTGCACATCTCTGAATTCCGGGGTGCCCATACTAGCATGTGAATTACAGGCCATTTCTCAAATAGACGTCTTTTTTACACACTGTCTTACATTTGGAAGGAAAAAATGTAGAGAAAGACAAGGGGCAATAACACTTGTTTTGCTATTCTATGTTCCCCCAAGTCTCCCGATAAAAATGGTATGTCACTTGCGTGGGTAGGCCTAATGCTCGCGACAGGAAACGCAACATGGACACATCACATTTTTACATTGAAATCTGACGTGTTTTTTGCAAAGTGCCTAGCTGTAGATTTTGGCCTCTAGCTCAGCCGGCACCTAGGAAAGCCTACGAAACCTGTGCATTTTTGAAAACTAGACACCTAGGGAAATCCAGGATGGGGTGACTTGTGGGGCTCTCACTGGTTTCTGTTACCCAGAATCCTTTGCAAACCTCAAAATTTGGCCAAAAAAACACTTTTTCCTCACATTTCGGTGACAGAAAGTTCTGGAATCTGAGAGGAGCCACAAATTTCCTTCCACCCGGTGTTCCCCCAAGTCTCCCGATAAAAATGGTACCTCACTTGTGTGGGTAGGCCTAGCGCCCGCGACAGGTTATGCCCCAAAACACAACGTGGACACATCACATTTTCCCAAAGAAAACAGACCTGTTTTTAGCAAAGTGCCCAGCTGTGGATTTTGGCCTCTAGCTCAGCCGGCACCTAGGGAAACCTAGCAAACCTTGGCATTTTTTAAAACTAGACACCTAGGGGAATCCAAGATGGGGTGACTTGGGGGCTCTGACCAGGTTCTGTTACCCAGAATCCTTTGCAAACCTCAAAATGTGGTTAACAAAACACTTTTTCCTCACATTTCGGTGACAGAAAGTTCTGGAATCTGGGAGGAGCCACAAATTTCCTTCCACCCAGCGTTCCCCCAAGTCTCCCGATAAAAATGATACCTCACTTGTGTGGGTAGGCCTAGCACCCGCGACAGGAAATGCCCCAAAACACAACGTGGACACATCCCATTTTTTGACCGAAAACAGAGGTGTTTTTTGCAAAGTGCCTACCTGTAGATTTTGGCCTCTAGGTCAGCCGGCACCTAGGGAAACCTACCAAACCTGTGCATTTTTTAAAACTAGAGACCTAGGGGAATCCAAGATGGGGTGACTTGTGGGGCTCTGACCAGGTTCTGTTACCAAGAATCCTTTGCAAACCTTACAATGTGGCTATAAAAACACTTTTTCCTAACACTTCGGTGACAGAAAGTTCTGGAATCTGATAGGAGCCACAAATTTCCTTCCACCCAGCGTTCCTCCAAGCCTCCCGATAAAAATGGTACCTCACTTGTGTGGGTAGGCCTGGTGCTCGCGACAGGAATAGATCACACAACGGTCAATGTTGGTCCTTACATGAGGCAGCTGTTGACCCTGGGGTGATCCATTCCTGACGCAGGCACTAGGTATAGGCACTCAAGTGGGGTAGTGTTTTTATCAGGACAGGTGAGGAATCACTGGGTGGTAGGAATTTTGTGGATCCCAGCATATTCCTGTAGTTTGTGTGACAGAAATGCGAGAAAAATAGAGTTTTTATTCAACATTTCAGCTTTGCAGGGTATTCTGGGTAAGAAAACTTTGGGGAATCCACACACGTCACCCCTCTGTGGACTCCCACGAATGTCTAGTTTCCAGAAATGTTTGGGTTTAGTATGTTTCTCTATATGGCCGCCGAACCCAGGACCAAAAACACAGGTGCCTGCCTTACAAAACCAGTTTGTTTTGTGAGAGATAATTTTGATGTCTCCACAATATGATTTGGGCGGTGGAATTTGGGGCTGAACTAAATTGGGGAGCTCCCAAGAAAGCACGCTCTCTCTCTGCTTGCCGCCGCATTCACCTGCTCTCTGGGTTGGGCTAACCCACTATTACCCCATTGCACAGACTGTGCTTGCGAAGGGACAGCAGGACTGTCCTTATCACCTCCCTCATAATTTACTGGAAGAGGAGATATCGAATGTGACTCCTCCGACTGAAAAATCACTCCCAGAGTCTGCGCCATTGTCCTATCCCTCAGATGCTGTCTCAGTATCTGATGTCTCAGTCTCTGATCCTATGTCAGAGCTGTCCTCTATAACCCGAGTGACGGCAGCAGTCATCCATCAAGATGCCATCTCTGCTATTGGCTAAACTGTTGCTCTAAAACACTAGCCTACGTAGACAGTCACAAAATCGATGGTGTGTGTGAGATATGTGCAACAGTAGAGGCCACCTTATCTGCGCTTCTTCCCTCAATCAGCACGTTCTTTCAAGACACTCCAAAAACATCTTGTCACATACCATTCGTCACAGTCTTTAGCACCTCCTGCGCCCAGTCCAACAATCATTATTGGTGCTCCCACTCCCTCCTCCTCGGATTCCCTCATTACCACCCAGCAAAAGTGCCCTTCATCTCTCCATAGCCGCCCCCCACCCCGCACATACATTTCATTTGTATTATAGCGCAGGTAATGGCTGACTTTACTAATGTACTCAGCTATTGACATAAAATACAGATTTGCTCTTTGCAGTAGGCATATAAACCTTCTGCACTTCTTTATGGCACTAAAACTGCACCTAGACATAAGTCTGATCCTTTTGTAGCAGAAACATAATCACAATACTTACTTTTTTATTGCTGCCTAAAAGCTACAGTTCAAATGCGTCAGTTGAAGTATGTGCATTGCTTTGAAGACGCAAGCTGCAACTGCAAGACAACTGGTGGCAAATATATATATATATATGTATATATATAGATCACTTTTATAAGAGGGTCTGGTTTTCCTACCAGAGTGAAGTCAAAAGCAAACTCCAAATTAACTAGTGCTTAATTCTCTGGTAGCTTGGCACAAGAGCAGTCAGCCTTTACTTAGAGGCAATGTGCAGCACTTCAAACAGTAATAAAATGAAACTCCCACACCAATTTAGTACAATAGTGTAAAATGTAATACATTATTAGAGACCAAAATGATGAAAATCCAATCAGTAGAATTAGAGATGTGCAATTTCACAAATTTAAGGTAAGTATATCACCTAAAAGCACAAAGGTTCCTCTTGTGGGTATCTGGTTGTGCGAGACCGGGTGAAAGTCATAAGTTCAGGCTGACTGCGATGGAGCACAGTCTGGAAACAGGAACCAGGTTAGTCCTGTTGAAAGTTTTACCTTCAAAAGTCCATCAAAAATAATTCTGTTGGCAATCGAGGGTGCCAGGAGGGGCAGGGAGAGCATTCCCAGATGGTCACTGATGCAGCCCAAAGAGCAGGCTAGGCATCTCAGGCAGCTGAACAGCCAAACCAGCGAAGGCATCACCTCGTTCAGAGCCGCTACTGCCACCCACTGCCGAAAAATCAAGAACACTAGGAAGGACGCACTCCGGGAGCACATTAACCCCTCCGCATACAACTCTAAGGAACTCTTCTCAGTCATCAACAAGTTCACAGATCCCCTCCGAAGCCACCATCATCCCCCATCACAGGGCCTCTGCGACAAACTCACCATCTTTTTCCACCGCAAGATCCAGGACATCTACAACAGCTTCCTCCCAGAAAATCCTGTCACCGGAACCTGTGACCGAGCCTCCCCCCCAGAACCCACCCAGACCATCCACAGCTGGTCCAAGCTCTCCACAGACGAAACAATCAGCATCATGAACAGCACCCACTCCGGAGCCTCCACAGACCCCTGCCCGCACCATATATACATCAGAGCCAGCGCATCCATCGCCCCGAGCTCTGGAACACAATCAACTGCTCCATCAACACTGGCACCTTTCCCGAGTAATGGAAACATGCCGAAATACGCCCTCTCCTGAAGAAACCTTCGGCCGACCCATTAGAACGAAAGAATTTCCGGCCCATCTTGCTTCTACCCTGCTTCGCCAAAGTACTGGAGGAAGCAAGCAACGTACAACTATGGAATTTCATCCAGGCCAACAACTCCCTAGACAGCTCCCAGTTTGGCTTCCGCAGCAACCACAGAACGGAGACAGCCCTCCTGTCAGCCACTGATGACATCCTATTACTCCTAGACTGCGGCCACACCACATCGCTCATACTACTCGACCTCTCAGCAGCTTTCAACACTGTCTCCCACAGCACCATGCACGCCAGACTCCACAAAATAGGAATCCGTGGAAGAACACTGGAAGGGATCCACTCCTTCCTCTCTGGGAGGACGCAGAGGGTCAGACTCCTGCCCTACACATCCAGATCCACAGGAGTCAACTGCGGAGTCCCCCAAGGATCCTCACTGAGCCCCACACTGTTCAACATATACATGGTCCCTCTCGCAGCCATCGTCAGAAGCCACGGTACGAACATCGTGTCACATGCCGATGACAAACAACTCATCATTTCCCTCACCTAAGACCCGGTCACTGCCAAAAGAAACTTCCACTCAGGAATGGAAGTTGTTGTCACCTGGATGAGAGAAAGCTGCCTCAAGCTCAATTCTGACAAGACTGAGCTCATCCTCTTTGGAAATGCCACCTCGGCTTGGGACGACTCCTGTTGGCCCACATCCCTCAGCACCCCCCCTGCACCAACTGAGCACGCCCACAACCTAGGCATCATCCTCGACTCCTTCCTATCCATTACCCACCAGATAAACTCAGTCACCTCCTCCTGCTAGCACACATTCTGCAAACTTCGGAAGATCTTCAGATGGATCCCAGCAGACTGTCGCAGACAGTCACCACACCTTAGTCACAAGCAAGCTCGACTACGGCAACGCCCTCTTTGCCGGCACCTCAACTAGAAACATCAAAAAGCTACAACTCATCCAGAATGCCACTGCCAGACTCATTCTGGACTTCCCACGCCGAGAACACATCTCCCAACACCTGAGGACCCTCCACTGGCTACCGGTCGAGAAGCGAATCACCTTCACGTACAAGTGTCACGTTTTAGATGCTCCTCAGACTCGGCGCGATGCAAATAAGGGTCCGCCTCCTGACTCCACCAAGTCACCTATATAAACCACGGTGCATTGGAGTAATCGGGTGAGGGAAGGAAGGGGAAGGAACAGCAGGGACGGGATATCTGTAAAGAGAGGAATACACAGAGTTAATATCACATTGCCTGTCTACTCTCGCAATGTCTCGCTAAAGTACCAACGACCGTACCTGCCCATAACTCATGAGGGCAGAACTAATCCAACACCTATCTGTGCTCCATCTGAATCATAGATGGACGCCCCAAGCCAACAATTAATACCGATGATCTCCAAGGGGTTGCTCAACACCCACATTTATACAAGATAGTCACGAAATAATGAGGAGACAGAACAAAGAGAAAGGGAATAAAATTAACGATGATAAGAACATATCTCGTAGTCCTTTCTATGACTCAGTTAATCCACTAAGCCCCAGGTCATAGTCACGCAATTTGTAGGAATAACCCGGTGTTAATTCATTACGTATCGAAAAGAAAAATCGTCCCGGCAGTTCAATTCCCGCAAAAATAAACATTAACCCCTTGTCGAAGCCAAAACTATAATGTTCTCTGGCCCCAAGGATAATCGTGCTTTATTGGTAACTCAAACAAAAGACCGCCGTGCTTCAGAAGTTACCAGTGTCCTTATCGAACTGAAAAAGAAAGGTGAGGGATTCCGGCACCAAATCGTCTCACCGCTACCACTTCTCCTTCGTGGCAGGTTCCTCTGGGAAAATAAACTCGACACTCCCCCTGATATTGGGAAGGTCCCAGGCTCCACGGAAAACCGAAGGAGGAATTAAACCTCCTTGCAAACAACTCAACCTCGGAAACGCCGTCAGCAAGAGCCCTCGTTGCCCCTCCGACTGGTTTCTAGGAAACGAATAACGCACATTACTTCCTGTATGTGCTTGCTTTTTAAGCGACCTCTTCCCCTCTAGGCGTCATGGGATATGTAGTCCAAAAGGACTATGTTATCCCGATCGGCAATGTAGGCGCCGTGGCTAACACCTGACAGTACGCCCGCCTCCAAAGCGCCTCCTAGGACCAGGTTTAGAGGGATGACGGGCATGAAACAGCCGTACTGCCCTAGGGGCATGGACATTGCTTTCCGGCTCCCATGAATCGTCCTCAGCATTGTACCCCTTCCATGAAACCAAGTACCACAGCTGACCCCCCCGTCGTTTGGAATCCAACACTCTGCGCACCTCGTACTCCAGCTGCCCATCTCTGACCACCGGAGGCACCGCCTGCCGGGTCGCTGAAAGAGCCGGTTTCAAAAGGCTGCAATGAAATACCGGATGGATCCTTAAGGAAGCAGGTAAGTTGAGACGGTAAGCCACAGGGTTTATCTGGCGTAACACCTCATAGGGACCAATGTAACGAGGATGAAAGACGCTACGCATCTTGAAGCGTATATACTTGGTGGAAAGCCACACTCTATCGCCTGGCTGATATGCCGGCCCCTCACGCCGATGTTCATCACCCCACCTTTTATACTGTTCTTTGGCCTTCTCTAGATTGAGTCTTATCTTCTTTTGCACGGATTGCAGATTCTTAATCATGGCATGAACCGTAGGTTGATCCGTGACTTCCCTAGGTATGTTTATGGGCAACATTTCCGCGTGGAACCCCGTGTTAGCACGAAAAGGAGATTCTCGTATCGAACTATGCCAAGCATTGTTGTATGATAGTTCTGCCAGCCATAGCAACGAAACCCAGGATTCATGAGCGTCCTTTGCATAGCACCTCAGATATTTTTTCAGGGTTTGATTGAGGCGCTCCGTCTGGCCATCGGTTTGTGGGTGAAAACTGGTGGACAGTGCGGATTCAATGCGCAGCACCTTGCACCACATACGCCAAAACCTAGCAACAAACTGGGGGCCTCTGTCCGAAATAATGGTTCTCGGTAGACCATGTAACCGCACCACTTGAGACAAAATTAGATGGGCGGTTTGACTGGCTGTAGGCAGATTTCTACAAGGGAGAAAATGACCCATCTTGGTAAGGCTATCGATTACCACCATGATAGCGTTGTACCCCTGATCCATTGGTAATCCTACCACAAAATCCACGCTAATGGTTTGCCATGGTTTATCCGGAGTGGGCAAAGGTATCAGTTTGCCCTGGCTCTTCGCGTTTTCTCCCTTGGCCCGTGCACATATCTCACACCGAGCCACCCAGGCCGCAACGTCTTTAGCCCAACCTTCCCACCTGAAATGTCGTCGAACTATTTGCGCCGTTTTGGTGTAACCAGGATGACCAGCCGTTACCGCATCATGACACCAATTAAAGGCTTGCACTCGGAGTTCATGTGTTGGCAAATACAAACGATTACCTTGCAACGGTATTCCATGCTTAAGGGTACGGTCCTGACTTAACTCCGCCCATTTCTTCCACTGAGCAGCAGACTTATGCTTAGAAACCTTTTCTAAGAAATGGGAGATATGAAGGGCACAAAGCACTCGTTCAGGTTTGATGATTGCTTCCTCAGGTCTTGAAGCGATGGTTCTCACGTCCTCTTGTCGAGACAGTGAATCTGCCTTGCGATTGTCAACCCCAGGACGGAAGGTCACCACAAACTCGTATTCTGAAAAAAACAGCATCCACCTCATTTGCCGCTGGGTAAGTTGTCTTGCCTCCTTCATATACTGCAGATTTCGGTGATCCGTATATACCGTGACCGGGTGTTGAGCTCCCCATAGGTAGTGTCGCCATTCTTGGAATGCCTTTTTGATGGCTAACAATTCCTTTTCTGCCACCGTATAGTTAAGTTCCGCAGCCGATAGTTTCCTAGATAAAAACGCAACAGGATGAAGCTGTCCAGAGGTTTTGTTTCTTTGTGATAACACGGCCCCTATCGCTATATCCGAGGCATCCGCTTCGACGATAAAAGGGGCATCCGGCTGGGGATGTTGAAGTATAGGTGCGGAGCAGAAGGCCTGTTTCAAAAAGCAAAAGGCCTCCTCTGCTTCCTCTGACCAAACAAAAGACACCCCCTTTCTTAGTAACCTTGTTATAGGTGACACAATGTGAGAAAAATGAAAGATGAATCTTCTATAGTAATTGGAAAACCCAAGGAAGCATTGCACGTCTCTCACACTATTGGGTACTGGCCACTCCTGAACAGCCTGTATTTTTCTTGTCGGCATGCAAAACCCTTCAGGGCTTAAATCCACCCCCAAGAACTCAACCTTCCGGACATGGAACTCGCATTTGCTCAGTTTGCAAAAAAGACTATGCTGTCGCAATGCTAGGAGTACTAAGGAAACATGGTCAGAGTGGCGCTCCAGGGATGTGGAATACACCAGAATGTCATCTATATAAACGATCATGAAACGGTCTACGTATTCCTTGAGAACATCGTTCAGAAAATACTGGAATGCCGCCGGGGCGTTACACAACCCGAACGGCATTACCAAGTACTCAAACAGACCATAACGGGTTTTAAACGCCGTTTTCCACTCGTCCCCTTCGCGGACTCTGACCAAATGGTAAGCTCCCTTCAGGTCCAACCTTGTATAGATTACCGCCTCTTTCACCTGTTCCAATAACACAGGAATGAGAGGAAGAGGGTATCTATTCCTCACTGTATTCTTGTTCAGCATTCGATAATCGATGCAGGTTCTCAACTCTTTATTAGCTTTAGCTATGAAAAAGAGTGGAGAGGCTGCCAGAGAACAAGATGGTCTAATGAACCCGATCTCCAGGAAGTGATCCAAGTATTTTCTCAAATGCTTGGTTTCTGGGTCTGATAGAGCATATACCCTACAGGAAGGAAGGAGAGCTCCAGGAATCAGATCTATCTTGCAATCATATACACGATGGGGTGGCAATGTCTCAGCCTGACCTTCGTCGAACACATCCTTGAACTCGGCATAAACAGAGGGCAATATCACTGTTTTCTCCATCACTGTGGTCAACTGTAACCCTTGAGCCAATGCTAACATTGGGGATTCGTCATACAAGAAGCAGTTATTCTCACACCTCGAGGACTGAAAACTAACCGTCTTGGTTTGCCAATCTATAACAGGATTGTGTTTTCTTAACCAGGGCATTCCTAAAACAATTTCATACTGAGGAGCCTCTATTATATCCAGTCTAATTCTTTCTTTATGTTCCGGAGATACCCCCTTGAAGATCAACCCAACGTCCTCAGTATGTTCTGTAAGGGGCCCAGATTTCAGCGGTGTACCATCAACCGCCAACACTATTTCGGGGTCCTTTCTCGGAATGCTAGGAAGTCCCAATCTCCTAACCACCCCTGCATCTATGAAATTTCCCGTGGCTCCGGAGTCTATCATCGCCCATACTGGAAAATTTCGTTCTTTGGACACCAGCTCCACTGCTAACAAAAGGTGGGACGCCTTTTGCTCCTGTGGAAAAAGGGCTAAGGAAGTTAACCGTAACACCGGTTGAGGTTCTATAACGGGCAATTCCTCTTTCTCCGATGTTTTTCCTGCCGTAACCGCTGTCTTTTGGGTGGGGGAGTAGGAGAATCTCTTACGTGGTTTCTGGGGACACTCTCTTACATAATGACCCTTCCTGCCGCAATACATGCACAACCCCTGTACCCTCCTACTCTCCTTCTCGGACTTCGACAAGGGTGCCCTAATGGCTCCCACGTCCATAGGCTCCCCACCTATATCATTGGGAGTAGAAACAGATCGCACTTCCCTTTCTGGAATGCCTGGTCGCCTATCCCCCGCTCTACGCTCTCCCCTTCTTTCTGCTAATCTGTGATTCAGTCTCAGGGTAAGATTCATAAGATCTGTACAAGTGGAAGGCTGCGGGTCTATTTGAGCGAGTATATCTTTCATGTCGTCTCGTAAACCTTGATAGTAGAGAGACATTCTCTTCTCTTCTGGCCACCCTGATTCTGCCACCAATCTATTAAAGGTCGTGAGATAAGAGACCAGATCAGACCTCCCCTGTCTCAACTCCAGTAATTCCCTGTCAGCACTAAAAGTGGTTGTTCTATGATCAAACACCCTCTCGAACGCCGTCCGAAAGGCATTCCAGTCTGATAACAAGGGGTCATCGTTCCTGACTAATGGTACGGCCCAATTGGCTGCGTCTCCCGAGAGATAAGAAATAGCGAACATTACCCTGGAAAGGTTAGAGGGAAAAGACGCGGGTCTACAAGAGAATTGTAGAGACAACTGAGTTAGAAAGGCCTGAACTTTCCTGGGGTCCCCTGAATACCGTTCCGGGCTGGCCAAAGGGATAGGAGGGGAGACATTCACGGTTACCTGTGGTGTGGATGCTGAAGCATCAAAGGGATTCCTAGTAAGCCTTTCTACCTTTTCCTTTAACGCTGCTGCCTCCACCCTAGAATTAGCCAACTCTTGTTGCACTACTACTAACGCCTGTAATACATCATCCATAGACGCCATCTTTGCATTACACCGAGCGGGAGGAGCGTTATTCGCCGGTGCGTTATTCTGTCACGTTTTAGATGCTCCTCAGACTCGGCGCGATGCAAATAAGGGTCCGCCTCCTGACTCCACCAAGTCACCTATATAAACCACAGTGCATTGGAGTAATCGGGTGAGGGAAGGAAGGGGAAGGAACAGCAGGGACGGGATATCTGTAAAGAGAGGAATACACAGAGTTAATATCACATTGCCTGTCTACTCTCGCAATGTCTCGCTAAAGTACCAACGACCGTACCTGCCCATAACTCATGAGGGCAGAACTAATCCAACACCTATCTGTGCTCCATCTGAATCATAGATGGACGCCCCAAGCCAACAATTAATACCGATGATCTCCAAGGGGTTGCTCAACACCCACATTTATACAAGATAGTCACGAAATAATGAGGAGACAGAACAAAGAGAAAGGGAATAAAATTAACGATGATAAGAACATATCTCGTAGTCCTTTCTATGACTCAGTTAATCCACTAAGCCCCAGGTCATAGCCACGCAATTTGTAGGAATAACCCGGTGTTAATTCATTACGTATCGAAAAGAAAAATCGTCCCGGCAGTTCAATTCCCGCAAAAATAAACATTAACCCCTTGTCGAAGCCAAAACTATAATGTTCTCTGGCCCCAAGGATAATCGTGCTTTATTGGTAACTCAAACAAAAGACCGCCGTGCTTCAGAAGTTACCAGTGTCCTTATCGAACTGAAAAAGAAAGGTGAGGGATTCCGGCACCAAATCGTCTCACCGCTACCACTTCTCCTTCGTGGCAGGTTCCTCTGGGAAAATAAACTCGACACTCCCCCTGATATTGGGAAGGTCCCAGGCTCCACGGAAAACCGAAGGAGGAATTAAACCTCCTTGCAAACAACTCAACCTCGGAAACGCCGTCAGCAAGAGCCCTTGTTGCCCCTCCGACTGGTTTCTAGGAAACGAATAACGCACATTACTTCCTGTATGTGCTTGCTTTTTAAGCGACCTCTTCCCCTCTAGGCGTCATGGGATATGTAGTCCAAAAGGACTATGTTATCCCGATCGGCAATGTAGGCGCCGTGGCTAACACCTGACAACAAGGCCATACGCAACACAGGACCAGCCCACCTGAACCAACAAGTCTCCTTCCACATCCCCGCCAGATCCCTCCTCTCCTCCCAGATGGCCCTGGACACCATCCCTCGCATCTGCAAAACCACCTCCGGAGGATGATCCTTCACCTACATTGCAACAAAGAGCTGGAACAACTTCTCCCGGCACCTCAGACAAAGCCCGTCGCTCACCATCTTCAGGAAGAACCTCAAGATGTCGCTCTTCAGATGAGGCTCCTCTCCTTCCCCCCCTGCATCTTGAGACCCTCACGGGTGAGTAGACGCGCTTTACAAAAACTGATTGTCGCTGAAGCTCAAAAAACCTGTTGACCACTGTGGATGGTTGTTGCTAGAGATTGCCTTGGCGGTAACACATGGGCTGTCAATGCTGTACCGCTACGTGCCGATCTTGAGTTGCCTGGCGTTCCTGTTGGTTGGTGTGGCTCGAAAAGTTGGATTCACCTGACCATCACATTGGTAGGCACCATAGACAGCAAGATCTTGGAGTAAACACGCCTGTTCGCAGTCACGAAGAGCCCAAAACCTAAGGATTTCTCTTTTTCTTTGAGAACAAGCTCAATTGACACCACACCAAGAGTTAGGACCTGAAGGGCACCTCTTGGGGATCAGGCACCCCCTCCAGCAGAGGCCAGTAAGACTCAGGCAGGTCCAGTTGCAGATCCAGTTGTAGGTCCTGGCAGCAGGTCAGCTGGGCAGATGCAGGGAACCTCTAGAGCTTGTCATGTTCCTGTAGCTCAGAACAGGAGGTCAGTCAGCTGACACTTGGAGTCGCTTCAGTCTGGGATGAAACAAGCAGGGCAACAGGCAGCAGGACAGCAGAGTAGCAGGGCAGCAGAGAGACAGTACTTCTGGCAGCAAATCAGCACAACAGTCCTTCTTCTGTAGTATCCTGAGGTATACTGAAGAATTGGGTGTGCGGGTAGGAGAAGTTTCTAGAGGCATCCACCCCCAGAGGTGCTTGGAATTTCCTGCCTCCCTGCCCAGGCCCCAGTTGGCCTGGGACACAAAAGACTAGTGTCAAATCCTTTGTGAGTGTGTTTAGGCAGAGTCTTTGTGATGTGAAAGTGTAGTAGGTGACAGCTCAGCCCCCTCACCAAGTCAGAGATGGCTCATCCTGCCAACACCTATTCCCCCTTTGTCTCACTGTCTGGGAGCAATACACAAAACCCAGCTACCAGCTACACCTAGTCATGGGACCCAGGATACAGGCTAGGACATGTAAAAGTTAAAAGTGCATGTCCAACATTTTAAATGTAGTGCACCTTGATCTCTGGGCTTTGCATGGCCTACCACAAGGATTACTTATATGTATTAAAAAGGGAGGTTTGGGCCTTGTAAGAGGTTTATCCTACCAGGTCGAGATGGCAGTTTAAAGCTGCACACAATGGCTGCAGTTACAGGCCTGAGACATTTTAAAAAAGGGCTACTTTAGTGAGTGGCACATTTAGTTCTGCAGACCAACTAGTAACATTTGCTTTACAGACCCTGGGTACATGTAGTGCTACTTTACTAGGGTCTTACAAGTAAATTAAATGTGCCAATTAGGTAGAAGCCAATTGTACATGTTTATAGGTGAGAGCACAAGCACTTTAGCACTGTTTAGCAGTGGTAAAGTGTACAGAGTTCCCAAAAGCCAATTAAAACAGGTTCAGAAAACCGGAGGGTGAAGTCTAAAAGTTTGAGGATGATATTCCAGAAAGGGCCAAGTCCAGTACTAGGAATATAATTTGGGTTGTAGAAATATTTTTAATACAGAAATATATCCTCTGGGTAATTGGTAAAATATGAGTATACACCCTTTAAGCCATCATCCAAATATAGATTGAAATCTTGATTTGTCAAATGTGTATTTCCTATAATTTTCATGAAACTGAATATTGCTCCTCACCTACACTCCAGATTGACTTTCAAGCCCTTACTAAAATGATTGTTTGTGACTATAAGTGTGTTTTAAAAGTGCACATTCACCTTTTCAGTCATCCCCCTCAATGGGAGCATTTCTGTGGTGTTGCCGCGTCCTCGTGACTCCCGTTTTACGTCTCGAGCTCGTGATAGAGAGAGCTCGAGACACTCGGAGTCAAGAGGACGGTTAAGGCGGTAGCTGCAACATCGCAGCGGTCTATATTTTGATTAAAAGAGCTTTACCTTACCTACGCTTGTAGTCATGTTTACTACAAGTATTTCTCGCGACGAGTAGACCGCTGCATCGGACCCATTTTCCTCGTCAAAACCAAGCAGGAAGTACAGCTAGTAATAGTAATGTCAATCTGAGCTCATGATTGGTTACTTATTTTTTGTTTTCAGGAAGAGTTGAAGCAGTTACTTTGAATTTTTGGTCCAACTCTGCCATCTCATGGAATTAAGAGATACTGCATTTTGATTTTAAGAAGGAAAATAATTTTGACAGTTCATTTTATTTTTGTTTGTTTGCTGCTTATATTACAAGGAAACATCAGCGGTTTTTTTTTAACTGTGATCTGCTGTGGATCTTATATTGATACAGACGTAAAAGTAAAGAAGGTTAAGTAAAAATTGTTGCTGGGTTTCTTCAGCTTTCATTTTCTTCTGCGTCACACACCCTGTGATATTACTTACCTTCTGCACTTGTACTGTTTTAAGAATGCAGTCTGTGAATCCACCTCCATTTTTTTTGGAAACACCGGGTAACCCTCCAATTCCATGGAAAAATTGGTTTGATGCATTTGAGATGTACTTAGGAGCAATTGGTGCAGCACGCTTCCGTCCTGAAAGAAAAAAAAATATTTTACTCCATTCCCTAGGATTTGAAGGGAGATCTGTTTTTAAATATCTTCCTGCCTTGGTATTGGAAGAAGGAGAAGAGATTGATGAGTATGCAGAAACAGTAAAAAAATTGGAACTGAGGTTTGACATACAACCCAGTTTAGTCGTTATTAGGCACAAGTTTTTCAAAAGAGAACAAAATCCTGGTGAAGACGTGGATACCTTTGTATCAGCACTGAGAAAACTTGCAGCTGATTGCCAATTTCAGGCGTTTAGTGACCAGCTGGTCAGGGACCAATTTATTGCTAAATGCACGGACAAGACTATTCAACAAAAACTTCTTTCCTTGAGCAATCCGTCACTGGATGAGACATTACGATTGGCAAAGAGCATTGAGACGTCTAAAGTGTCTGTGAAGGAACTGGAATCCAGAACGACAGAAAATATAGGATTGGTGAATTCTCAGGATGGAAAAATGTTAAAGTCAACTAAGACTTTTTCCAAACCATTTTTTAAGCAAAGCAACATTTGTTTTCGGTGTGGTAATCTGAACCATATTAAGAGTGGCAGAAGATGTCCTGCTAAGAATGCCACATGCAGGAAGTGCAACAAAGTTGGACACTTTGCCAAAGTGTGTCAGAGTGGCACAATGAGTGTTGGTTATCAACAGGGTTCAGGGATTTTTCCAAATGGTTCAGGGGTGGCGTATGTTACAGAAGTAGATAATAATGATGTAGATAGAATCCAAGAAGAGTTCAGAGACATGGTGATGATTGTCACAGAGGATCACATAGTGACTGGAGATCCTACTAGATGTGTGGATCCTTATGTTGAAATTGGTGTTGGTGACAAAGTGATCAAACTTTTGGTGGATTCTGGAGCTCGGATCACAATGATTACTCAAGAGCTGTGCAAGGAGGTTTGGGGAGAGAGAACTCTCTGTGCACCTGACAGAGCACCTGTCTCCTATGAAGGGAGAAAGATTGAATTGGCTGGTTATTTCGAAGATGTACTTGAGTTCAAGGGAAGGAGAATTTTTGGCAAGGTTTATGTGGCGATAAAGGGACTAAACATTTTAGGTTGGTTCCATCAAGGTTTATTCCAAATGGTTTTGAGGCCAGGCACTAAGGAACAGGTATCTGTTGTAGAATCAGGTGATTATGCAGCCAATCTGATAAAGGATTTTCCTTTGGTATTTTCTGAAACGTTGGGCACCATTGAAGGATTTACTCATGTGATAAAAGTAAAAGAGGGAGCCATTCCAGTGAAACACAAATTTAGGAGTGTACCATTCAGTGTGAGGGACAAATTGGAAAGGGAGTTGAAGGACTTGTGTATGAAAGGTATCATTGAACCTATAGATTCCTCTTTGTGGCTGTCTCCCTTGGTTATTGCAAGGAAGAAAAATGGCGATTTGAGGGTCTGTGTGGATCTGCGCAGTTTGAATAAACATATTTGGGTAGACTCGCATTCTTTACCTAATATTACGGGAATGCTGGCCACTATTGGTGAATCAAGGTGGTTTTCCAAGTTGGATCTAGCTACAGCATATCATCAGATTGTTCAAGACCCGGCCTCAAGGCATCTTACTGCTTTTGTTTCACCTTTGGGCACATTTCAGTATTGCAGGATGCCTTTTGGGTTAGCCTCAGCAGCAGCTGTTTTTCAGCGAGTAATGTCTCAGATGCTAAAGGATGTAAAAGGGGTAGCTGTATTTCAAGATGATGTTTTGATCCATGCAGTGTCCAAAGAGGAACATGATCACATTGTGAGGAAAGTGTTAAGAATCATGCAGGAAAAAGGAGTGGTTCTAAAAAGTGAAAAATGCTAATTTTTGCGTAATAGAGTCGAATATTTAGGACATGTTGTTTCCGAATAAGGGATTGAACCCAAACCAGGGTTGGTCAAAGCGATTATGAATGCTTCTCCACCATCAGACAAAACAGGATTGAAGTCTTTTATTGGTTTGTGCGAATTTTATTCACGGTTCATGAGTGATTACGCTGCTAAAACTAAACCTTTAATGAATTTGTTAAAGAAAAATGTTGTTTTTGTTTGGAGTAAGGATTATCAGGAAACGTTTGAGTGGATTAAGTCACAACTAGTTGGGCCTAAAATTTTGAAACCTTTTGATCCAGACGTGCAGTGTATTATAACTGTCGATGCAAGCAGTTTCAGTGTGGATGCTGTGTTGACTCAGGCGAAAGAAGGTATAGAAAAAACTTTGGGATATGCATCAAGAGTTTTGAGAGGGTCTGAATTAAACTTTTCTGTTATTGAAAAAGAATTGTTGGCATGTTGGTGGGCTATAAGGAAGTTTCATCCGTATGTCTGGGGAAACAAGTTTGTGTTGTGCACAGATCATAGTCCTCTTATTCCTATTTTGACTGGAGACAAAATCAGAGAATCAACACCTCGCATTTGTAGATTGGTCACAAAATTATTGCAATATGATTTTGAAGTCCGTTATGTTCCAGGTAACAAGAATGTTAGAGCGGATTTCCTATCTAGATTTCCACTGGTTGAGGATGCGGGTGTTGGTGAGGATGAAGTTGAAGATGATGTTGATAACTGTTTTATAGCAGCTGTTGATCTGGAAGATATGTGCGCAATAAGTGAATGTGAGTGGAAAAGGGAAAAACTTGGTGTTGGCTCAAATTGTAAAATTTATAAAAGAAGGGTGGCCCAGAGAAAGAAATGTACCTATTCAATTCCAAACTTTTGTCAAGGTGTCAGGTGAAGTGTCAGTTGAGGATGGCATTTTGATGAGGGGTGAGAGATTTGATCCCCCGGAGAGCCTGAGGAAAAGAATAGTTGCTGCTGCGAATGAGGGACACTTGGGCAGGACACTTACCAAGCGCAGATTACGTGAAACGTTTTGGTGGCCTGGAATGGACCAATGTGTTGATGTCTGTGTGGATGAATGTGTGATTTGCAACAGTTGTGAAAAGGGGTTCAAGGTGAGTACTCCACCGTTACAACCTATTGAACTACCCGCTAGGCCGTGGGAAAAGCTGGGAATTGATCTTGTTGGTCCTTTCTATGCTTTGCCAAGTCCATGTAGATTTGCTGTAGTCTTAATTGACTACTATTCTAAGTGGCCTGAAATCAAGTTTATAAGTGAACCTTCATCAAAAAATGTAATTAGATTCCTGAGAGATGTATTTCTACGGGAGGGGTTCCCTTCGGCCATTGTTTCTGACAATGGTGTGCAATTTGTTAGTCAGGAATTTAAAGAATTTTTACTAGAAGGTGATGTCAAACACATAAGGAGTTCACTATATCATCCTCAAACCAATGGCCTTGTAGAGCGCATGAATCGAGTGTTGGGGAATTGTGTACAATGGGCTATTGCTAACAAGGCAAATGTTCAAATTTCTGTACGTACTATGCTTTGGTTTTATCGCACAACCCCCCATTCTTCTACAGGTGTTTCTCCATTTGAACTGTTGCGTGGAAGGAAACCATCTTCAAGGATCTGTCCTGGTTGGATGTCTAAGTGGGTGAAACGAAGTGATTTGGGCGTAATTGGTGATACTGTCAGAAATAATGTCCGGAGGGCAGAAATGAAGCAGAAGGAATACTTTGATTTATCAAAGAGGGTCTACCCCCATGAATTTGAAGTAGGGGACAAGATTAGAATCAAACTTCCTGTTCACAGGAAGAAAGGAGAAAAGAGATTTTCAGAACCCATGATAATTGACAAAGTATGTGGTAATGCTGTTAGGGTTAATTTGTGGAATTGGTGGAATGTTGACAGGGTAGTTAAGGTCAAGGAAATTCCTAACAAAATGTGTAAGTCTGATCATTCTTTGGAATGTCTGAACAAACCATCTCACAGTGAACCAGTTAGTGATGAAACGAATCCGACGGATGTTGATAAAGTCGTTTTTGAACGTTATGTACGCAGGAGTGGCAGACAAAGAGTGAAACCTTTGAGATACCGTTAATTCTGTGACATGTATTTGAGTTATGATTTTGTGTTTCATCTTTCTTCATAATTTGTATCTTTAAATTTATTTTTATTTATTTTGTTGTTATTGTTTTTCTGTAGACTGTTATCTTAATGAGTAATGGTTAAATTGTTATTTACTCGCTTGTAAGGGAAGAAGATAATGTGGTGTTGCCGCGTCCTTGTGACTCCCGTTTTACGTCTCGAGCTCGTGATAGAGAGAGCTCGAGACACTCGGAGTCAAGAGGACGGTTAAGGCGGTAGCTGCGACATCGCAGTGGTCTATATTTTGATTAAAAGAGCTTTACCTTACCTACGCTTGTAGTCATGTTTACTACAATTTCATGATCAGTTCAGTGGTAATCCAGAAATTTTAGATCACATTCATTCATTTCAAATCACCAGGAGTCCATTCAGAACTATGAAACTGACAACTTGTACCTCCGCTGCAAATTGTAAGTTTTAATTTCAGTTCATCTGTTGTATGACTATAAATCTTTACTGTCACTCTGTATCATTTTGCTCTTTCGTATCTGCATAACAATTTCTTTGAAGAACACCAAGAACAGATTCACTTTAGAACACAAGCGCAGCCTTAAAACATGGGTTCCAGTGTTGTTATTCACCAAAAACGTCAGAAGAAAACCTACTAACTACTGAAATTAGGTGCATCGTCCTCCACTGAAATTAGCCAGACAGAAACATAAACAACCATTATACCAGTGTACTTTTTATGTCCTCACATATAACTTCACAGGTGATGTCACATATAAGATCGCCACTGCGGGATTCACTTTGATACTCATAAAGGATAGAGACCCAGGAACACAATTTATTTAGACTTGTCATGTTTCCAGTCTAATCAAGTACAAAGCAAACCCCACCCACAAAAGGCAACATTTACTGATTTTTAACTCAGTTAGTCAAAATGTTAAATTAATCGTACATTTGGCTGAAAACACTACTAAAAAAGTATATACTATAAAATATAAAACCAGGAAATGGTGCAATTTATGCTTTTTGCCGCAAAACTGCACTAATGCAGTTTTGCAGCAAAAAGTTTAGCGCCGGCTTGCGTCATTTAACAACGCTAGCTGGGCGCCGTATTTTTTTAATGGCACCAGCCGGTGCTAATCTTGGGCTAGAGTCTCAGAAGAAGACACTAGTTGGGGATGGAAGGAGGGAGTTGTGCGTCACAAAATGACACTAGCCTGGCTAGAGGCAAAAAAAAATGCCTCTAACTAGACTAGCGCCGTTTCCTGGTGCACGACCACCAAAAACATGACTCCTGTCTTAAGAAAGACAGGAGTCATTCCCACCACCGCAATGGCCAGCACAGGGGACAAGTGTCCCCTGGGCATAGCTGTTGCACCCTGTGCCATGCAGGGGGCCCCAAGTTAGGGCTGCTGAGGGCAAAAATAAATAATTTAAATAATACTTACCCTACTTACCTGGGATGGGGTCCCCCATCCTCCGGTGTCCCTCTGGTGGGGGTGTTCCTGAGGCTTGGGGAGGGCACCTGTGGGCCCATTTCATGGTGATTAACCATGAAAATGGGTCTACAGGTCCCCTAATGCCCTCTTCCCACCCGTGCGTAATTTTAGCACAGGGATAATTATGGGGCTAGCACCATTTTTTAGATGGGAATGTCTACCTTGCATCTCATTGACTCAAGGTAGGTGCACGCATCCCAAAAATGGTGCAAACTCCTATATTTTGACGTTTTACATGTCTCACGTCAAAATATAAATATGGAGTTAGGTTTGTGCCGAATGTGTGTCAAAACAAATTACGCAAATTTGGCGCAAATGAAGTATAAATATGGGCCCAAATGTTGTTGGGGTGTAGTGGAGAAGCTGGCTTCAATTCAATATCGAAGGACTTATTTAATATTTTAACACATTTTTTACAAAAGTGTTCCCAGATTTTTCTTTAGAATATATCACCTCCATGTGTCTTTTGTCCAATATGCTAGCTCTTATTGATAACTGCTCAGATTGTGGAGAGAACGTGTCTATGAATGATGACCATAATATCTGTGTGGTTTGTCTTCCTAACTCCTATTCCATAAAGGACTATAAGAATTGTCAAAATATGCTGCATAGAAGACTGAGGGACAGGAAAGAAGTTCACCTCAGGGGCTTAGAATGGAGAAATTTTACAAATAACCTCACTTGCTTCATAGACATTCTTCTGCTTCATGGAGAGGTGGCATAGGTCACCATACCACCCTCTCACCCTCCAATACTGAATGTAGGAAATCTGCCTTTTCTTTGATGTCACCCTGGATTGTTCACCTTTTGGTGGCCCCTATATGTTTCTTGGCTTTAGAACTCTATGGACTTTACCCCTGCTAAATAGTAGTAAAGTGCATGTGCTCCCCCTTTAAACATAGTTGTAGGAGCTGGCCTGGCTTATAGTGGGTACCCTGTGGAACTTACACCTTGTGCCAGGTCCAGTAATCCCTTGTTAGTAGAATAGAGGTGTTTCTAGCAGCTTAGGCTGTTAGAGGTAGCTACGGCAAAGCAGCTTAGGCTGAACTAGGAGACATGCAAAGCTCTTACTATACCACTTATATCATATAGCACAATATCATAAGAAAGCACAATACTCGGAGTCACTAAAAATAAAGGTACTTTATTTTAGTGACAATATACCAAAAGTATCTCAGAGGATACCCTCCCTTAGGAGGTAAATAATATACACAAATTATATGTACACAAACCAAAATCAGGTAAGTAAAAGTAAGATAAGTAGTGCAAACAATGTAGAATCACAATAGGATGCAATAGGTAGACATAGGCCTAGGGGCAACACAAACCATATACTCCAAAAGTGGAATGCGAATCACAAATGGACCCCAAGCCTATGGTAGGTTGTGGAGGGTCGCTGGGACTGTGAGAAAACAGTGAGGGTGTCCAAAATATCCCACCCCAAGACCCTGAAAGGTAGGAGTAAAGTTATCCTACTACCCCAGAAAGACAGTATAGTCGAGATAGGGTATTGTGCAAGAACAACAACTGCTACCAACGCACTGAAGATGGATTCCTGGGCCTGAGGACCTGTAAAGGAAGGGGACCAAGTCCAAGAGTCCCGCAAGTGTCCGGGGGGGGCAGGAGCCCACTAAACCCCGTATGAAGGTGCAACAGGGCTGCCTCCAAGTGGAAGAAGCCAAAGATTCTGTAACAACGGAAGGTGCCAGGAACTTCTCCTTTGGTCAGAAGATGTCATACGGTGTGCTGGAGGATGCAGGAGTGTTTCCACGCAGAAATACTGCAAACAAGCCTTGCTAGCTGCAAGAGTTGCAATTGAGGATTTTGGGTGCTGCTGAGGCCCAAGAAGGACCAGAATGTCGCCCCTTGGAGGAGGAGACAGAGGGGGCACTCAGCAACTCAGAGAGCCCCCACAAAAGCAGGCAGCACCCGCAGAAGTACCAGAACAGGCACTTAGAAGACCTGAGGACAGCGGTCAACTCACAGTCACAAAGGAAGGTCCCACGATGTCGGAGTCCAACTCAGCGAGTTGGGCAATGCAGGACGGAGTGCTGGGGACCCAGGCTAGGCTGTGCACAAAGGAATCCTTGGAAAAGTGCACAGAAGCTGGAGCAGCTGCAGATCACGCAGTACACAGGTTTGCTCTCTGGCGTTGGGAGGCAAGGACTTACCTCCACCAAATTTGGACAGAAGGGCCACTGGACTGTGGGAGTCACTTGGACCCAGCTTCTGTGTTCCAGAGACCACGCTTGTCAGGATGAGAGGGGACCCAGAGGACCAGTGATGCAGAAGTTTGGTGCCTGCATTAGCAGGGGGAAGATTCCGTCGACCCACTGGAGATTTCTTCTTGGCTTCCAGTGCAGGGTGAAGGCAGACAGCCCTCAGAGCATGCACCACCATGGAAACAGTTGAGAAAGCCGGCAGGATGAGGCGCTACAATGTTGCTGGTAGTCATCTTGCTACTTTGTTGCGGTTTTGCAGGCATACTGGAGCAGTCAGCAGTCGATCCTTGGCAGAAGTTGAAGAGGGAAGTGCAGAGGAACTCTGGTGAGCTCTTGCATTCATTATCTGAGGAATAGCCCAGAGGAGAGACCCTAAATAGCCCAGAAAGGAGGATTGGCTACTCAAAAGGTAAGCACCTATCAGAGGGGGTCTCTGACGTCACCTGCTGGCACTGGCCACTCAGAGCTGTCCATTGTGCCCCAACACCTCTGAATCCAAGATGGCAGAGGTCTGGGACACACTGGAGGAGCTCTGGGCACCTCCCCTGGGAGGTGCTGGTCAGGGGAGTGGTCACTCCCCTTTCCTTTGTCCAGTTTCACGCCAGAGCAGGGCTGGGGGATCGCTGAACTGGTGTAGACTGGCTTATGCAGAGATGGGCACCATCTGTACCCATCAAAGCATTTCCAGAGGCTGGGGGAGGCTACTCCTCCCCAGCCCTTCACACCTATTTCCAAAGGGAGAGGGTGTAACACCCTCTCTCAGAGGAATTTCTTTGTTCTGCCTTCCTGGGACCAGGCTGCCCAGGCCCCAGGGGGGCAGAAACCTGTCTGAGGGGTTGGCAGCAGCTGCAGTGGAGACCCAGGAAAGCAAGTTTGGCAGTACCCGGGTTCTGTGCTAGCGACCCGGGGATGCATGGAATTGTCCCCCCAATACCAGAATGGGATTGGGGGGACAATTCCATGATCCTAGACATGTTACATGGCCATGTTCGGAGTTACCATGGTGACGCTACAGATAGGTATTGACCTATATGTAGTGCACGCATGTAATGGTGTCCCCGCACTCACAAAGTCCGGGGAATTTGCCCTGAACAATGTGGGGGCACCTTGGCTAGTGCCAGGGTGCCCACACACTAAGTAACTTGGCACCTAACCTTTACCATGTGAGGGTTAGACATATAGGTGACTTATAAGTTACTTATGTGCAGTGAAAATGGCTGTGAAATAATGTGGACGTTATTTCACTCAGGCTGCAGTGGCAGTCCTGTGTAAGAATTGTCTGAGCTCCCTATGGGTGGCAAAAGAAATGCTGCAGCCCATAGGGATCTCCTGGAACCCCAATACCCTGGGTACCTAGGTACCATATATATGGGAATTATAAGGGTGTTCCAGTGTGCCAATGAGAATTGGTAAAATTAGTCACTAGCCTGCAGTGACAATTTTAAAGCAGAAAGAGAGCATAAACACTGACATTCTGGTTAGTAGAGCCTCAGTGATACAGTTAGGCACCACACAGGGAACACATACAGGGCATACATTATGAGCACTGGGGTCCTGCCTAGCAGGATCCCAGTGACACATAGGTCAAAACAAACATACATACAGTGAAAATGGGAGTAACATGCCAGGCAAGATGGTACTTTCCTACAATAGTTGAATTGATATACTCCTAATTGGTATATTTAACTTGCCTATGAGTCCCTAGTATATGGTACAAAATGTACCCGGGCCTAGAAGTTAAATGCCACTAAACTAGTGTGCTGAAGCACTGATTGTGTTATCCAATATAATGGCAGAGAAACATGGCATCAGGCCTGCCACTATAGCCTCACTGCAACAGTGCAAAACATGTCCAGTGACCTGTCAAAATAAGCACTTTTTGACAAGTAAAAACCTTCCGTTTTAAATATTAATTTGTTACCTCTATGTAGGCCTTACATCAAACTAGGCAGGGTGCATGGTATTCAAAAGTAGGACACGTAGACTTTTAGGGATAACATGTCCTTACAGTGACTAGTGCCTTACATCTAAGGCTGGTTGGCCCATAGACAAACAATGAAAAGTAGAATTAAACACTGATACTGTATCTCAGGAATGGGATTAAATAGAAAAATAACAACTATTTTTAATGCTTCTTAAAAATCCAACTCTATGTGAAGTCAGAGTTTTCAATAAATATTAAAGAAAAGTAACTTTTAGAAAGTTATCATTTACCTGCTTGATCTGTCAGAAGGCTAATTAGCATAATCATCTGTTTGTTCTCAGACAGGGATTATCCTTTGAATAGGTGTGAAAAAGGTGAAAAAATAGATTGACCTGGATGAGCAGAGATGACTCCTTTGAGCTCAGCAGAATCTGCAGGGTGTGGCTGTGAGCCTCCTTTTGGTAGCATAGTGTCAAATCCTGCTAAACAATTATGTTGAGCGGCATATGACACTGGAAGGGAGGGAACAAGATGCCAAGAGATTTCTTATGTACGCACTCTGGTTACGTAAGAACCCTGATTTTGTCTTTCCAGACTTCTATCTCTGTGTTTTACCTACAACGCTTGGGGCACAATTGACAAGAAGAGGATGTAAAAACAATTGTTGTGCATCTACCATCTGCCTGTTTCAACACCTTTAATGGTTTCTTGTGAATACAGTTGGTGCTTCAAACTGGATTTTAATATTAAATTTGAAAGGACACTAGGATTAACATAATGATACACTCTTCATACATCCCCAGCCCTCAGAGTTCAAGTTCAATGTAGCCAAAAACTTTTGCAATCTTGTAAATGCCCAAAGTGGATACGGTTGGCTCCGGAAACTTAGGGCATATCCTGGACTCATTCCCACCCACTAGCTAATGCAAGACATAAACGTGGCACCTCCAGGCACCCACATCAGACCAACCTCTGGACTTGAGTAAGAATAGAAGAAGACTAGACCTGCTGTAAGCAACCTGAGAGGAGCCCTTCTATCTCGTGCACCCAGGACGAAGAAGTGACCTCCTGTTCAGGCTATAGGAATACAACAAGCTACAAGAGGCCTTTCCTGCACTTGCACAGCTGACCAGTAGCAACTGGACCTGGACTGGGCCCTGCTGTTGGTCTCTGCCTGACACCCTGAGAGTCACTAAGTACCTCCCTTTAGGTCCTGGGAGGGCTTTAGAAGTGTACTCCTGTATTGGATTAGGACTTAAAGGACTAGAGGTCTGATTTCAATCTTGGCAGAATTGGTTCCGCTGTAGTTTTTCCATCATTTAATTTGTCTGCTAAATAGGTGGTCCGCCCGCTCTATTTAGATGCTGCCGGGTCCATAGACAAAAGTCCATCGGCGAACTGCCGTAACCACAAATATTTTACACCTGCGTCAACTGAGCCATAGGTAAAAGTGCCTATGGGCATTACCACAGCAAGTTATACCATTGGGCTAATCATGATGTGACTTCCCATCAACGTAACTGTGGCGGCTAAACCTCCAACCGTGAGTTGGTGGAATCAAAGGCATATATGGTCAAAACCTACCTTTTTGACTTTTCGCTTTCTTTGCCACCATGAATCCGATCATACAAGTCCTACCCTTGCCTCTGCTACTGGACCACAATGAAAATCAACCCAATCATCGCCAGAACCTAAAGTAAGTGACTGTGTCACCTGTTACCATCGTAATTGTCTCTGTAAATTAGCTCTGAACTTGTGCATTTTTGAAAAATACTTGCAAGCAATAGTAGAATAATGGCCAATGAAAATGTGTGTAATGTGGTAGTTTAAGAAGTTTAAAGAAACACACCTCTATATTTTAATTAGATTTACCAATTTGGTCCGAAATGCCCTCATGCTAATGGACGCCTACACACAAAGTCACATTAATCCCAAATTCAAAAGTGGTCCATACAGGCGTGTTTAATCATTTTCCCTAAATTACCAGATCAAATACAAATATGTTACACATTATTGGAACTACATAAATCCAATAAAATGTAGCAATTGCACTACACAAAGCAACAAGTGGGTTAACATGAAATGTGCATTCAATGTCACCTCTATACTTAAAACATTTCGTAAATGAATTAATGTCACATTTCCCCTTGTCTTGAGCATTTTTCTGTCAATCATTCTATTTCATTTATCTCAAAAGTGTTTCTGTAATGTGTAATGCATGTGTATTTATTATTAACATTTATCATTTTTTAAATAAACACACCTACATTCACAAGTTACAAAAACATAAACATGTTTAATTTTGGTGTAAGTGTTCATTAACATGATGAATGCTTGCATCAAAATTAACATGTTCAGTACAAATGTTCATCACTAATGCATGCACTATACAAACATGTCAAAATTAAAACCTGTGTATGTCACTGTCATAAATGAAACTAAGTTAATGTTACTCAAATTTGCATTATTAACATTGTCATCAATTAAGTACTATTATTTAAAAATAATGTCAGGACAAAGTTTGTGAAAATAAATGATAATGTATTCGATAAATGTGATACATCTCTCTGAATCACTGGAGTAACAAAAAATAATAAGGATTGTCCAAAGATGTGGGTACACGGTTTGGGCTTCTGGCCCAGAACTTGCCTCCTAATGACACCCGCAAGGACAACCTCCTCCTTAGTAAGGGGCATCTAGTGGGCAGATCAGGCACCTCAATGATCATTCTTGCGAGAGGTGGGTTTGCGTACGTTAGAGGTCAGGGATAGGTAGGCAGTAAAAGAGGGTGGAGGAGAGGGTTGGAAGACATCAGAGAGGATGTGGTTTGGAAGGTAGAGGGAGCTGAAGTGGGTGTTGTGTGTGTATCTGCCTTGCAGGTGCATGTAGGTCTGGTGTATGTGGTGTATATTTGGGTGTGCGTCTCTTTGAAGGTGTCTAGTGTTCGGGTGGGTGTGTTCATTTGCATTTGGTGTGTATTGGGGCTTGTGTGCTTCTCTGTGAGTGTGTTTGTTTGCGATAGTGTGCTGTTGAAGTGGATGGTGTGGTTGTGATGCATGTGTATGTGTTGTAGATGCATGTATGTCTGATGTATGTTTGTATTTGTGTGGTTTTGTATGTGTTTTGTACTCCAGTAATTGTGAGTGTGTGGGTTTGGTGGGTGTGGTTTTGTGTGAAGGTATGTGTGTGTGTGACTGTGTGTGTTTGAATGAGTGTGGCATTGGGAATGAGGAACAGGCAGGAGTAGGGCACAAGATTGGGCCTGTTGAGGGGCTACGGTCAGTGAAGACGCTATTTTCGTGAGCCAACTCTGCATGCCAGACATTCGACTACGAAAGGCAAGCAGGAATGCAACCATCTGTTGCATTTGAGAATGAGGCCTCTGGATGCCATTCACAATCACTATCTGGCTTACAGAGATGCTGCATAAGAGGTCAATAGCCCCTTCGCTGAGTGCGGCCGGTTGGACAGGGGCGGAGGGTGCCTGCTGCAAAGGAGACCCCTGTCCTTTTATGGGGGGGTTTGGCAAACTTGGGGGGGGGGGAGAAATAGGGAGGGTGGAGATCAGAATCTGAGTGGCAGGCAAGGACGCACATGGGACAGGTCCTGCAGGATCTGCCACTACTAGGGACTGGTCACTTGTGGAGGCCTCAAAAGACAATGATGGTGGCATCAGAGCTAGTCCCTTCACCCCCCATACCACTGTGTCCATCGGTGTCTGACCCGACACATAGTGGCCAGCTGCTTCCCTGCCTTGCTGGCCACTGTCTTGTTCGCCTGGTCATGAAGATGCTGAAAACACACATACAACATTTTTATTATATCTGTGAAAATCAAAATGATCACAAGGTTATTTTACAAAACATTTCCTAATTCCAAAATTCACCTGGTTCAAGGCTATAAAAGTTAGGTATACTTTACCATTACCCCAAGCATGTAGGGAACATATTATGGACCCATTGCTCAAAGTTATGTAAATTATCATCATTAGTCCCATTTCATTTCAATCATTTCTCTCAAACACTTCAAAAATCTGTTTAACACCTTTGAGTGGTACAGATCGGTTGTTTTGATAAGTGAACCCATGTCAAAAAATAAATATCTAGCAAGAAACCTTTGTACCATGTACATTGTGCATCTGAAACAAATCCCTTTAAATAACTCCTTTGCTTCAACATTGATTTATCATCTGGACATAACAAAGGACCAAAAAAACGTGTTTGGAGTACGTGTAACTCTGTCTCAAATGTGTACACATTCCTGCCTGTTTCAAGTCACAATGTTCGCCTACTAAATTAATGTTTGTTGAAAAAGACTGACTTCCATGCACACTTGCAAAGGAGTAAGGCCTCATGCCAATCTGCATCTGTTGACATAAACTTACTTGAATTTTGCAGTGAAAATATATTTCTGAAATGTTTTTCCTAAGAAATGTTGACATTGTTCTCATGTTCCTAGTCATTTTGGATCAGATGCTCAATATTGTTTGTTCATTACACCAACTCACCATTGTGAAGTCAGAAACATCCTCTGTATCATAAGTAAACTGTATGCTATGTCACCTGTAATAGGACCACATAATCTCCTCACAATTGTGATGGAGAATCCACCTGACAGAATAATCAGTTGTGGCCTGTTTGGTTCAACTGTTCCGCATAACAGTTGTTCCAAACAGGCAAAATCCAGGTACATCTTTTTTCTTAGGCAAGCGTGTGTCTTTGGTAGTGATAATGGATATAGTGGCACCCTTTAACACAAATCAATACTCAAAACACATCATCATACATCTTGTGCCAAACTTACATCTTCAAGAATTCTTCTTGTGTGTTGGATGTGTGCCAACCTTTATGTTGATGGCAGAAATTATTGCTGTTGCCAGCAAGAAGAACTTAAAAAATAACTTATCCCCTTGATGCTGCTCTTGGGCTCTCAACTGCCCATCAAGGTTTGGCTAGTACACTGCAAGTATGCAGGTTAAAAGGAGGGGGGTATTGTGCGGCGTACGTGCTTCCCACGTTGGGAGGGTTGGCTGAGTTGGACTTAAAATGACTTTCAGGCCTTTTTCTGTTGGGCATTGACCTGGAGGGATACAAAAAAAGAAAGAAAAAAAGTTTTGTGGTGTTTTGTATGTCTGTATTGCTGTAACACAATTTTGTAAAATCTATCACAAGCATTTCTAAAAAATTAGTACAGATTATTTTCTAAAATGCATTATTTCCTAGGAAATAGGAAATACTAATTTATAGTGACCTGTTGAGTACCCTCCTCACTGTTAATATCCTAATTTTACAAATCCAGGCTACTAGCATCATCTAGGCTAGGGGTCTGAAACATTTCCTGCAGTGACAGTCTTAGAAATGGGGTCTTTGGTTGGCAGTCAGGTTACCCCCCCCCATCCAAGCAAGGACCCTCACTCTAGTCAGGGTAAAGGAGAATCACCCTCAGTTAACTCCCGCTCACCCCCTTGGTAGCTTGGCACAAGCAGGCAGGCTTAACTTCAGAAGCAATGTGTAAAGTATTTGTGCCAACACACAGAGTAACTCTGTGAAAACACTACAAAATGACACAACACAGGTTTAGAAAAATAGGTAATATTTATCTAAACAAAAACAAGACCAAAGCGATAAAAATCTGACAAACACAAGTCAAGTTATGAATTTTAAAAAGAATAAGGGTCGTAATCCTTATAAAACAGTGAGAACGCTGTCATTGCACAAAAGTACCTGGGTACAATCAAAATAAAGCCGCATGGGCGAGTGTTTGTCGAAAAAGGTCAGCGATGCAGTGATTTCTCAATCGCAAGCAAGACCATGCGTCGTTCCTCCGGTCAGGTCGGCCTGCGTTGTTTCTTCTCTCCCATAAGAGAGTGATGCGTCAATCCCAGACAGGCACCTCAGGTAGGCTTTGCGTTCATTTTCCACACCCAGCGATGTTGCGTTGAAATCCGGTTGCACGGTGTCAAGAAACTGCGCTACGTGACGGCTTGCGTTGTTAACGGCAGCCGCTGTGTGTGTTGCGTGTCATTTCTCCAGCCGCGTTCCATCGATCTACCAGATGCGATGCAGGTGAAGCAGCAATTTTAGTCACGAGGCCAGCGGTGCATCGTTTAGGAGCTGCTAAGCGGGTGGTGCGTCGAAAGTTTCCCCACACAGCGGTCTTTCTGTGGATTTCTGTCCTTTTCCACATCCCAGCTCCCTTTGTGTCACAGTCTAGAGGAGAGGTGCAAACAGCCCAACTGTCAAAATGACCCACACAGGGAAGCCACAAACAAGCAGAGTCACAGAATGCTTTAAGCAAGAAAATGCATATTTTCTAAAAGTGGCATTTTCAAACACACAATCTAAAAATCCACTTCACTAAAAGATGTATTTTTACATTGTGAGTTGAGAGACCCCAAACTCCACATGTCTATCCGCTCCCAAAGGGAATCTGTGCTTTAATAATATTTAAAGGCAACCCCCATGTTAACCTATGAGAGAGATAGGCCCTGCAACAGTGAACACCGAATTACATGTCCCACCTTTAACATACACTGCACCCTGCTCATGGGGCTACCTAGGACCTACCTTAGGGGTGCCTTACGTGTATAAAAAGGGAAGGTGTAGGCCTGGCAAGTGGCAGTTCAAAACTGCACACATAGACACTGCAGTGGCAGGTCTGAGCTATGTTTACAGGGCTACTAATGTGGGTGGAACAACCAGTGCTGCAGGCCCACTAGTAGCATTTGATTTACAGGCCCTGGGCACCTCTAGTGCACTTTACTAGGGACTTACTAGTAAATCAAATATGCCAATCATGGATAAGCCAATGTACACAAACAATTTATACAGGAAACACTTACACTTTAACACCGGTCAGCAGTGGTAAAGTGTCCAGAGCAATCAAAAACAGTAGAAACAGAGTCCAGCACACAGAAGCAACCTGGGAAGTAAAGGCAAAAAGTTAGGGGAGACCATGCCAATGATGCCAAATCTACCAGAGAACTACTTCTGATCAGTACAAATCATTGTAAGATACTGAAGGCAAAACAACTTGTACATTGTTAGCACACAGACCCAGGCCCAGCTTCATTGGCTTAATGCCCAATGTTTGTAGAGCCAGGTAACATGGTTAAAACCACATACTATGACTAAAGGCAGTATGGAAGGGGTGCCATGTATGTCAGTGAGAGTATGGTTTCTGGTGATATACACGTGTGTGTGTGTGTGTGTGTGTGTGTGTGTGTGTTGGAATGGGACATATTTCTATGGGTGACTGACAACCTGTGTCATAGGTACTTGCAGTACAGGACACACCTTTCCCCATATGTCACACCATTACATGCATAATAGATACAGATATTCATTACTCAGGCAATGGCATAAAATTAAAGTGGCAAAACATTCTGACAAGTTCATAACTTGAAAATGTTTTCCTATACTTTACATTTCTCTCATTTCAACATACGGCTGTAATTTACAACTAATCTTATGACACATTTTCTACTGGCCACTGGAAGCATGCAGTTTGTAAATGGTAAATTTCAAATAGTGAGTAAATTGAAATGTAAAGTCACCCTATTCATTCAGATAACTTTTCATTTCAATTTACAGACATTTAAAAACATTGCAAAACAACATTTTGTCCCCAGTCAAATTGTTGAGAAGACTATACTCTAATCACAATGCTTCAATCAGGAACTAAAAGGAACAATTTAGCCTGTGTTCTTAAAAAAACATGTTAGTTAGAAATACATTTTCCACTCAAACACGTACCTATTCCTCTGGGTTCCCATACAGCTGGCTCTACAGGGTCAGGACCTCAGTTGTCAGCAGTTCTAACTCCTCAGCTGAGAAGTTATGGGCCCTGTCACCTGCTTTGCCCGGCATCGTGGCTCCCAGAGGTTGAGGACAGAAGCAAAAGTAGAGGAAGTGTTGTTGGCTGCAGTGTATGCAGGCAAGTGAGCTTTTTTCATAATACCATGTACATGTACATGTACATGATGTACACGATCATCAATGGAGACAGACACAGTTATTGCCTTTTGTACATTGCTGTCACACACGTTAGCCTGTGGTTGTGTCCTACATAACCGATGTAGAGTGTCACATCTACTACATGGTCAACTTCTGCTGTCGGATTGCAAATGTCCTGATGGCAAGGTCAGGCGGCACCATTTTAGAATGTGAAGGAGTGTATTTTTAAATGTTGAGTGCGTCACCACCACTCAAGATGATGATTAGTTTCTCTACATATACGAAATGCATACATTACTGTTTTTGATCAAATTTAAAAAGAATAATGTAATGCATCAATGTGTTTAAATGTGATAGTGGGGCGTGTCCAAGATGGCGGAGCGCTAGGACGTGTCCACGGGTGCTCCGCCACCTCGATCGCGGCCCGAGGGGGGGAAGCCTGGAGGCTCCCCCCGCACTGTGAGGTGCCCCCGGGTGCTTTGACCCGCTCGGCTGCAGCCGGGTCCGGGTTTCGCCACTCCCGCGGGGGGAGCTTGGCTCGGCCTCGTGGTCGGGGCAGAGCCGCGGAGTGGCGCGGGAGGCCGCCTGGGCCACCAGACGGGCCTCTCCCCGACGGCCCCTCCAGGCATGGTGCTGTGGTCCTGAGAGCCTGGGGGCTCGCTTGGGGCCCCACAGCAGTTGTATTGTGCCGTGGGACCAGGCGCCTGGAGATTTGAGCGCCCGGAGGAGAGGGCGCGCTCATTGGTGTTTGGCTGGACCGGGAGAGATCAGCAGGGCCTCCTCACACTGGCGCCTTGGAGTGGGGCCGTTTGAAGTGCTGGGCCTCAGCAGAAGGTAGAGGCCCAGAGGCTTGGACTCCGGGCTACTTTACTCCATTAATCAAACTTTTGACGAGTGTGGCCCCTCAAATTTTTGGAAGGGCGCCAGGAGCGGACTGTTGCAAAGGGTGGCTACTAGGGATCGGACCTGAGCGCGGTCCCGGCCAGTGGGGCACATACTGACAGGCCCCATACAGAAACCTTGGAAGCTCGGCGGCAGAGGGCCAGCGAGGCGTGACCAGGCCGGCGTCCATGGCGGCAGCAAAGTCCAAACGCGAGCGCTCAGTGAGGGATATGCTGGCAGAGACGCGCCTGACACCTGGTACAGTTGCGGAGGACCTACCTGAGACGAGGGCCCTGGAGAGTCGCGTGGAGACAGAGCCAGAGGAGAGTTCTCCCGTTACGAAAGGCTTTCTGACATCCCTGTTTGAGTCGCTACGGGGAGTTATCCAAGAGCTGCGTAGGGACATATCACAGGAGGTGAGGGAGTTACGAAGAGAGGTTACCTCCTTGGGTGAACGTGTATCGCAGCTAGAGGACAATGAGATCCCGCGCGGTGAAGAGGTGGCGGGCCTGCAACAGGAGGTAGTCCATCTCTGAGAGCAGCAGGACCTCCTCCAGATGGCGGTTGAAGACTTGGAAAACCACTCGAGGCAACAAAATATTCGTATTAGAGGGGCTCCGGTTGGGGTTGAAAAAGAGGACATCGGGGGCTACGTGGTGGACCTGTTTCGCTCCTTGCTTGGCACAGACGAGACACAGGAGGTAGTCCTGGATCGGGTACATCGAGCTGGGCACGCCGGAGGCCCTGGAAACCACCCTCCTGACATTTTAGCTTGTCTCCACAACTTTGTCCTTAAGGAAAAGATCCTACAGCGGGCCCGCAACCTCCAGAGTTTTAGCTTTCGAGGGCATGAACTCCAGCTATTCCATTTCCTATCAGTGCGGACTTTGCAGAGGCGGAGAGAGTTCAGACCGATCACGGAACACTTGAGAGCGCACAATGTGTCCTATTCCTGGGGCCATCCGTTCCGCTTGGTCTTCCGCTGTGAGGAGCAGCTCCGGCAGGTGAAATCCGTCTTGGAGGCTAGCCGCGTCCTGGGTCTGGAGGATATAGGCCAGGAGGCGAGCGAGGGGGCGGCTCTCCCGGAGGGGGGCCCCCCCCTCGTTGGCAGAGAAAAGAGAAGAAAAGGAAGCTGCAGCGCCCGACGGCCTCAGAGCTGAGGTCGGAGAGAGAAGCCGCTTTGAACAATGTGGCCGCCAGAACTTCGGCCTAGTTTGGACACCTGGGGGCGCCCGGGATTGCTACTGGCCGCATTGCTAACATCATGCTGATGGTTGAAGAGGGTTGGGGTGGCGGGGGCAGTGGACTTGATCATCGGATCTGGTTGGATATATTGCCCCGTGGAAACTGCACCTCGCGAGTATCGACAACCGAGGACTTCTGTGTTCTATGCACCTGTTGTGCTCATTAGTTGTTTGTTGTTGGGTTTCCCTGTGATGCTGGCCTTTGGTGGAGATGCCCTTGGGCCTGAGTGCTCTTGGTGGTCTAGATTTTAATGTCGGGGGTAGTCCTCGGCTGTGCCCCTGCCTCCTCTGCTTGCTCCCCTCAGAATAGGCTATGACCATTAAATGTTTAAGTTTAAATGTGAGGGGGCTCAATAACCCTACAAAGAGGCTAGCTATCCTATCAGCTCTAGAGAGATCCGGGAGTCATATATGTCTCTTGCAGGAGACGCACCTTGTTTTTAAAGATACCTACCGTGTGCGCTCTAAGTGGTTCCCCAGGCAGTTCTGGTCCTCGCTACCATCAAAGCATGCAGGGGTAGCGATACTTCTGTCACGTTCATTTCCGGGGGAAGTGATATCAAAGCTGCACGAGGTTCCAGGGAGGCTCTTGGCCATGAGGCTTAGACTGGGGGTTTTCTCCTTCACGATCGCTTCCCTCTATGCACCTAATTCCCAACAAGAATCCTTCCTGAGACAGTCTTTGACTCCGCTGCTCCAATCCCCTGATGGTGCTGTATTGCTGGGGGGTGACTTTAATTTGGTGATGGATGGGGACTTGGACCGCTCAGGTCATCGGTATGGGCAGACGGGGTCTCTGTCGGATGCAGGACGACAATGGTTGAGTGAGTGTGGTCTAGTGGACGTGTGGAGGAATGCGCACCCCTCGCTGAGGGACTACTCCTTTTACTCATCAGCAACCAAAACATACTCTGGGTTGGACCTCTTTCTGGCATCTCAGGAGCTTCTCTCCAGGGTTAGAGATTCGGTGATTGATCCGCGGGCCCTGTCAGATCACGCCCCAATTACAGTTGAGATCCACATGGACATGGAGAGGGTTGGCACATCGGGATGGCGATTTAGGGATTCGATGCTTCAGAATGCTGCAACGGTAGAGGCGCTTCGAAGGGCAATAACAGACTACCTTAGCTTTAATGATGACGGGATAGTAAGCATTGCAACACTGTGGGAGGCACTGAAGGCTGTCTTGAGGGGTGAAGTGATGTCCCTTTCTTCTAGGGACAATAAGGCAAGGAGCTGACTTGGGGGGGACCTAGAGCAGCGAGTGAGGGTTTTAGAGCGCTCTCATAAACACACTGGTGCTCCTAGAATATGGCGAGAGCTTGAGAAGGTGCGAAAGCAGCTGAGGAGACTGGACTGGGACAGGGCAGAGTACGCGGTAGTCCGCCTCAAACATAAGTACTATGTAGGAAGCAATAAGTGTGGGAAGTTGTTGGCGCATAGGCTGAGAGCGCAGTGTGCAGCATCAATGATAAAAATGGTGCGCTCCCCATCTGGAACAGAAGCACACACGAGTGACCAAATAGCACAGGCTTTTGCGGAATTCTATCGAAATCTACACAGGGCTCAGGAGCCCGGTACCATAACCCCAGAATTCTTCTTAGAGGATATAGCAATCACCCCCTTGTCTTTGAGAGAGGCGACCGCGTTAGATTTACCTATAAGGGCGGAAGAGGTTATATCAGCGATCGCTCGGCTGCGAACCGGGAAGTCACCTGGCCCTGATGGCTTCCCAGCGCTTTTTTATAAATACTTCTGTGTGGGGCTTGTTCCTGTTTTGGTGCGACTTTTTAACTCTTTTCGTCAAACGGGCGTCCTTACGCCTAGCATATTAGATGCTACAATCGTGGTTATCCCGAAACCGGGGAAAGATCCTGAGGAATGTGCTTCATATAGGCCGATCTCCCTTCTGAGTATTGACGCTAAATTATTCACTGGCATTTTGGCACATCGTCTCAATTACTATATGCCGGGCTGGTGGATCCCGACCAGGCGGGATTTATACTGCATAGGCAGTGCAGCGATAATACCAAGCGACTGCTTCACCTCTTGGATAAAACCGAACACTCTCGTAGGGCGGCGCTCTTCCTGTCCATCGACACCGAAAAGGCGTTCAATAGGGTTTACTGGCCATACCTGTTTAAGGTGCTTGTGCGCTTCGGTATGGGATCGGGCTTTATGGCATGGATTCGCTGCATTTATCAAGCGCCTCGGGCGGCGGTTCGGGTCAACGGGACACTTTCCATGCCGTTTGCCGTCCAAAGAGGGACCAGACAGGGGTGTCCGCTTTCGTCCCTCCTTTTTGCACTTTACATGGAGCCTATGGCGCAGAGGCTCTGAGATAACCCTCGGATCAAGGGCGTGAAGTTTGGGGGAGATGAACACCTTATATCACTATACGCGGATGATATCATCCTTACTCTGGCAGAGCCTATGGCCTCACTAGCGCCGCTAATGGGTGTCTTAGAGGAAGTCGGGTGGGTCTCGGGGTTCCGAATGAATATGCTTAAATCGCAGGCCATGGGCAAGTTTATTAGTGCGGAGCACGAACGGGATCTGAAGGCCCGATTCCACTTTACATGGTCCTCCTCGAGGCTCCCATACTTGGGGATCGAGCTGGGCTCCACAGTCGCCCGCACAGCGATGTTGAATTATGCGAAACTAACTCGGGAGGTGCACCGCGACTTAGAGGCATGGGGGAAACTTAAATTGTCCTGGTTGGGTAGGGTCGCGGTAGTGAAGATGACCATCCTACCACGCATATTATATCTGTTCCAGGCGCTCCCGTTGGTGCCCCCTCCGCGCACGATAGCTACCCTCCAAACAGCGGTTCTACGATTTATATGTGAAGGGAAGACGGCACGGTTATCGCGGCAGATCCTGTACCGCCCCAAGAGAGAGGGGGGACTGGCGGTCCCCTGTCTCCTTCGATACTTCCAAGCAGCACAGCTGCGTTTCCTCTTGGAATGGAGCCGACCGTCCTCCGAGAAGCATTGGTGTTTTATGGACCAGGCAGTGGTGGGCTCTCACATATGGAAGGAACCCTGGCTTAAGCAACGTCACAGGGCGCAGGGATTGTATATTTCCCCGGTCACGGAGGTTTTGATGAAAGTATGGGATCGGGTGGCCGACGGGGTGGGTTTGACGACCTTTCCGTCTCCAATGACTCCTCTGGGCGCAAACCCCGATTTTGGCCCGGGCCTACAGTCTGAAGCATTGCGTCGGTGGGATGAAGGGGGCTGCAAAAGGGTGGGATACTTATTTGATGAGCAGGGGGTTATCCCCTTTGACCGGATGAGGGAGCTATATGGCCTAACCGAAGCCGACAGGATGATGTACTATAAAATAAGACACTGGGCCCTGCTTCCAGCCAATAGGTTATTAATAGATAGACCGTTAACACCGTTTGAAAAATGGATACTAACGAAAAAGGATGATAAGCGCGTGGTCTCTGAGCTATATGTCCTTACACGAGGGGAGGCCCGTTCGACCAAGACTAAGGGACAACTGAGATGGGAAAGGGAGCTTGAGAGGGAGCTATCGGAGGATGAGTGGGAGAGTGTCTTTTAGAGGGTGCACCACACAGCTTATCACTCTGCAGGTACAGAGACAGCCTATAAGGTAGCCTCCTCCTGGTATTACACCACAAATAGGATCCACGCTTGGGATCATGACAAATCTAGTCTTTGCTGGAGGGGTTGTGGTGGGGGAGGCTCCCTTGTGCATCTGCTATGGCATTGCCCCAAACTACACCGGTATTGGAAGGACATATTAGATACTGTGGACAGGGCTTTTGACACTCAGATCCCTAGATTTCCTGCATATGTTTTATTGGGCCTTCCCAATTCCCTCACGTTTCCCCTGAGATCATTGAAGGGCCGGCAGATGGCTTTAGCCTTGAATGCAGCAGTACAGCTGTTGCTATCTATGTGGGGGACAGAGCGGATTCCGACATCAGTCTCGTGGCTGCATAAGCTCTGGTTTATTCTCGCTATGGAAAAGCTTACCCTGTCTTCTCAGCAGCGGAGTGCGGACTTTAAAGAACTTTGGCAACCATTTTTATGTATCCTGTCCGGGGAATTTTCAGAGCTGACATGCCCAATTTATCTGAGGGTTCTGAATTTGAATTGAGTGCAGGGGATTATATTTGTAAGAGATCTGTATATGGGACTAGCTTTATATATGGTATCAGAGCCTGGGATTGTTTGATCATTGAATTGTTAGCCAGAAGCGGGGAAACGTAGTTGTATTAAATCACTAACCTTTTTGTTTTCTATTGTTTCGCATTAAGTAAGCTAATAACAAGCCTTCGGGCAAAATTGTGATGTATTGCATATGCGATGTTTGATAATTGAAAACTAATAAACAGATTTGATCCATAAATGTGATAGTGATGAGGTTCATCTTATACTTCGGTTGACGGAATTTTAGGAAAAAAAATATTAAATAATTTAAAAAGTATTATTTACACCTTAGTTTTAAAGAATATCAGACGTGAAAAAATGTTTATCTAAGTTACAACATCACAAAAAAAACTATGTGTATATATAAGTCAAAAAAACATATGACATTTTACAAAGACGTGAGATGTGTGTTGATTATCAAAGTATCTGTTTTCCATTGAAAGTGACATTTCTCTTTTGTCTTAAATGCAGACTTATGAAGCCATGGAGAGGTAGAAGACTACACCCTCAAGTGGTTAGACCATTTCCAGACCTTGCCACTATGGAAGAAAGGGATATCATTAAAAAATTCAGATTGAATAGGCAAACTATTCTTGATTTATGGCATCAGCTGGAGCCAGATCTTCTGCTTCACAATAGGAATCCCACATCAATAACACCAATAGTCAGAATCATGGCAGTAATCCATTTTGTGACCACAGGATTCTTCCAATAGACTGTGGCAGTATCGGGTGATATATCACAACCAACTTTAAGTGGTGTGCTATAAAAATCTCTTTCTACAATGACATCAACGGCTTCATACACTTAACACAATGAGGACTTAGCAAATGTGAAGAGAGATGAGGATGCCATGGGTCGACTTATACATGTGGTCAGCACAAGTTAAGCAGCACATATTGCTTTGGTGGCAACATTCAACAGAAAACAAGTCGTATGCAAGCTCAGAAACTTCCATTCAATCACTGTGCAAGTTGTCTTTGTTCAGGATATTTACACCCAAAATGTCTGGCTCCAGCTGATTACATGAATCAATAATATGTTGCCTATGTCATCTGTTTTATATGATTAAATCCCACTCTTCAATGATGTCAAGGTTTGGAACTGTTAAAAAAATGACAGATTATTTTGTTTATGCATGTATTATTTGCTTCTGATATTTGACAAACTATTCTTACCTACTAATGAATGAAATTAATATATTAAGATTTGCAGTGTTTGTTATATATTACTGTTTTGAGCAATATAGAAACATGACCTAAATCTATTTTTTGTTGGTTAAAGATTGTGTAGATTATTTGCATTTGTAAATAATGATGGAATGAAGAAATAAAAAAGTAAATACCACAATGAATGCAACACCAATCCTCGACTTTGTGTTTTGGAATTTATTTTACAAACACAAATAAACTGATACAGGATGAAAACCAAATACCAAAGTGGAAAACCAAAACGAGTCAGTCATAGTGATTGAAAATATTATTTTAGAGGCAATTGTTTGAAGTCCAATGTACAAAATACAACTGGCAACTAAAACATAAATGTGTCTGGCATCTAGTCCACAGAGTGAATGGCAGTCACACACTGGAGGAAATCAGGTTATTTTTCTCTTGCTGGTGGTGGTAGAGGTCTTGCCATCTTCTCCTGGTGGTTAAGATGAACCTCCTCTCCTGAGGGGGGGCACCATTGCAGGGACTGAGGTGGATGCAGGTGTTTCTGCTTGTGCAGGGCCTCCCTTTCTGTGGCTGAGGCAGGTGTAGTAGGCCCAAATGTTGTAGGGCTACAGAAAAGGATAGATTGTGCTGGGAAATCACTGCACATATGGTGGTAAATGTTAAACAGCACCCCAGTCAGGGAGCTCAAATGTGAGTTGTGAGTCTACATCTCTACATTGCGCTCCCTCTGCACTTGCTTCATTTCCCAAAGGTCTATAGGTACCCGACCCATCATGTCGCGGGATTGATGTAGGGTTCCCAAGACTTGATCAATGGTGGTCTGGGTGGCTGTGTACCCAGTAGCCTCACTTTACAGGCCCACCGAGTCCCTCCCACATACCGTAACCCCATTACCCTGTATCCCTGGACCAGTGTGTCCCATCCCACTTGGTCCTGGCTGAACTGGAGGAGGTGGTGGTGGTGTTGGCTCAACAGCTGCCAGGACTGGGGTTCCTAAGATTGGGTTGATGTTCTTTTTGACACAGGAAGTAGTGTCCATTGGTTGAGGTGATGGTGACAGCTGGGGTGTGAAGTGTAAGAGTGGGCTTAGTGAGACTCACTGGAGCTGTCTGCCCAAACAGACCAGATGGACCAGGCTGCTCCACATCATCCGAGCTTGCAGGAGTGAAATCCTCACTGAAGGCTTGATCCTGGTCTGGAGAGGAGGTATCCTCAGTGGCAGATTGTTGTCCACGTACTCTGGGTGTAGGACCTAATATGAATTACAAGAACACAATTTTAAAAAATCTGGATTACTCATCAAATGTGTTTTGAGCTACAGATGAAGCAAACTAATTTTAATAATTTTGAATTTATGGTATGTTTAGACCTTTCACTGTGTTTTTTTTAAATTACACAATCATTATAAATTACACACATGCAAACTTTAAAAAAGGCATGTGGAGAGACGTGCTTAAAAGAAAAAGATAGTTTAGGAAGTGTACAAACATTATACCACATATTCAATCCAACTCCGTATAGAGGAGAAATGAGAAGTTACCCATTCCAAGGCCCAGCAGGATAAAATTCAGACTAATATACAACTTAGTAGGAGTAATGGCATTGGTCATCATATGGACTTTGCTAAGTCAAGTTATCATCATTACTACTTATATTCTGCATACAACATAGCATGATCTCAAACGTTTAAGTCAAGATACTTTGAATGGTGAAACAAATTACATCACTTCAAAGAAATGACAAGAAAGTGACAACATGATAAATTACATGTAATGATCCACTTTTTATACATTGTCTTTTGAGGTTCACCAATCAGAGCCTCAGGATTTTGCCTCTGTATGCAGTTCATCATCTGGCTAGTGTTAGGTTTCATCAGCTTCTCCTGATTCTGTCCTATCAAAAATCTCTTCTTTTGATGACCTCAGCGATCTCATTTCAGTGGTTCTCAGATGCAGCTGTGAGGAAGTTCACTGTGAAGAATACCACTCATGACGTTTTCAAAGAAATTATTTTTAGACCATTGAGACAAGACCTCAGGCTCATGCTACTGTGCCTTTGGTTAATGGACTGTTGTAACCTATTATGGATAGCTTCACAAACCCTTTCTCTGTTAAAGCTGTCAAGAGATAACTAAAATAAATTCAGATCAGCTGATTCCTACCCAACACATGTGTAGGAGGTGGTATCTGCAGATTCTTTCCTGATAGGAGTAGCAAATAAAAAGAAAGTTAATGCAGCTGGCTCAATTGATTTAAATCTACCAGAGAAGGAAAGCAGAAGATGTGATGCTTTCGGGAGAAAAATTTCACTGGCATCTGGGGAGATGGTTCAAGAGGAAAGATCTTCTGCACTGTTAAGTCACTATGATTGTTCTCCTTGTCATTCACTGAACAAGTGCTGAGAATTAAATGATAATATTTCAAGGAAACTCTTAAAGAAGGATTATTAATTTCTGACAATCTGATAGATTTGGCAAGGGACATTGCAGACCTGACTACTGTTGACACCTGGCATAGAGTCTCTCTGAAACACTCCTTCTTGTCTCTCGCCTCTGAAACTCCTCAAAACATGTTAGAAGTATCATTCAATGGTTCATCTGTATTTGGTTCTGGGGCAGATGAGGACATCCAGGAGATAAAATCAGAGGCTGAGTCCATGAAGTCTTTGGGGCTATAGAATATAAAAGAGGTCCCTTGCATTCAAATCATTCAACAAGGGTAAACAAATTATCATACTCTTTTCGGGAAAATACGACAGCTGGAAAAGAAAGAACAGGAGCGGTCTTTTCAGAGTTAAAAAGAGGTAGTAGTCAACAGCCTTTCTGTTGTGTCAAGGAAGACCGCAACAAAGCATTGGCTCCATAATCCTAGCACCACCTCTAAGCACCCGGGTGGATGGGAGTATTTCTGATCATTTCCATGCATGGCAGGAAAATTTAAAAAAAGGTGGGTGGTACGTATTCTGCAGAATTGATACATGATCAAGTTTTCCAGATTCTACTGAGGGGCTTGAAACATACAATGTTGGACTGCCTGCTAAAGGAAACCTTGACTCTTAGAAAAAGTTTTGATAGAGCAAAGGAGCCTATTTGTGCTATTTTCTAATAAAGAAGAAACGTCCCATGTGAATTGTTTACATCATTTTTAATTTAAAGAATGAAAACTGGATGCTGGCTCTTCATCAAATGTTTCCACATCTTCGTCAAGGCAATACGATATGTACTCTGGACAACTCACATATTTGCCTAAGATTCAGGATTGCCAAAAATAAATACAATTTTAAAGTATTTCCTTTCGGTCTGTATCAAACTCCCAGAGCTTTTTCAAAGGTTGTGTGGTAGTCCCAGTATACCTTGACAGGAAGGAAGTACCCATTTATCCGTATTCTGAAGATTTGTTGATCAAAGCTTTCTCTCGTTCCCAACTCCTTTAGCATCTGCTGCTGACATTATATATACTTTTCATGCTTGGGTCTTCATCAATATGTAAGAAAATCAACATTAGTTTCCATTGAAATAATTCTAAATGAAAGAGTGTTACTAGACGTGAGAAACAAAATGTGTCTCTTTCTCAAGAGAGATTTCTTTCAATTCACTAGAAAATACCACATTGACTAGTTATATTCCCTCATCCGGTAAACCTTGCCTAGTGCATCTCTCTAGTCAGAGGTGTGAGGTTGAATATAAGATGTCCGCAGGAGTGTTTGGAGGAACAGTGTGCCAGAGATCATCAAATTTGGACAAAAAATGTCAGACATTGCTTTCTGCCCAGTAGTTCCTGAATTTATAGGACAAGATGAAGAATCTTCTACAGACGTTCCTCTCCGCTCTCTAATTCCTTCATAAATGTTGGTGACAATTGCCTCTTTGGAGGGCTGGGGGCTCACAAAATAATCTTACCACTCAAGGGCCTTCAATGGAGAAGGATTACACCATCATCATATTTCAGTTGATGGATGCTCACACCTTGCTTTGAAATTGTTTCTATCGGTGATCAAGCCAGGCCCTCTTGGTCGTTAGCTGGGCAACATGTAATCTCCGTAACATATGAACTGGCAAGAGGTGCATAGTTCAGAGTACTCTTTCAGGAAGCTCAGATAATTTTTCATTGGATTGCGGTGATGCACAATTCAGGGCGGTAAAACAGAAAAGGAGACGAACTGAGTCGTTATTTGTTAGAATAATGTGAATGTGTTTTAAATGAAGAAGTGATGGTAAGACATCTGATCCTGTTAGTGCCATCCAGAAATATAGACTTGTTTGCAAAAATTAGAAAAGGAAAAATGGCCCTTTTGCACCTTCTGGTTTTTATTCTCTGTGGAATGCACTTTTGATTAGTTGGTCAAGAGGTTTTCCCTGTTTTTTCCCTTCAATCACTCTTCTTGCAAGGGCAATCAATAAGGTCAGATTCTGTAATGCAAAGATAATCCTCATTACCCTCAGATTAGCCTTGCCAATGATAATATCTGTTGCATAAGACCGCTGATGAGGTTGGATCTGTTGTCCAGTATATTGGTCAAAATCTTCAATCCCGGCCTTCTATCACAAAACTTAACTGCCTGGCTCCTGATTTCTTGCAATGTGACAATTTGAAGTAACCTGATTTTTGCCTGACCGTTCTGAGAGAGGCAACGCATCCTGCCTCAAACACTTCATATGGATTCACTAGAAGAGTTCTGGTGTATCAGTAGGCAAGTGGATGAGAATGTGCCAGAAGAGAAGGTATTGCCTTATCTTCTTTATCTGGCAGTCTTATGTGCAATATCCGTCACTGCTTACTGTAAGTATTTTTCTCAGGCATGCTTCTTCACTATTTAAGTAATTAAGGATTTCCCCAATTAACTAAATTAACCTCTAAAACTTTAAACTGCAACACCCAAATCCCACAATGCCTTAGTCCTATACATTTGGCATGTGACCCCATACCATACACTCAGTACCCCAAAATCCTAATAACATACCCTATATCCTTAGCGCTAAACCTATAGAGCAATTATATTTTGTCACCCTATACTTCTATGTTTGGACAGAAAAATTTGGGAAGTACAGCTTTTTCAAATTATTTACTTTCAGTGCTTTTTCAAATTATTTATTTTCAGTGATTTCATTAAGTGAAGTTTGATATTAGTTTGTCAAAATTGGCTAACAGTTGTAGTAGTAAAATGCTGGTTATGAAGTTAATTTGAAGAGGTACCATCAGTTTAACACACTCTAACCTACCCTATCAGCTTATATATTTAGAAACGACGTGTCAACTAGATTCTGTATTTTGTTTAGTACCTTTTTGTCAATATAGCCTTTGAAGTTTTTAAGAGAGTTACAGAAGTGTTAAACTAGATATTTAATATTTTTAGATTGTCATTTTAGGTTGGCATTTCCAATTACTGATGGAGTGCACAATTGATTTAGAGGGAAGGCTTCTGTTTTTTATATATTTAGGGCCTGATTTTAAAAAGTTGCGCTGTTTCCGCTGCAGCACCACTTTTCTTGCGCCCTTTAGCCCCCCCATACCGCTACCATCTGTGCGCAGTACTTAATATATGGCGCACAATGGCCAGAATAGGGGCAATAGCGTCAAAATTTGTGACGTTACTGATGTACTGTGTAGGATTAGTGCCATAATTTTGGCGCTAATCCTGCACAGTGCATAGGGGCCCATTGAAAGCAATGGTGTGGCCCCTTCTAACACCTGCTCCGTGCAGGTGTTAAAAGTAGCCGAAGAAAATGACGCAGTGAAATCTCTTAGATTCCACTATGCCATTTTCGCAGCCCCCTAATGGCGGAACATCCCCCCTTGTATGCATAGTGCTTGGTGCAGGCATAATGTGGTGCCAGGGGTTACAAAGTGGCGCAATGCACTTTTTGGAATTTTGGTGATCAGTGCACGACTTTAAAAGTATTACCATTTTCATCTAATTGCAACTCTCGTGATCCCACACAATACTGTATTACATGTTAAATGTTCAGAAACAGTGGCACTCAAAAACAGCTGAAAGCTCAACCTTCCCAGGACCCGCTAGTCAAATAGTGCCAAAAGAAAGCTTGAACAAGCATTGTTAAAGGCAAATTCTTCTTGCAACTATGTTTCCTTTGTCTTCAAACAATATTTTACATGGAATTCAATGTCTAACTGGCCTTTTACTTCCATTTAATCCAAGGGTGGCTTGGTGAATGCTTAGTGGTTGTGTGTATAATAATAAAATAACACCTATGGGCAAAGGACTTGAAATTGCATCCTTAATTCGTGGATGTTTGTAATCACAAATAAATCCCCCGGCTCAACTCTGGCTGACAGACATGGAAGAGGGCAAGAGACGAGTGAAGAGAAAGGGGTGAGATAGAGGGAGATATAGGAACAGAGAGTAAAGAGGAAGTTAAACAGAGGTGAGGAGGAGCGACAAGGAGAGAGAACACGGGAGGTGAGAGCAAGAGTGAAATGAAGTTGAAGAAGTGAGGTAGGTAAAAAAGAGGTACAGGAAGGGGGAAATGGAAATATAGCAGTGGGGCTCAGTGAGAGGGCTGAGGTAGCGAGAGATGAGGTAGAGAGAATGGTCAGACTGGTAGAGGTAGGCACAAAAGTGGCAGAGAGACAATGCAGGATGTGAGAGACAGGTTGAGAAAGGTGTGGTAGAAAGAGGTATATTGAAAGAGAAGTGGGGAAAACAGAGGTCGAGGTAGAACGAGTGTAGATAGAGAGTTGGTGATAGGTGCATAGAGGTCGAGAAGGGGTGAGGTAGAAGAGGTGAGGTGAATTGAAGAGAGAGGCATGAGACAGAAAGATGTGAGGCAGAGGGAGGTAAAGAGAGGTGACAGAGCTAGTCAGAGAGAAGGGCAAATTGAGAAGTGAACTAGATTAAAAAGCAGGGATTTAATTATTGGTAATTTAGAAACAGAGAACATACAGCCAGATGGACATTGAGGGATAAATTAGAGAAAGGTGAAGCAGTGAGATGAGAGGCATAGAGAGAGACAATGTAGAAGGAGATAGGAGTAACCCTGAGGCGGGTACACAGAAGCAGAAAGAGAGGTATAGAGGGGTAAGCTACATAGGGAGAGAGATGATAGAGTGAGAGATAGCTGACATAGAGAACATGGGGTAAATAGAAAAGAGAGTGTGACGGCTTGGAAATAAACGAGACAGAGTCAAAGGTAAAGGTAGTCAAAGAGTGGGAGAGTGTATGAGAGACAGAGATTGAAAAATGAGAGAGAATCTTATTTCTATCATAGTCACTTTATCACAGGGCACCTTGGAAGGTGGGAGTCCGGGGCTGCTGGTCTCTTTATTAGGCCTGAAAGAAATGTTTGTTACTCTAGTGTCATCTTCCTTAATTTAATGAATTTAGCATTTTGCCTGTTCAGTGAAATTCCCTAAATTAAGATGTTAGGTCACATGACATAATTACGTATAGCAAAATGTTAGCGAGGCACCACGGGAACAATGTAAACAACCAGAATCCGAGCGGCTGTTGTTTGCAGCACTTGTGTTTTTGCAGCATTTTTTTTTTAAAGCGGGAAATGCTAAAATACAGCACTAAATGCAGGTTTTGCACAGTACGTAATTTTGCATATTTTTTTGCAGAATTACCCATAACTACACAAAACAAATTATGCACATTTTACGCAGCCTTACACTTTAATAATGCCTTACAACCTCTATGAAAATATCCTGAAGTTTTTGTGTGGATTTCAGGACACTGTGCCAATCTTGGTGGCTTGGAAACACCTGGAGACTAGGAGGAGGCAACAAATACAGAGATGGATAGTGAGGAGGTTACTCACATGGATAGGGGAGAGACTCCCCGTCCACGTGAAAAGCAGGTGTGAATGCCGTCAAAAACTGGGCAGAATCAAGGCGGCGCAGATGCCCACCGAATATTTACGGCCTAACGCGTCAGAGAGTCTGCAGAGTGCCGCGGGCACTGTTCCATCTGTGAAGTCATGGCGGCATCACAGTGATGGCCATCGCCAGCCATCCCATTACCTTCAATTATTAATAACGACGCGGCAGCCGGGTCACAGATAAAGGCCACATTCTGCAAATCTCTCTATTTCTTGCTGCGTATGATTGAGTGATTCTCGATTGCGCACATTCTCCAAAAGCCATCACCAGGGGAAAGCATGCGTGAAACATGGATCAAGCGTTCAAGAAGGTTGACCACAGTTACAGAAGGAGGGCACATGATTCGTTTTAGAAAATTTGAAAAAAAGGAACAGCGAGAAAGAGTGAAACAAATTTCGAGTGTGTGAAGGATAAATAGACCACATTCATACTATATTTGGGGCATTCTCTTTGTATCATAAACATACTTTATACACGCCCACCCCCTTACTCGTGCAGCACGCATAATTCGCAGTAGGGCAACATGTTATAAGCGTGTTCTTGAAAAACAAGGCTTCTGCGATACTTTTCACCACATGTTTGTTAGGACCAATGATCTGTACCTTGCCTTCGTAATTGGCTACAGTCCATAGAAGCACACACGCAGCACACATCTCCTTTTCATAGGTCCTGGGAGCATTTTGAATGAGTATACACCTAAGTAAAGAGCACACCAGGAGTCATCCATGATGACACATATGGACCGACCACTGCAAACATTTGAAAGAACGAGAAAGGTCTCGCGAGATGCTTAGATGTGAGAACTGGAAGAAACAGGTCATTATTCTCAGGCTTCAGTGATAGAGCTGTATCTAACTTTATTCTGGATTTGTTTTTTTTTTACTGTGACAACAGGAACAGAGGTTACATCATACTCAAAGGGCTAAAACGCAAGAAATATACTTGAGATAGAAGGGAAAGCGAGTGAGATCTTAGTCTCACTTCAGTCCAGGTTTTGCAGGGTCTAACACATTCCATAATCAACATTCTGCAAACAGGCAACCGACAGGAAAAGTCATCTTTCAAAGCGAATCAAAAGATTGAATCAAAAGTGGCAAAATATGCACTTTATAACGTAGCGGGGACAGGGCTGTGCCCTGGGGTCCTCGAAGAAAAGAAAAAAAACACCCTTCGAGTGTGATGGGATGGCAATAATCAAAACCAATGGATGACTCCATACCTGATTCTAATGTCATGTAGACTTTTCTCTGGCCAGAAGAAGCTGAGAACATGATATACAAAGCTCAAGCAGCACCAAAGCCTCCCTACAGCTGTGAAGAGATGATAACATGGCTATGTTTAATGTGTGGTGATCTTTTCAGTTCTCCCCCACCCCTAGTACATCTGGGGTAACGAGGATGTATGAGTGACTACAAAAGGGTAACTAGTGAGGAGAGTAACTTGTGTTACTGAAGAAACTTCATTTATGAAAGACCGCAGTAGAGTGCAGCCAATCTGTTTATGTTGATGTAATTCCACGTTATGAGTCACAGAGGACAGTTAAGTAGCAAGTGGCAGGTTGTGCAACCTTTTAGCATGTCGTAATGTAATGTGTGCAATAAAGGTTTAGTTTCGTACGTCTGAGGAGAGCAGCATAAGTGTCAATAAGATAATGTCTCAGCATGGATGTTGATTCATCAAAATATCAGGGGTAACAGAAGTGACATCACACGTCTTTGACCTCGGTGACATCACAGGAAGTGACATCATATGACCTTTGATCTTGAATTTTACTAGGAAGTGGTGTAACATGACCTTAACCATGGTTGACATCACTAGTTACTTCAACTGTATGAGTTGATATCGACTAGCGGCCTATTCGCAAAGGGAGAATCAGTCATAAATGTAATGTTACGACCACAATTACCTCAAATGGAATTAACAAAGGAATTTCTGGTAGGCATATATGTGCTGAGATCTGTGTCCAAGTGAGGAGTTCTTTGCACTCGTAAACCCCTCACAAAGGTTGAGAATATGGGTCTTCTTGTGTGCTCTATGGCATGGTTTGTCTTAGAAATTTGTGAAGGCCCACAAACTAGTGTGTCTGTGCATATTCACAAACTCCTAACATTCCATTTTCGAGCTTGCAAAGGTTGTATTTTTAATCCCACCATGCAGGGTGGGAAGGGGTATGGATCACTTTCCGAATTTGGTGTGGGTTTAGGGCAAGGGGTATTTTCAATGCAAAATATATTGTCACAACAGAGAAAAAATAAATACAAAGAAATGTGCTTTATATAGTAGAAACCATTTCCACTGTGTGGAGTTCCACCGAAGAGGACTTTGAACAGTGCGAATGGATTTTAAACTTCCTAAGGCATCCACATGAAACCCAGCACCAGGACAGCGTTGCATGCGGATTCCTATAGGACTTTGGGAATTCCAAAAAGTAGCAAAACTACACATTCATAGTTTCAAAATCTGAGATTCCAAAATCTGAGTTTAGTTGTATCAATATTTGTGAATCTGCCACCACAAACTAAATACGATCTATGCTTTTGGCTTAAATTTCTCATTGTTATTGATTCATTTTGATTTATGTATTTGTAAGGTGCTATCATTAGTTTTGTTCAAATAACTTTTCATGTAATAGCAATAACGAAACATCAACAACATGTTTTAAAATGTGCGTGTGGAGGAAACTTTTTAACCACCACACTTTTGGCACAACAAGCCCCAACTTTATGGAAGCTACAATAGAGGTAATACATAAGGACAACAAAAAACCCACAGGCACTATAAATTACAGCCCAATATCACTGCTAAATGTGGACTGTAAAATATACACCAAAGCTTTAGTATCCACAATAGAGCAATAGCTCCCTACTATAATACATCCATCCCAAACTGTCTTCATTAAAGGTAGAACGGCAACAGAGACTATTAGACTCTTTGCTCCTTACTCTTTGCAGGTGTAATAGAGAGAGCACAAACACAAAACTCAACAACAATGGTGAGGGCCCTATAAGTGGAAAATGCTTTTAATAAGGTTTCATGGGCCTTTGTAAGAACAGAAATACGAGAATATAATCTGAGCCGCATATTGGAACTCATGGTATTGACTTTGTATGCCAACCCCACAGTTTGAGTCATGTGCATGATGTGTTGGTACAGTCCAGGTTGTCCAATTAATCTTGGGACATGTAGGGGGTCATTCTGACCCTGGCGGTAATTACCGCCATGGCGGAGGTCGGCGGTAGCACCGCCAACAGGCTGGCGGTGCACCGCTGGGCATTCTGACCGTGGCGGTTCAGCCGCGGCCAGAAACGGAAAGTCGGCGGTGTACCGCCGACTTCCCGCTGCCCTTGAGAATCCTCCATCATGGGGATTCTGACACCCCCTACCGCCATCCGGTTCCTGGCGGTTCTCCCGCCAGGAACAGGATGGCGGTAGGGGGTGCCGCGGGGCCCCTGGGGGCCCCTGCAGTGCCCATGCCAATGGTATGGGCACTGCAGGGGCCCCCGTAAGAGGGCCCCACGAAGAATTTCAGTGTCTGCTTTGCAGGCACTGAAATTCGCGACGGGTGCAACTGCACCCGTCGCACCTTCCCACTCTGCCGGCTCCATTCTGAGCCGGCGTCCTCGTGGGAAGGGTGTTTCCCGCTGGGCTGGCGGGCGGACTTTCGGCGGTCGCCCGCCGGCCCAGTGGGAAAGCCAGAATGACCGCCACGGTCTTTTGACCGCGGAGCGGTCTTTCGGCGGGAACCGCTTGGCGGGCGGTGACCGCCGTCCGCCACGGTCAGAATCACCCCCGTAGTCTAATCTACAACATGACCGACTTGGACTACACATCCCACAATACAAAGCAAAAAAACTGTGACTGGAGCAGCACACCATGCATACCTAACGGAAACCGGGCAGATTGTCAGCGTCAATTCTGGCTCCCTTGCACCATGTAGCAAGTGTGCTTGTCTTGGGGCTACACAGACAAAAGTGGAATAGAACAGAATGTTTAGTACTGTGCTTTGCTAGAGTGCTAACGTCTCATCCAAGAGGGAATTTGGGGCCAGATGCATCAAAAAACCGATTTGCGTTTCATAAAATAGCGAATTTTAAGAAACCACTATTTAAGAAATGCAAAATGGTATGTATGATTTTTGCGATTCGGTAATAGCGATTTCTTAAAAAGCACAAATGCTATTACCGAATCGCAAATAGAGAATCCAACCCCATTCGCAGGTATGGGCCTGTTGTGAATGTTTTGCATTTCCCAAATTGCGAATTCCAATTAGGAATTTGCAAATTAGGAAATGCAAATCCCAGGGTGCTGGAGGCCTAAGGCCCCCTCTGCTGCAACCCAAAAATATTTTTATGGACCTGTGAAGCACACACATGCCTTAGGGGCATGTGTGTGCTACATGTCAATTTTAAAAATGCATTTATAATGCATTTTTAACATTTGCATATGGTTACCACCAAACTTTAGTTTGTGGTAATTGCATTTCCTAAATGCCCAATTCACATTTAGGAAATGCTTGATACGTGTGCTTTGGAAATCGCAAATAGGAATTCTCTATTTGCGATTTCCAATTTAGAGAATCGCAATTTGCGATTCTATAAATGGGGTGTGCAATTTCAAGGAATCGCTATTTCAGCGATTCCTTAAAATTGAGGGCAAATGCTTTTCATACATTGTGAAAGGCATTTTTGCATTCGCAAACAACCAAATTTTGCAATTCGCACCATTTGCGAATGCAATAAAGCTTGATACATCTGGCCCTTTGATTCTAGGTTTGTGCTAGCTCACAAAGTAGAATTACCTGAAGAGCCAAGTAAACAGTCAATTGAACTGAACCATTTTGCACCCAGCTGTTCTAATGTGCTATATGAGGTTTTTACATGTGTTGGCTGCCATGTAAGAGACCGCTCTACACCCTGTCTTGCTCATACGGAGTTTTGCGGGTGGGAGTTAATGTCAGTGGTACACAGCAGAGCTCCATGAGTTTTTTGTTGGGAGCATAGATAGTGTGTGAGCTAGGTGGGGCCCGGATAGTGTAGTGCTTTGTGGGTGTGGTGAAGCTGATTGAACTGGCAGTGTCTCTGAATGGGGACACATTATTGTATCTTAAGGAGGCAAGGAGTGATGTGTGTGCAGCAAGGTATGGTGAGTAATAGTCAGGCACTGGTGTGTATGATAGTTTAATACTTGTGTTGAAGCTGTGCAGAGCTGTTGTTGTACAGAATATTGATGTACTACAGTCTACATTTGATTAAGGCCTGGGGGAAGGTGTCACAGGTGGCAGAAGGGAAAAAGAAGAGAAGTCTGACTATAAAACATATGTGAAATCAGGTGCAAGGGAAACAGGGATTAGTGAATGTGAGGGCGATGTAGGTGTCCAGGATGATGGTCGGATGTCCTGGATGGGTGGAGGGTGAGTGTTTTGGGACTTAATGTATGGGCAAACAGGGAAGGTACATGTTGCAGATTATCCTTATTAACATCTACAGAGGATCAGTATGACCCATTACTCTCACATACAGGTAGGTATGCTGGACAACAGCATAAAATAACAAATGTTGGTGGTGCTTGTGTCTTCTGAGAAGCATTGTATGATATGTGTCATCGGTGTGTGAGATTATATACAATGCCTGGGTCTGAATGATGATTGCCTGAGGAGTCATGTACAAGTGCAACTGAATGTGGCTGACTGAAGAGATTAATGGGACTCTGCAGAGAAGCATCTTGGGCCCTGAAAAAATGAACTGAACTTGAGATGTTGCATGATTTCAGTTTGGATGTTTGCAATTCCATGCAGAGATGGGGGGGTCAGTGACAACTGTTCTGTACTCTGGAGACGAATGTGTGTGCTAGGAAATTACTGGATATCAAAATAAAATTGAAGTATAGTATATACATGTCCTTACCCATTCCTGCAGTGTAGCAAGGTTGCGTGCTGCGTAGAGTTAAAGGCTGTGTAAAACATATGAACCTTATGCCACATAGGCCCTCATTATGACATTGGCGGTGAAACCCGCTTACCGCCAAGGTGACGGCTGCCAACATACCGCCGCAGTGGCGAATATCCGTTCCCCATATTATGGCACACACACACCAATCCAACAGAATACAGCCACATACACAAATCCGCCAGCCCAAAGGTCAGTGGTAAAGTGACGGTACCAACACCCATACCGCTACGCCAACAAAACAACGCCCACCACATCATGACCCACGAATCACCATGGCGGACATTCAATGGCGGTAAACCATTGGTGGTACATACCACAGCGCTTAGAATGGACACCCACATACAAAACAATACTACATTGGCCAACACTAAAAACACACACCTGACACCCATACACCCACCACACACACAGACACCCACAGCACTATAAAACACACACCCACATTACCCACAGTCTTTATGAACAACAATTACTGCCAGGAGATTGACACAAACTGCACAGAGACAACTAGACACACACACACACCACATACACCCATGCATCCCTCATGCACCCCACATCACACACCCCACCACATTACTCAACCCATTCTCACCAACACACACCACACAACATCCATGTCCCCACTAAGGCACCCCGTTTCACTGATGAGGAGTTAAGGGTTATGGTGGAGGAAAAAGTCAAGGTAGAACCACAGCTGTTTGGAGCACAGGTACAGCAAATATCCATTGCCAGGAAGATGAAGCTATAGAGGAGAATCGTGGACAGGGTGAACGCCGTGGGACAGCACTCAAGAACAAGGGACGACATCAGGAAGAGATGGAAGGACCTACGGGGGAAGGTACGTTCCGTGGCAGCAAGGCACTAGCTCGCCATACAGAAGACTGGCGGTGGACCGCCACCACCTCCCCCGCAGCTCACAGCATGGGAGGAACAAGTCTTGGCATTACTGCATCCTGAGGGACTCGCTGGAGTAGCCGGAGGAATGGACACTGGTAGATCAATATTTACAACTTATCACCCCCCATACCTGCATGCCATCACAACCCCTCACCCTCACTCCCATCACTCCACTCCATCCCACACACTGCACCTACACATATGACTAACCCCAATGCCAAATCCTGCATGCCATACCAATGCATGGACAGCCCTCCCAGCCCTGCATGGACACCAATCACTAAAGCATGCACATCTTAGGGAAACTAACAATCCCACAGTACGTCACCATACACAAACAAAGGTGGCAGGGCAACAGCAACGATAGAGGGGAAGCCAGGGATTTACAATATGTCACAGACATGAAGCATAATGCATCACTTTCATCCCCACAGGTGCCCAAGCCAATCCCAGGGGAGAGGAGGTGCCACGACTACCCAGTCCCCCAACAGAAGATGCAATCAGTGATGACAGTAACTCTGGACTTCAGGATCTGGACCAACAACTTGGCCCATCAGGGACCACTGGACAGTCGGTCACCCCAGCCCACTCACCGTCTACCACAGAGCCTCCCCCAGCAGTATCCAACACCACAGTGCCCACCCAGCGCACCCACACCTCTGTCCCCAGGACACGTCAATCAGCAGTGTGCACACCTGGACAGGGACCCCAGTTCACACCTCACTCCCAAGACAATCAGGGACCTGGGGTTCAGTGGCTGTTGGAAATGGCCCTTTTTGCAGGGTTATCCCCAAACCTTTTGCCTTCTTCACCCTATTTTTTCAGGTCTATTTTTACTGGTTTATTGTCTCTACGCTCTTTACCACTGCTAATCAGTGCTAATGTGGAAGTGCTCCCTATAGAAATTGTACTGTTGATTGGTTTATCCATGATTGGCATATTTGATTTACTGGTAAGTCCCTAGTAAAGTGCACTAGAGGTGCCCAGGGCCTGTAAATCAAATGCTACTAGTGGGCCTGCAGCACTGGTTGTGCCACCCACATTAGTAGCCCTGTAACCATTGCTCAGACCTGCCACTGCAGTGTCTGTGTGTGCAGTTTTAAACTGCCAATTTGACTTGGCAAGTGTACCCACTTGCCAGGCCCAAACCTTCCCCTTTACTACATGTCAGGCACCCCTAAGGTTGGCCCTAGGTAGCCCCAGGGGCAGGGTGCACTGTATGTCTAAGGTAGGGCACATACTAGTGTGTTTTACATGTCCTAACAGTGAAATACTGCCACATTCGTTTTTCAATGTTCGAGGCCCATCCCTCTCATAGGTTAACATTAGGGCTGCCTTTAAATATCCGTAAAGGGCAGTATCCCCTTGAGAGCAGATAAAAATGTGGAGTTTAGGGTCTCTGAACTCACAACGTAAAAATACATCTTTCATTGAAGTTGGTTTTTAAATTGTATGTTTGAAAATGCCACTTTTAGAAAGTAGGTATTTTCTTGCTTAATCCATTCTGTGACTCTGCCTGTTCGTGGATTCCCCGTCTAGGTCAGTTTGACAGTTGGGCTGTTCACACCTCTTCTCTAGGCAGTGACACAAAAGAGGATGGGGGTGTAGCCTGCATATCCTGATGAGCCATCTGAGCTAGAGGGGAGGGAGGAGTGGTCGTTCACACCTGAAAGGACTGTGCCTGCCCTCACACAATGCAGTGTCCGAACCCCTGGTGTGTGTCTGGGGCTTGGCCTGGACAAGTAAGGATCTTGCAAACACTTGAGACTTTGCTTTGAAGTTTGCCAACTTCAAAGGCAGAACGGTTATAAGAAGAAGACCCAAAACCCCAGACTTTTAGAATCTTTCTGGAATCAAGAGGAACCTCTGCCCAGGGGAAAAGCTGAAGAGCCGAAGGAGGAGTACTGTCCCTTTGCTGTGGTGCTTTGCTGGACTGGTCTGCAGTTGCTGATTCTGCCTAAAAAGAGTGCAAAGGTGAACTTTGCTGTGTGTCCTGCTTCAGAAAGTTCTCCAAGGGCTTGGAGTAGAGCTTGCCTCCTGTTGGAAGTCTCAGGGACACCAAAGACTTCAGTTTCATCGACTCGCAGCAATGAGAACTGGTTGTTTTGTGCTGTTCAAGAGGAGAAACCACTGCAACGCTGCCAACTAAGCCACTGGACGCACTGTGACCTGCTGATGCCGCACGGAGTTGCATTGCCCCACTTCGCACCGCGACCCTGGTCTCACCGACACCATCATCAGACGAATTCACTGAGCCGCTGCTCGCACCGCAACCTGTGGGCCCCGAACTCCGGCATCGCCTGCTCACACCGCAGCCTGGACCTCTCCAACGACACCACTCCTGCTGACACCGGCGCTGCTGCCTGCACCGTGGCCTGTGGGCACCGCTTATGAGGAGCACGAAGCACCATCCGGTCCCGTACCACAGCCCTGGTCCACCGACTCCAGCACCATCGACTCGAGTGTAGTCACCAGGCATCCCTGCCTGCACCGTGGCTTGTGGACACCGCACGTGAGGGCCACGAAGCACTGTCCTGCACCACTGGCTTGGGCCTACCGACGACAGCGCTTCCACAACGACGATGACGCTGCCTGCACTGTGACCTGTGGACACCACACGTTGCACCGCCCCTCTTCACACCACAGCCCTGGTCTCACTGACGCCGCTGGATGCCGTCACCGAGCCACTGCCTGCACCGTGACCTGTGGGCACCGCACATCGCATCGTCCCGCTTCGCACCGCAGCCACGACACCATCCACGCCAGCACTCCTGACTTCATCAGCCCGGAGTTTGATCTGCAATGCGTGTGACTTCAAGGGCCTGACGACTCCTGCACCGACTCTACAACCGACACCGCGACGTCAGCGACGCCGCTCTCCAGAGCTCACCGCGAGGATCACGACGCCCTAAAAATCCAAGATACTGTTTGCGAGTCTTCCTGACACCGTTGCGGCCAGCCTGAACTGTTGGTTTTGTTGATCACAACACCGTGATAGCCCCAGGTGGAGCTATTGACTTCAAGAACTGTATTTCTGAGTAAATCTTGCAGAATTCATATTTTTATTATTGTATGTTGGATTTTTATCATATTTGGACTTAGTTTTACATAGATAAATATTGGCTATTTTTCTAAAACTGATGTGGTGTCCTTTTGTAGTGTTTTCACTGTGTTACTGTGTGTTATGTGCAAATGCTTTACACATTGCTTCTGAGACAAACCTGACTGCTTGTGCCAAGCTACCAAGGGTGTGAGCAGGGGTCATCTGACAAGTATCTCATTTATCCTGACTGGAGTGAGGGTACCTACTTGGACAGGGTGCAAACCGACTGCCAGCTCGAGACCCCATTTCTAACATTGGCAGTGGGCACACTAATCAGGGGACAGGGGCACAGGGCAACAGGGACACTGGGAGGACTGCTGTGTGCCAGAGGGAGGACAGGCCCAGGGAACCGACTCTCCAGGAGGCACTCACCAAGATCCTGGGAGCCTACCAACATTCCCAGGACACGATGGGCCAGATCCTTGAGAACGTGCAGGAGAACAGGCAGCTGCAGGAGGAACAGTATCAGGGGATCAGGGAGGAGTTGCAGGCCATCAACACCACCTTGATCTCCATAGCAGGGGTGCTGGCAGACATGGCCAACATCATGAGGGAAGCCACAGCACAAAAGCGGGTCCCTACCACTAGCCAGTCCATTGACCAGCCCTCCACTTTCCGCTGCAGCTAGTGGGCAGGAGGCCTCACACAGAACCCACAGGCCACCAGCACCCCTCCAATGCAGAAGGTGAACCACCCACAAACATTCCCTGCGACCCACGCAGAAGCCAGAGACACTTGCCAGGATTGAGACTCTGCTGATAGTCCCCCTTGTGTCCCACACTGTCACCTTGTCCACTTTGAACTGCCTTTTCTCCCCTTCTTATGGCACCTTGGACTCTGGATCTGTGCTACAAACAGGCTGGAACAATACCCTAGACTTTCCTCCACCATGCACGTTTCCCTCAATTTCATAGCACTACAATAAACACCCTTGAACCAACTTGACTACTGGTATTTTATGTGTTGAAAATGTGCATTTGTGGAAACAGTAGCATCTAGTGCAAATGATCTGAACACTGTGAGAGCGTGGAAATAATGACATGTAGCTCTCTGTAGTCATCACATCAGTACACAGTTGTTATCTCACAAACATCTGTAAAATGCCAAGCCATTGGTGATAGTAAGTTGAGATGCAATGGAAGTTAATGCCATCATGCTACAGCCACACAGAAAACATCCGTAGTCAGAGGAATGCACTGTCTCACCTGTGTGTCATTGGAAGTATTGACGTATAACTGATGTTCAGTTGTCCTCATCCTCTGCCTCCTCATCTTCACTGTCCTCAGGGTCCATGGCTGCCACAGGGGCATCTCCAGTCTCCTCCTGCAGAAAAGGTACATGCCATCTGAGGGTTAGGTTGTGCAACACGCAGCATGCCTCTACTATCTGGCAGACCTTCCTGGGTGAGTAGCACAGGGATCTACCTGTCAGATGGAGGCACCTGAACCTGGCTTTCAGGAGCCCAAAGGTCCTCTCGATGATCCTTCTGGTTCGCCCATGTGCCTCATTATAATGTTCCTCAGCCCCTGTCCTGGCATTCCTCACAGGGGTCAGCAGCCACGATAGGTTTGGGTAGCCAGAGTCAACAGCATGTATGAAGGGACAACATTTTGCATCACACAATGCTATAGAAATGACACCTGAAGGCATACACTAAAATATAGTGGGTGGGGACCAAGGCTCACCTATTAGCCGCACCCTGTGCCTCTGTAATTGGGCCATCACATTTGGGATGCTGCTATTCCTCAGGACAAAGACGTCATGCACCAACCCAGGATACTTAGCAGTGACGGTGTGTGGCCCTCATCTTGCCGTGGCATCTAGCCAAATCACTGGCAGTGCAATGCATAGTGCTCAATCCTGATCTGTGTGTGTGATGTGCTGCTTATGCCAACTGTGGTGTTGGTGCAGTAATTGGCCCAGTGTTTCCTTTCTCTCTCTCCCCTTTTTTCTTCTGTCATCCTATCCATGTGTGCATTAGTATCATCTGGCAGAGGAGCAGGGGCACCAGCAACAGAGGGAGCTGCATCCCACAGGGCCCTGGAGGCAGAATCCACTGACGCAGAGGGAACCAGTGGGACAGAGGGCGAGGGGAGCACCACGGAGGAGACAGGAGGTGACAACAGAGACTCAGACACCTCCTCTGATGGAAGTTCCCTGGTGGTGGGGGACACCTCTGTGACCACCCCAGCTGCAGGTACAGCCGCCACCCCTGTACCAGCACCACCCTCCCAGTAGCCCTTTTAGCGAGGTGCCCGTGCCAGCTCACCCAGGAGGGTGGGCACCCCAGGCCCTGCTCCAGTGAGCCCTGCTTCCCTGAATGAGGAGGCTTTTGACCTCCAGAGATCCATCTCTGTAGGGCAGTCAACCATTGTGAATGCCATCCAGGAGCTGGCATCCCAGATGCAGCAATGCAGTGCATTCCTGGAGGGCATCCACGGTGGATTGGCGGCCCAACAGAGATCGATTCAGGCTCTGAACTCCTCTCTGATGGAAGCCATTGTCCTATCCAACTACCACTTCCCAGTCCCAGTCTCCTCAACCCCAACCCATCCCATGCACACACACAGACGAGCATGCACACAAGACAACACACAAGAGTGGCACAGTCAAAAACAGGCACCACACTTCATCCCCCAGGCACTCACGCAAACACCAGACAGTTGCAGACACAACCACATCCACTACCTCCACTGTCTCCCCTTCTCCTCCTCTTCCACCTCCCTCACAGTCACGTACACACTCACACCTGCATGCACTGCATCAACATCCACCACCAGCATCACCACACCAAGCAGCACACACACCTCACTAGCAGACACCTCCACAACATCCATGCACATGTCCCACCCTGTCTGCCCCCTCCTCCTAAAGGACACAAACACAAGCACTCACACACCCAACAGCCATCCACCTCACATCAGCACACTGCCCATGCACCTGCACCCAAGTCCAGCAGACATGCACCTCCAACAACCACTCTCTCAACCTCCACTCCCATCCCTCCTCCCTAATCCTGCCCCACCATCCCTAAGAAGCTTTTCCTTGCCCAACTTGACCTCTTCCCTCCCACTCCCCACCACCTGCCTGTAAGAGCAGGGTCCCAATGATCCAGCCCCGCACCTCAGCCAAACAGTCAACGCGGACAGTGGTGGCACCACCTACTCGTGGGTGGCAAGTCACTCCACCAGCCAGGAAGGTTAAGAATACCACACCTCCTGCCATAAAGGGGAAGGAACCCACTCCTCCTGTCATGAAGGGGATGAAGCCCTCGACTCCTGCCAGGAAGGCTAAGGAGCCCACACATCCTGCCATGAAGGGGAAGAAGCCCTCAACTCCCGCCAGAAAGGGTAAGGATCCAACACCTCCTGCCATGAAGGTGAAGAAGCCCTCGACTCCAGCGGAGGCTGTCAGGGAAACACCACCACCAGTGGTCACAGGGCCCTCACCGCCAGCTGAGGAAGTGCAGCCTACTCCTCCTGCAGAGGCTGCCCAGGAGGCGCCTTCACCTGCTGAGACAGTGGAGCCCTCACCTCCAGCAGAGGCTGCCAAGGAGGCACCTTCACCTGCTAACACAGTGCAGCCCTCACCTACAGATGACACAGTGCAGCCCTCACCACCAGCGGAAGCCATGTAGGCCACCCTCCAGGGACTTCTGTATGAGGGGCCCCCTCCAGAAGCAGTGGACATGTTCCCGACCTGAGAGACTGTGACCTTGCAGTCCCCAGCAGAGAGAAATGGACATGGAGCCCCCTCCAGAACCAGTGGGAAAGTCACCCACCTTAGAGACCATGGTCATAATTTGGCAGTAATTACCGCCAGCCTGTTGGCGGTATTACTGCCACTTTATCACTCACCGCCAATGTCACAATGAGGGTCATAATGTCTTATAGTTTCATGCAAGACAGTACAGCAAGGTAGATTTTTTGGTTTACTGTGTGCAAGGCAGAGTGCAGGAACATTTATGAAACATAACAAAATATACTGCTGTGGTATTAACTTATGGCAATAGGGAATGCTGGCACCCTGGTGACATGATGCAATGGTCTCAGAAGCAAGCTGAAGAACTTGATGTAACACCAGTAGAGGCACTAACCACAAAAATTATGTTAAATGTAAAAAGTGGTCATTACATGTACTCAGTCTTAGGAGCAGGCCAGCAAGCTTCCAAGCTATGTTGCATTGTGTGTCATTCAACTAATAGCACCCTTTGTTCATACAGAGATAGTCTGAACAATGTTAAGGTTCTGCCATGTGTAAGGCAACAATATTCTAACATGGCCTAAACTACTTCTTGCAACACGTTCTGCATATCCATGTCTATTTGACAAATGAAAAAAACCCAGTATGAATGTCAGTAAAATCACTGATGTCTACATATATAATGGATCAATTTTGACATATGCATATCCCTTTCCATAGGAACAAACAACACCTCATGTAAAGCAGCCTGTCCTTGATGACCAACCAATTGAGGATACCATCCTGCCCTCCGTGGATGATGACAATTTCTGACAACTCCTCGACTCCATTGATTCACCTTCTCCGGTCTTTCCAAGTGAGGACGACATTGCAGGGTCTCCAGAGGAACTGCCGTCCATAGGACAGGCACCATCTAACTGTGCAATCCCAGCTCACGACTCTGACGACCCCCAGGTTGGATTTCAATGGCGAGTGGTTGAAGTCCAGCAGTAAGTTGCTGGTGAGGTGCATGCAGGGATGGAGACCATAGCGAAAACCCTAGAAGGAGTCTGTAGGTGTCTGAGTCCTAATAAGGGTATGGCTAGGGCTATTACAGGCACCTATATTTGGTTTCATTTGATTGATGAGTCCCCATGTGACATTGCTATTGTCATGATGCAGAGGGAAGAAAATCAGCCCTCTACTTGGGACAACACTGGAGTTGCCACACAGCTGAGGGTCCATGGAGCACAGGTTGGACTCCTGCATCACAACAATGGGTGACCTCAATAACAATGGCATCGCCATTAGCAAGCTACCAGACCCTTGTCATGGATTTCCAGGCTGCCTTACTGGTACTGATGAATGCCCAAGGGGGCACGGGAGTCACATCTTTGGATCTCGATGTGTGTGTGTGTGTGTCTCAGATGCTTCTAGTATAAACACCATCACCTGCAGGGGAGGCATAACCCCCATAAAAGGAGGAAGATGTGGACCAGTTTTCGGTGGCAATCTGCCGATGACATTTGTCAGTGCCTCCAGAGCAGTTTCATAGTGGCCCAGTGTTTGACATCATGCCACCTCCTTTGTCACTGAGCACTGTACTTTAACCACTTTTGGACTTTGAAATAATCATACCTCCCCTAATAGCAATACCAGAATGCACTTTAGAGGCCCACTGGGGCAGAACTGGTATTTAACAGAGTAATCAGGTGCCTGCAATTAAAACCAGGTGAGCAGCCATGCATTTGGTCTGTGAAAAAGGGAGGAGATGTCTGGAACGCTTTCAGCATTGGCTGCACCTACTGAGATGAAACACTACTTCGAAAGGGATAGGCATTAGTCTTGTCACACAGCCCCCTGCTTTTGGTACTGGGAAGACTTTCACCACTTCTGCTTGTATTCCACAAGTAGATCCTGAACCTCAGTTGCAGTCTTCAGTACTTGGATGACTAAACCCTATTTTTAATGAGCTTCCGGGGTTACCGAACGGGGCCTTATGTCCTAAAGGAGACGTTGTCCCGTCCGTTGACCCCGAGTTGAATTAAGCCAAATTATTGTTGATGTCATGGAATTTAGCAGGTTTGGCTAAGAAACTGGGAGATTTAGATTGGTCCTCTTATATTAGTAGTCAGGATGTTTGTCTGTTTCAAGAAACTTGGGCAGAGCACCAGACTTATATTCATGGGTTCACTTCGTTTAGTATTCCAGCTCAACCACCTACCAAGGGGTTGGGTCGTGCCAAAGGTGGATTATTGTTACTAATAAATAAGAGTCTATGTTGCCAATATTCACTACTCAACATAGACTCAGCAGATTTGATGGGAGTCCAACTAACTTTTCATGTAGACTTGAAGATCAATATAATCAATGTATATGCTCGTACAGTACCGCAGGGCCTAGAATCTCAGACGTTAAGCCATTTGTCTGAATTCTTAGACTCTCTTCATCCATCAGTTATGGTGGTAATCGGAGGCGACTTCAATTGTACCTTTGACCCATCCATACTGAGTAGTGGGCTAACAGAAGAAGAAGATATCTGTGGGGAATTCCGCAATTGACGAAAACTAGTTTATGTACCCGATCTCGGGTGGCCATTGAGATGACTGCACTGTGCTTAAAACATGGCCTTAGGGCATGCAATGGATGTATGCCATCCGATCTGGACATGAGGCCGACTTTCAATAGAGGTATTTCCTCAAGTATTATTGACTACGTTCTAGTGGACATCAGATTGTGGCCAATGTTAAATGACATGAAGGTGGATGTCCGACCAGAGAGCGATCATAATCCCCTACTCCTCACTCTAAGTGGAGATTAATTTAGGAGGTCCGTTCATGACCGATTGTCTGAGGTTCCCATTCCCTTACAGACTATTAAATGCACTAGAATATGTTGGCCTAAGGTAATGTCTAACCCTTATCTACTTTCGGGGATTTACAGAGCTTTCACTGATGAGATATCTGATTATGCTGATCACGAGGTAAGCAGTATTCCTATTCTTACTATTCACGAGTCATTGCTAATTAGACTGCAGAGCATTTTCTACAAAAAAGACCAGCATAGATCAAAAACCCATAAGTTACCAGTAGCCAATGCATGGTATAATACGGACTGTGCCAAGGCCAAGCTGGCACTCAAGATCGCAATCAGGGAAGGTTCCCTGTGTGAAGTTCGTTTTTCCAGATATATTTATAAAAAAGCAATAGCACAGGCAAAAAAGTCATGGGAAGATGATGTTTGGCGGGATATGCTCATTGCAGCCAAAGGAAAAAACAATAGGCTCTTTTGGGAACTGATATCTAAAAGATATAGGGGGAATAGGAGTAACCTCAGGAATCATATTCAACCAGAGGTTTGGGTGACTCACTTCTCCCAACTTTATGCCGCCCCTCTGGATACGTTAACCAGCAATGAGTGCGATTCTGTTCTTTCACCTCAAGCTATTTCTAGTGATAGCCCCAAGCGATTTAGGCAGGACCCTCTAGCATCTGTGGATACTATCAACTTTTCCGTGGAGGAGACCACAAAAGCAATACAATATTTAAAATCTGGTAAGGCTCCAGGACCTGACAAGATCCCAGGGGACTTCTATAAATCAGAGTTGATGATATGGTAATGGTATATAAACTTGTTTTCTAATAGAATTGCTGCAGGGGGTGCAATCCCAGGCACCTGGAAAGGTGCGGAAATTATCCCAGTATATAAAAAGGGGAAAGCAAATTTTCCTGTAAATTATAGACCAATTAGTTTGATCGATAATATACAAAAAGTATTTGCCAAACAACTATTGAATAGACTGATGGAATGGGTACACGACAATAAGGTTCTCTCGCTTTTGCAGGCGGGTTTTTGCCCAAACATTAGTACAATAGACCAGGTATTTAGATTGGTGCTCTTGCATTGGAGGTATGTAGTTCTTGATAAACAACCTTTATATGTTGTGTTCGTGGATTTGCGAACAGCCTTTGATCTGGTTCCAAGGAAGAAGTTATGGAAAGTACTATTGAGGCAGAGAATTCCTTACGAAATAGTTGAACTTTTGAGGCGACTGCACGCAAACACCTATGCACAGGTGAGGTGGGGAGACCAAGGTGAACTGACAGATAAAATTCCCATTCTCAGGGGAGTACGCCAAGGATGTGTCTTGGCTCCACTGTTATTTTCTCTTTTTAGTAATGAGGTAGTCCCCAAATTGCTTGCTTGTCAGAATGATGCTCCCACATTGAATTCCCAAAAGATACCCATCTTACTTTTTGCGATGACTCTCTCCTTATTTCTAAGACCCCAATGGGACTCCAAACGCTAGTCGACCACTTTAAATCCTTTTGTATGGATTATGGATTAGAACTGAATGCTGACAAAACTAGGCTAATGGTCTTTGGTTTGGGACACCAGGGCAGATGTACAATTAGCTTATATGGGTCTGCATTGATCAGGGTTAATTCTATTGACTATCTAGGAGTAAGGATTTCAAGCAATATTCTCTGGGAGGATCAGACCGGGAAGAGTATGGGGCTCCTTCAAAACAAAGCAGCTGCTATCCTGCGCTTTTATAAAAGCTCTGTGTCTAAAGCTGTTTCTCCTGCCATTAAAATCTACTTGGCCAAAGCACAGGGGGCAGCTGCTTATGGTGCAGAAATATGGGGATTCTCAGATTGTAGCAAAATATCGGTAGGCGAAAATAATTTTGCCAGAACCCTAGTTGCTTGTCCTAAGAGCACCCCATTAAAACCCCTGTTCTTAGATTTGGGTTTTAAACGTATAATGGATTTGATTATTCTCAAACCGCTTCTATATTGGGTGAGAATTTGGACGGTACCAGAACTTGTTATATATAGAGATTCCTTCTGCGACCTTTTGAAGAGATCAAATGTGACTTCCATTCCATGGGTCAAACATGTATCCAAATGGTTCTACATTTTGGGATTGAAAAGCTTGTGGGAAAACCCTCAGGGTTTGGAGAAGCCACATAGTTCTATTGTGAAAACATCCTATTGGTCCTATGTAAGGATTGAGCTAATCTGTAGTAATCTCGATGGACGTTTGACTGCCTCATTCTTGGACTTTAAATGTATCCCTCATTTTGAACCTTATTTGGACCTTATTTCAGATTTGCGGGGGAAAGGGTTGTTTGCTCGTTTTCGATTTGGGAATCTCCCTTTGTTATCTCTGACCAGCAAATATGAGTCTGATCCCTCGTCAGATTTGTGCCCCGCTTGTTCTGGTAGTCCGGAAACCGAGGAGCACTTTTTGTTTTTTTGTCCAGCTTATTCTACTCCTCGATCCAAATGGATTTGCAACATTTGTCGTGCTCTAGGGGTGACACAATATAAGGTGGCGATGAGAATTCTAAGGAGTAATACTTCAAAATCTCTGTTTGTTGCGGTTAGCAAGTTCCTTGTGGCCGCATGGCATATAAGAAAGAGTTTTCTTAAACAGTAGCTCTACGATTTCCTTTTCTTGCATAGTTTTTTAACTTTTATTATTATATTGTATTTTACACTTGTATTAGCAAATCCCTGGAACCACATGGCATATAAGAAGAGTTTTTTTTTAAATGGTAGTTTTTCATGAATTAGTATCATGTATATAGTACTCTAATGTCTATTTTTCTATGTATATTTTTATAATATAGCTTTTACCCTTTTTTATGCATTTATTATATTCGGATTGTATTTATGATTTGATGGTCAAGTAGCCGAATAAAGTTGTGTGTAAGACAGAAACACTACAGACTACGTTTCTCTGCTGATGAAGGAATTAACCCAGAAACACATGTCCAGAGATGAATGAAAATATAATGCCAGGAATAATGAAAATGTCAAATGAATTCACTGTAAGTTGCTGGCTTTGCCATATTTCCTAACACATAACCTGTTGTGAGTGCGCTTTCATAGAGGACAACCCTGGTTTGTGTGTGTGTATATATATATATATATATATATATATATATATAAACATGTACAACTATATCTCTATGATCAACTTTCATGGCGCTTTGATCATTCAACGTGATTTGGTTACTGGAAGCTTTGAGCTGTCTTCTTCAATGTCAGATATTTTTAAAGTCAGTGAAGAGGTGAACAGTGAATGAGTATTCAGGTTCAGACTTTCTTTCACCATCTTGACTTGAAGATTGATGAATCAAAATGCCTAAAGTGAGAAAAGTATCTAGTAACAGACTTCCCAGGATGCTGGATGGTCGCCATGTGTCCCTTGGTCGATATCAAATGGAAAGGTTCCGCATCATACAGAGCATCAGATTTCCTTCTGCGCATCTATCGGGCGATCATTAAAGCTCCTCGCTTAAACATGATGTTCTTTGCATGTCGCCTGTTGCTTGCATAAGCTTTCATTTTCAGCTTGTTAACCAAGTCTCTTGCATTAATCATATTTTCACTTTTTTATCTCTTGTTGGACCATTGAGGTAGCTTGGTTGTCATTGCTCTCCAGAACATCAAAATCGCATGACTTTCGCCTGTGATTGAGTGAGGTGTTAAACAATATACTTGTAGGGTAGAATTTAATACAGTTTTCAAACTGAGCTTCTCAAGTGTTGCACACTGTACTGCTTTCTTTAGCGTACACATAAAATGCTCAACAAGTCAATTGGCCTGCGGCCATAAAGGTGTACTCTACTAATGTTTTATGTTCAGATGTGCCAGGAATTATTTTAACTCACAGCTGTTAAAAGGGGAGGCTTTATCAGATTTCAATATGGCCAGAATTCCCCATTTCGCAAAGATGCCATCTAGTTTTTCAATTACTCGTTCATGAGTCGCAGATTAGAAATATTCAACAAAGGAAAACAGGAGTATTCATCCACAATCACCATCAGATAATGTTTATTATCAACCAGACCAAAGAAGTTAATGGCTATTCTCCTCCACGCATGCTTTGGGAGCTCTGACATGTTCAGAGTTTATTGAGTAACCTTGATAGAAAGGCATCTGCATATCTGACAGGCCTTGAGTTCTACCCTTTCCTCACTGGAGTTGGGATTCTCAAATCTCACAGGATAACTTGTTCCAGACAAATGGACAATTCATCTTTGACATTTCTGCATTTTTCTAAACAATTATTTTTATTAAGTAAAGTGTCAGTACAGCAGTAATCCCAAAAGCGAAATTTAGCATTTCAGAGTGCATTACCATGATCATAGTTTTCAAACAAGGACTTTTACACTCCATAACCCATTAAATATTTCCAGCTCCATCACCCCTCGGTAACCCACTACCCCCAACTTGGCCACACCCTCCCCCAATGCAGAAACAAACTCAGGCACAATTCCAATTGTACAAAGTTCCCTCTATAAGTGTTCCAACTGCTCCAGATCTTCATCCATTTATGGGGACATCCCGTCCTTCATACTCCACTTTTTCAGCCAACATAGACCAGTCTATATCGATTTTCTAGTCATTAAGGCGGGGTGGTGATTCGACCCCACAGAGCCTAACAATATTACACTTAACCATCATCAGACCCTGACTGACCAAAATGCGGTCAATGCAACCAAGATCAGATTCATCCCAGATATTAAGGAGGCACCATTTAGGATCAAGTTTCATATCTGCCCACACACAACATTGATACATTTAAGTACTGCTTTCCAGCACTCCTGTAGTACTGGGCAAGTCCAAACAATGTGGAGGAAAGAGCCTGATTGGTCACATCTCCTCCGACACTTGTCATCTGCAGCGCCACCCATTTTCGCCAACATGGTACAAGACAGATATGCCCGTGTAGGATTTTAAGCAGTACCAATCAGAATCTAGCCCATATGACCACTTCCCTGGGAGACATCTGCACCTCCTACCATTTGTTGTCCTCTGAAACAATTAAGTCACACTCCCTTTGAATCCTCAATTAAGGCAGAACATCTGGGAGATGTTGAGCATTTTTTGATAAGTGAAGGAGATTGCCCTGCGGAGCATGTATTTTTTCGAGAAGTCTGTTCATCTAGGGGGAAAGCCTCCGGGAGCACCTCACCTTTTGGAGGAGCAGTCAACAATGCATGACAGATTTGCAAATATTGATAGTATTAATTGGTTCTAGTTGATAGTCTTTTGCAGATCTTGAAAGGACTCCCCCCTGTTCCCAGAGGTTACCCACCTTCGACAGACCAATCAAGTTCCATTTGGCAAAACCCGAATGGTCACCAAGAGTTCCTAAGCTGGTCGTATCCCAGAGTGGAGTAGCCTGTGTGATCTAATTGGTCCAACCCAATGACTTAAATGTTGTGTGCCAAAGTTTAAATGTCACTGTAGTAGGACCCTTAAAAGCTGTTTGTCAACTGCCCTGTTTAAGGCCGTTGATAACCCCCCCGGTGCATGACCAGTCTGTCCGTCTGGTAAGGCTTGGTTAGTGGGTGATGCATCCAATAATGCACCATTGTCAATTGTGCAGCCCAATAATATTTCTGGATGTCAGGAAAGGCATTGTCTCCATTGTACCAAGAGCGTGTCAAGTTTTGGTAAGCGAGGTGGAGTGCAACGCTGTCCCAGAGTGGCAGTCGTACCTCACATTCTATTTCCATGAAATAGGAATCTGGGACCAGATGGGGAGTGTTTTGGAGCGCATACAAGAAACACGGTCGCCATAATTTTAGAAAGGGCCGCTCTACCCAACAATGAGAGGGGCAGCGTCCTCCACTGTTGAACATCTTTTTTAAGACGGGTCAATGTTGTGGGAATAGAACTGTGTGGGATCCGTCATAAGATAGATCTCCAGGTATCTGAAACCTTCCTGACCAATCGGGGCTTCACAACTGCAAGGGAGTCTCAGCGCCTTCCTATGAAGTATATATTAAAGATTATTTCTGGTTGATGCTATAACCCAAGTGGATACCAAATTGTACATGCATGAGTCTGTCTAGGGCTTATGAAGGGCCAGACACAGACAGCAAAATGTCACCTGCATGAAGGGATATTCTGGCCTCCCAGTCCTCTATCTACTGGAGTCCACAGACAAGGGATGCTGTCGGATCCATGCCATCAGTGGCTCTAGTATGAGGGTGAAGATCAAAGGTGAAAGTGGGCAGTCTGGACGGGTTTTACGATGGAGATACAAGGCAGGTGACAGGCCTCCATTGACTGCAAGTAGGGCCATTGGCTCAGTATACAGAAGCCTGACCCAACTCAGAAACCGCGGGCCAAAACCCATCTTACTGAGCGCTTCAAATAAATACTGACATTCCACCACATCAAAGGCCACCTTGGTGTCTAAGGAGAGTACCACAGTGTCTTCCTGTAGGGAGTCAAATTGTCCAAGGGCCCCATGTATGCATCATAAGATAAGAGTTGTGCTTCTTTGGCATGAAATCGGACTGGCCTGGATGAATGAGAGGTGTAAGTAATCGCACCAGTCGAGGGGTCAAGAGTTTGGATAAGATCTTAACTTCTGCATTTAACAGTGAAATGGGCCTATATAAAGTAAATTCATCTGGTGGTTTCCTGTTTTTGGGTATAACAACTATAGTGGCCAGCCATTGGTCTTCAGGAAATACACTGAAGTCACAACACTCTTTAAACATTTTAAGGAGGAGGGGCGCAAGTTTAGATGCTGTAAGTTTGTAAAGCGCAATAGAGGGCCCATTAGGGCCCATTGCTCTTCCAAAGTTAAGGTCTTGTATTGTCTGAGCAATTTTTTCCAGCAATAAGTGTGCCTCAAGCAGATACCTATCTTCACTCTGGGGAGTCGAATGTCAGCCAACAATTCACATGAGTCACCCACCGTAGCGGTGGCAACCAGCGAATGAAGGAGGGCATAGTAGTCAGAAAATGCTGCTGCAACCTCTCATCTACTCTGAACCCATTCACCAGCGTCGGTCCGCACCTCTGCCACCCAGCCGTTCACCCTGTCACACCCATCATGCTAGGCTAGAAGTTTCATAGAGGTGATGTTACATTGCACAATAACTGATTTTGGCGGAATTAAGAGCTTGGTCCTTAAACTCTTTCCGTTTCAGGCTCCGGGCATGTTGAGTGTCTCTGTCTGGCAGGGTATCAAGTCTGTCCTCTAGTTATTTACTTCCAAGTTCGAGCATTTCTAGTTGTGCCCGTTTGTCTTTTATATGTACTGTTATCAGAAAGATACCATGGCCTTTAAAGACTGTCTTATATGCCTCCCACAGAGTTTTCCCTGAGTCTACAGCCCCTTCATTTTCATCAATACAGTGTTCTGTGGCTGTGCAAAGACTCTCTTTCACTGTTGGTACCTTAAAATACCAAGGATTCAACACAAAGGTGCGTCTGGGCGTTCCTCCCAAAAGACCATGGCCCTCATTACAACCCTGGCGGTAAATGCTGCCTACTGCCGTGCTGACGGCCGCCAACATACCGTGACTGCAGCGGTAATTATGACCCACACATAGAAATCCGCCACAATACAGACACCCACACAAGTCTGCCAGACCAAAGGTCAGTGATAAACTGGCGATAGCAAAAACCCACACAGTTACTCCAACAGGAATACGCCCACATTATCATGACCCACGAATCACCGCAGCGGTCTTTTAATCGCAGTAAACTACTGGCGGTACATACTGCTGCGCTCAAAATACATACACACTTACAAAACTACACCAGATTGGACAATTCAAACTACACACCCTGACACACATACACACACCCCACCCACACACCCAATCCAATATAAAACACACACCCACATTACCCACATTACCCACAACCCCTTACAACGAAAAAAAAGATACCAAGCACAGAGAGACAAGCAAGGAGCACCCACTCAATCAGAGGCACAGAACACCCTCACCCATACACCATTCACGCACATCAAAGCATACACCATAACACATCACCGCACACATCTCCCCACACATCCTCAGACATATCACTCACACCACATCCATGGCACCCGAAAGACACCCCAGGTTTTCTGAGGAGGAGCTAAGGGTCATGGTGGAGGAAATCATTCGAGTAGAGCCACAGCTATTTGGATAACTGGTGCAGCAGACGTCTATTGCAAGGAAGATGGTGCTATGGTGGTCATCGCTGTGGGACAGCACCCCAGAACTAGGGATGACATCAGGAAGAGGTGGAACGACCTACGGGGGAAGGTGCGTTCCATCGTTGCAAGACAACAGATTGCTGTACAGCAGACTGGCAGTGGACCCCCACCTCCTCCCCCACAACTAACAACATGGGAGGAGCAAGTCTTGGCAATCATGCATCCTGAGGGCCTCACAGGAGTAGCAGGAGGACTGGATTCTGGTAAGTCAAATCTTAACTACTTTATCCCCCCCCACCTGCATGCCATCAATACTCCTACCCCTACCCTCACCCCATCACTCAATCACCTCACACATACCCCACCATCACAACCCACCCATCCCAATACCAAGCCCTGCATGCAACAACAATGCATGGACACCACCCACAGACCTGCATAGACACCTATCCCCAAAGCATGCCCAGTCAGGAGACTCAGCCAGCCCACAAATTCACCACCTACACAAGGCCAAGCTAACAGGGAAAGCACAATCATACAGGGAAACACACCCATGTACAAGATGGCACACGCAGATACATTAACAATCCATTTGCATCCCAACAGGACCCCTACTCAACGTCACCGGAGAGGAGGTGCCAGCTACATCCAGCCCCCCCTCTGAGGAGGCCCACAGTGACGACAGCAGCTCTGCACGCCTGGATCACGATGACCAACCTGGCCCATCAGGGGCCTCTGGAGTCGGTTCCCCTGCCACTGTCCCAACCCACCACAGAGCTGCCCCCCTCAGGAAACACCTGCACAGCACCCACCCAGCGGGCCCATTCCCCTGTCCCCAGGACACGTCAATCAGCAGTGTGTCCACCACTACAGGGACCCCAGGCAACCCCACAAACCCAGGACAATCAGGGACCTGGGGTCAGTGGCAGTGGGCACACGGTTCAGGGGACAGAGGCACAGGACAACAGGGAAGCTGGGATTACTGCTGTGTGACAGGGGGAGGACAGCCCCAGGGAACCCACTCTCCACGAGGCACTCTCAAACATCCTGGGAGCATACCACCATTCCCAGGAGACCATGGGCCAGGCACTGGCCAAATTGCAGGAGACCCAGCGGCTGCAGGAGGGACAGTACCTGGGGATCAGGGAGGACCTAACAAAAATATACACCATCCTGGTCACCATTTCAGGGGTGCTGGCTGACATGGGCAAGACCATGAGGGAGGCAGTGGCACAACGGGCCCCTGACACTAGCCATAGCGATGAACAGCCCTCCACTTCCACCGGTGCTAGTGGACAGGAGGCCCCACCACTGGAACAACAGGCCACCAGCACCCCATCCCCTGCAGAAGGAGAACCACCCCACAAACAGTCCCTGTGATCCAGGCAGAAGACAGGGAACATTGCCAAGACCCCCACCAGGAAATAGGACTTTCCTGATAGTCGCACTTCTGTCCCACTATGTCACCCTGTCCACCTTGAACTGCGGTTGCGCCCCTTCCTATGCCCCCTTGGACAATGCACCTGTGATACCAAGAGACTGGACTCTAACTGGAAATTCCTCCACCATCACCCCAGCCCCTTGCACATACCCCTATACCTGTTGGCACATAAATAAACACCCTTGAAACAAATATCATGCTGGAGTCAGTGTGATGAATCTCAAATGTATTAGTACAACATTTCCAAAGCATTGCAACGTATATGTACAGTGAAATCTACTACAGAATGACCTTTGATGGGCAGCAGTACATATAGCAGGAGCCAGATTGGGGCACATAGATCTGAAAATAGAGAATACAAAGGGAACAGTCAGTGACCATAGACATAGGGTAAGAGGCTGCCATGTACAATGTCCAACAGTTACTGAACTGTTAAGTTACAGTGTCTTACCTGTGTGTCACTGGAAGTACTGCAGTATAATATTTGTTCTGTTGTCAACATCTTCTTCCTCTGCCTCCTCTTCATCACTGTCCACAGGCTCCACCGCTGCCACAAGACCATCTCCACGCACATCCTCCTGCAGAAAAGGCACCTGGCGTCTTAAGGCCAGGTTGTGCAACATGCAACATGCAACAATGATCTGGCACACCTTCTTGGGTGAGTAGTACAGGGATCCACCTGTCAGATGGAGGCATCGGAACCTGGCCTTCAGGAGGCCGAAGGTTCTCTCAATTATCCTCCTTGTATGACCATGTGCTTCATTGTAACGTTCCTCTGCCCTTGTCCTGGCATTCCTCACTGGGGTCAGTAGGCATGAGAGGTTGGGGTAACCAGAGTCACCTGCAAATATAGGGTGACAACTGTTAGATACACACTAACCCTTAGGGGCAATCCCATATCCAGACACCAACTGATACTCGGTGGGGACCTTTGAGTCACCTATTAGCCACACCCGGTGCCTCTGGAGTTGGCCAATCACATATGGGATGCTGCTATTCCTCAAGATAAAGGCATCATGCACAGAGCCAGGGTATTTGGCATTCACATGGGAGATGTACTGGTCCGCCAAACACACCATCTGCACATTCATCAAGTGATAGCTTTTTCTATTCTTGTAAACCTGTTCATTTCTCCAGGGGGGGCAAATGCCATATGTGTACCATCAATGGCACCAATGATGTTGGGGATATGTCCCAGGGCATAAAAGTCAGTCTTCACTGTGGCCAATTCATCCACCTGGGGGAACACAATGTAGCTGCGCATGTGTTTCAGCAGGACTGACAACACTCTGGTCAACACGTTGGAGAACATTGGCTGAGACATCCCTTAATGCCATGGCCACTGTAGTTTGAAAGGAAGCACTTGTCAGAAAATGGAGCACTGACAGGACCTGCACTAGAGGGGGGATACCTGTGGGCTGGCGGATAGCTGGCATCAGGTCTGGCTCCATTCCGCCACCTGCCAAGGCGAAGAAGGGGCCAGCATGCAGCACTGCCAAGAAGCACGACCCACCCAGCAAGGCCTCCTCCAAAACTCAAGCTGCCAGTGCCAAGGTCCCAGCAACATCTGCCAAGGTGGTGAAGGAGAAGAAAACCCAAGGCAAGGCACTTCAGGCCTCGAAGCTCCAGGTGAGGGACTGGTGTCCACCATCAGTACCGACAGCCCCGCAACCTTTTCCGCGGCAGGCACCGCCACCTGCACCGCCATCTGCACTGCCACCTGCACTGCCACCTGCACCACCGCTGCCACAACAACAGTCAGCATCATCATCCCCAGTGGACAGCCGTCCAAAGCTGCAGGAGACGGCCTGGTGTCTCCCTCCACCACTACCACCACCTGCACCGCACCCAGCACCGGCAGCATCCCCGCCGCAGACACCGCCGCCTGCACCGCCATCTGCACCACCACATGCCCAGCCGGTGCCACAACAACTGTGAGCAGCAGCATCCCCAGTGGGCAGCCGTCTAAGGCTGCAGAAGAGGGCCTGGACCACTTGAAGCACCCCCACCAGCACCGGCACTACCACCAGTTTGCAGCCTTAGTCGCCGCAGGATGTAGTCTGGCCCTGCCTCCATGGAGTATCATGCTACCTGTCCCTGCAAATCTCATGCCTCAGACACCCAGGTGAGAGAATGTGAACTGCCACACCCCAAATGCTGCATCAGTGGGCACAAAGCCCCCTCCAGAACCAGTGGAGAAATGCATCCACTCACCCAATCCTTGGCAGGATGAAGCAGACTGGGCACAAAGCCCCCTTTGGAAACAGTGGAGAAATGCATCCACTATCACTATGCTTGGCAGGATGAAGCACACTGGGCACAAGGCCCCCTCCAGAACCAGTGGAGAAATGCATTCACTATCACTATCCTTGGCAGGATGAAGCAGACTGGGCACAAGGTCCCCTCCAGAACCAGTGTAGAAATGCATCCACTATCACTATTCTTGGCAGGATGAAGCAGACTGGGCAGAAAGCCCCCTCCAGAACCAGTGGAGAAGCCATCCACTTGAGAGACTTGAGAAACTATGGCCTTGCACTCCCCAGGACCAAGAAGTGGGCAAACCACCCTCTGGAGAGACTGTGGCCTTGCACTCCCCAGGACCAAGCAGTGGGCAAACCACCCACTGGAGAGACTGTGGCTTTGCACTCCCCAGGACCAAGCAGTGGGCAAACCACCCACTGGAGAGACTTGAGAGACTGTGGCTTTGCACTCCCCAGGACCAAGCAGTGGGCAAACCACCCACTTGAGAGACTGTGGCTTTGCACTCCCAGGTCCAAGCAGTGGGCATGCAGCCCCCTCGAGAAGCAGTGGCATTGTACCATCTTCCGGCTGAGGTGCCCCCCCCTTCCACATCCTCCTGAGGTGCCTGTGTGTTTACGACCTGATGCCCATGCAGTGTTCTCTCCATTTTGAGGCAGGAATCAAGTGTGGGCTTCGCCCATGATTTTTTGGCCCAGTGGGCCATGGACATTTGCAAGGGACAGTGTACGGCGTTCTGTACATATTGTAAATATTTCTAGATACTGTTTTTCAAATCGTTAACTATATCTGTATATTTCAAAATATCACTGTTTGAACTCAATTCCTTTTGTCCTTATGTTCTTCCAGGGAGTTACGGGGTGTAAATGTAATGTTGCTGCATGTTTTTGTGTGTATGGTACTGTGGGTGATGGTGGGGGTGGGGGTGTTGCATGTTGCGTGTGTGTGTCACTCTCTTTTTCCTCCCCGACTCCTCTGTGTGCTAGGTGCAGTACTCACCATGGTCGTCGTCGCCGCCTTTGATATCCGTCGTGTATGAGGAGGTAGACAAGCATTGGCAGGACCTGCAGCTCGGGCTCCATGGCGTCCTGGTTCTTTCTTGGTTGTCGAGAGGTGAGTGGTTTCCCTTTTGTGTCCTGTTTCCGCCGTGCTTTTGATGGCGTAGGTACGCCCCGGAAAAGCTGGCAGATTGGTGGGTTGTGATAGGGTGGGTGGTACATTGTCTTCCTCCTGTCTGTTAGCTGTGACCGCCGCAGTGTTTGTTGCTACCGCCGTGGTGGTCGGTGTGTTAAAGTGGCTGTCTATGTTGGCGGATTCCGCCGTGGTCGTGATTCCATTTTTGTTACCGCCGGCCTGTTGGCGGTACTACCGCCGCTTTATCAACGATCACCAGGGTTGTGATGAGGGCCAATGTGTTACCCATTCAGGCGAGTGATCAGAAATCCCTCTGGCTGAATGAAGCGGGTCACTATAGTCAGGGACCATGTGTGAAAGAGTAAAAATGTAGTCTAAATGGGAGAGGCTCCTGTGTGCCCCAGAGTGGAAGGTCTATTGTGAAGTTGTTGGATTGTGGAAGCTACTATCTTGTATCCCCATCTATTTAGGGCTTGGTGAGTGGTACCGTTGAGGTGAGTCTCTTGGAGTTAAACAAGATCGGGGACCTGCCTCTTAACATATTGCAGGATCATCCTATGTTTATATTTGTCCCCCAACCCATTAACATTCCAAGAAAGAAATCTGATAGACATCCCTGTCAGAGGTAGACCCACTGTCGTCTAGCGACCTGTCGCAGGCCCTCTAAAAATCTCAAAGTAAGTAGGCCTCAAGTGTCAGTGTTTAGCAGCCCTTCTGAGGGTAAAAGGTAACACTGTTGAAACATCATATATCAGTACTGACATGTGAAACCCAATTGAAAATAACAATAAACATCCCATAACCAACCCACCATCCTGTTTCCCTGAATGGCGAACCTTTAACAGTCTACCACCCCAACACTGCAGAGTGCCTGTCGCCCCAGAACAATATTTCAACAATGGGTGGTCGTAGGAGCTTCCACCCGCTGCTCCCTCATAACTAAGGTGTCCCCTATCAAAATGTTACCAAAGAGAAGTGTTGTTAAATGCTCCTGCTTTCTATCCGGTCAGTGCACTGTACTCAGGGGATGGCCAGGTTGCATTTGTGATTGCTGCTAAACAATGCCCTGAAGTGAGCCCTTTTGTTAAGTTCTTACCACTTCATCGCAGGTGCTCTTCTCAAGTGTGGTAGGATGCTGTCGTTGCACCGTCTCTGATCTCTCAAACATTCCCGGAAGGGCCATATCTCGCTCCTGTAATTTTCCTTGGACTCCTGATCTGAGGCCAGCTACTGTCCTCCAGCCGCTTAGCCATTCCCGCACGTCTTCAGCTTGTTCGAAATACAAGGTCTTACCCTCCGCCACAACTCTTAACTTAGCAAGGAAGATCATTGAGTATTTTATTTCTCGCTCCCTTAAAGCTCTTTTGATCTCCAGAAAACTGCACTGAAGCCGTTGAACTTTCAAGGTAAAGACAGGGAAGAAAGTTTTGGTTGAGTTTTCGTAGGTTAGAGGCAGAGCAATGCAAATAGTCTGAAAGATGAGTTCACGGTCACAATAGTTGAAAATCTGCGTAATAATGGGGAAGGTACACCCGGCTTGGGTGGAGTGCCCAGGATTCAGTGGGCCTGTTCCACCGAGAAACAGTTAGAAAGTCCTCTGGGTTGCAGTTTTTTGAGGATGAGCTCCTTGACAAAAAGATCAACAGTCGGCCCCTCAGCTTTCTCCAGGACCTCTAGAATCCAGAAATTATTCCTTCTAGAGCAGCCCTCAAAGTCTCCCATTTGGTCCTCCAGTACCTTTGTGACCGTCTTTAACTCTGTGACCTGCGTCTTCAGGGCTGCGTTTTCCATCTGGAGGCTGACAACGACTGCCTCCACCTCAGACAATTTAGTTCCCATGTTACGGAGGTCAGCTCTGAGCAATGAAACCTCTGAAGAGGCCAAGTCTATTTTACTTTCTAAGGAGGCACAAACTCCAGTGATTGCTGAAAGAGTGTCTTGGATTGTGGGGGACTTCCTTCGTGTCTGGCTGTGCTGCAGATGCCGGCAACACATTGCCCCAAATTTTTTCAACAGTCTCTCTAGACATTGCGTACCTCTCCAGCTTTGTTTGATGAGCCAGCCAGGTCCGCCTATCGCCCATCATTGTTAGCAAGAGCAAGACCAGATCAGGGGCCCGGTGCTGGGATGTTTGTGCTTATGAGTGATTAGTGGTCTCAAAGTCTCTCTGCTTTCTTCCAGGTGTGGTTTTGGCATCTGTGACTGGATATTATTGGCACTCTGTGACTGAGTCAGGTGCTTACCACTGGTTCCACTGGCGACTAGTCAGTATTTTGGCCCCTGGTCTAAGCCATCACTCCCCCACTCACCAAAGAGGGGGCCATGAGTTGTTGGCCAAGACTGGGCTTCCAAGGGTGGGCACAGCGAGGTCTGTCCAGGGCCAGCGGTCTTACAATCCCTGTTGCCCCCAGGCTCTATGCCAAAGCGGATCTGTAGGGGGTATCAGTTACTTGTGTGGCACAGGAGTCTGTCACTGGGGCTTAGGCCTAGACGTCAGGGGCCCCATCCCACCAAATTATTGTAAGGCCATCTATCCACGGGGATATGGCGATGGGCCTCCCACACCATTCCTCCCTCGTTGCCCAGTATTGCCATGGGGGAGGCTTCTCGCAGCTACTCGAGACCCAATGCTACCTGGGCCCCAGAACTGATACTAGGTGCAGTGCAATCCAATCTCTGGCCCACAAGCCATGGGGGCTCAAGAGAAGTGTGGCATGCTTGCTTTACTTTGGTTGGGTGGTGCGTCTCCTGCGGCGTGGCTGCTCTGCTGCTTGCTGTTGGGGCCGTGGCCCATCCCACCTATGCCCCAGTCCTCCATCACAACTGCCTGCAGCCAGCCGTGGACAGAACGGCTACCCCGCTTCATGCGGTTAGCGCTGACTCCGACCCACCACACAGCCTCACCAAGAACACTAGACTTCCTCATAGTTCGCCCACATCTGCCAGCAACCAGGTGAGCCATAGCAACTAACTCTTCAGCTTCCCCAGGAAACACACCACTTCAAACATGGTGTATGAGCTTCACTGGGGCCTGGAACAATGCACGAATGTTAAGGGATTATCATGATGGGTATCATAGAAGCTCTAGACAGTGGCCATCTTTTTTGGCAGCCAGCCACGCCTCTCGACATTTATGTATTTTTGATATTCAACATGATTGGTGAGAAGTTGAGTGTGTCGGTTCCATGACTGATGTGTAATTATGTCGTTTAACTTCAGCATGCCATTATTATGGCTTGTGACAGTGATAATCTGGGCTAACAAGATAGCAGCTGGTGTATTTGATTTCACAAATAATTTAATGTAGGCTTCCGTCATCTTGGATGGAGTACTGTGACCTTGTATAGGCACACTTGAAAAGTAGTCACAGGGTTCTGGTCCTTTTCTGGATAATGCACATTAGTATAATTGTATTCTTGCAATCACAGCCCTCATCATTCAATGTGAGGAGGTATCTTGACTTTTAGATTGCCAAAGATGGTCAGTAAAGCGTGTTGATAAGTTACCAGAGAAAGAGACTTTCCGTATAGGAATATATGGAAATGTTCACAAGCCCATACCAACTTTCTTTCTCAGGTTGTACGTAAGTTCTGTTTGGAACAAACTTCTACTAGCATAGGCTACAACATGCCCTTGAGTATTTGGGTGTCCACTGTGCTGTGCAAGCATAGTGCCTAACCTAACTGAGCCAGCATTAACAACAACCACTGTATGAAGCCTCAGATTGAAGTATACCATTTCAGTAGCATTTTCAATGATGTGTTTGATTCTCTTGAAACTTCTCTCACATTTGTGTGACCATTGAAATGAAATCTCCATCAACTCTCGTAGTGGAGCACTAAAAGTGGCAAAGTCTTGTATATATCTGGAATAGTAACTGGCCATGCCAAGAAATGAGCATACCATAGAAACATTTTGTGGGGGATCAGCATTTGACAGAACTTGTACTTGTGCAGGTTCAAGTGTCATACCCCCATCAAAAAAGATATGGCCAAAGAATTTCAGTTTTCTCTTGTTGAACTCACGCTTGTCTGCATTCAAAGTCAACCCTGTATCACTGAGTAAACAACATACTTGTGTGGGAGCTCTATTCTGCTCCTTCTGTGTAGCTTTGAAAACTAGTATATCATTGCTGTAACTGAACACATACAGAACAGGCTACGTTGAATGACATCTTGGGAAAATTCTGCTGTCTATGACACATCAAAATTAAGGCCCTCTTTTGTAGGGATTTGACTTAGGGCAGAGCAGCAAGGTTACTTGTCAAAGAGCAGGAATTCACTGTATTTATCCATTCAGTGCATTGTTGTCCTTTCCCCGTGAGCTGGCGTGGCTTCGGCAGCCTAGCACGAAAGCAGGGGGCAAGATCGTTTAAGTGCAGAAAGGGGCACCTTCCTGCACAGAAACAATCCATAGAGGTGTTTTCCTCTTTCTATGTGTGGTTTCTATATGTGGTGCAGAATGCAGCAATATATGGCACTGGATGTCATTCTTGTTCAATTACCTTGTTTGCTTGACACATGCCAATGCAGATGTATGTAGCTCCTTCACTGTCCTTTTTGGGCACTACCACTATGGGAGAAACCCATGGCGTTAGGCAAGTGGAACACTCAATAATATCATTCTTAAGTAACAATTCAAGTTCTTTTTCAAAAGCTTCTTGTAAATGAAAAGCAATTCATCTATATATCTGAGCAACAAGGTGAACATCCTCATTAATATGCAACTTTACTTTCATAGCCTTAAGTTTCCTAAATCATGAAACAAGGAAGGGAATTGACTTACTAATTCATGTTGTAATTCAAAGAAATCAGTTCCATATCAACGGCTGTGTTGAAACTAAGTAGAAAGACACTTGACGCAGTACCTTTAAGCACATTGATAGGTGCTTGTACCTTTGTTTTCTTATGTTTCACTGTAACTATAAATGAACTTTGACTTTTTATGGGCTTCGATGCAGCCCACGTATACACTTTGGTTTTCGATGGTGTAAGCTGCGGTAATGGAGATAGTTCTTCGTATTTCTCTTCGGGAATTATGTTATTGCTGCACCACTGTCGATAATGAAAGGTATCGAACACCATTTATTTTCAATGTAATCTTTGGACTGTGTTTGTATGAATTCCTTGCTTTAGCATGTTGACTTTTCTTTGACTGACATTTTTCTTCACGTGTGGCCAGTCCATCATGTGCACATTTCTCTGAGGTAAACATCAACATGGCACAATCATTTTCTTCACTTCCACTTGATATTGAGGCAGAAGAACTGTTTGACAATGGTTTAGATGACGATCAACTTCATTTAGTGTCACTTCGCCTCAACTGACATCGCCACTTGGCCTTGTGGGCGTGCGTCCAGAATTGCTTCTGGAAGTTGTGGTGGCCATGTTGTCCTTGTGCCGTGACGCACTTACTTTTTCCTTCTCTTTACACATTGTCATAAATGGTTGTCTTTTCCATAGCCTTTACATATCTGTCATTGGTGGGACATTTACCTCCATATGGAAACAAAAACCCATATTTAAAACACAACTTCTCTTAGGTGTAGACATCACTTTGTGTCCTACAGTCTTTTTCTTTGGCTTACTTTTCCCACTCCAGATTGATTCGCTCTAGGCATCTATCAGCAGCTTGTCTTTCAGCATGCTCTTCAGCTGTGGCAGCCAATAACACTCACTCCAGACTGAGTTTCTCTCAGCATTCGTCATATGAATGAATCTGACAAGCATCCATCAGTAACTCTAAGATGCAAAGCCTCTTCATCAGTAAATTAATTTAACTTACAGTGTTTGATAAGTCCATTGAGTCTCTCCACAAACTCATTGAGAGTTTCACCAAGCGTTCTTGACTGAAAATCTATCTTTCATAATTGACATTTGGTATTCAATTGAATTTGAGATTCAACACTTCTTTGACAGTATGTGATTTCTTTGTCAGTTCCCAGCATTTTCTTAATGCCTTCTTTCACACCAGAAAGATATTTGAGGTACTTGATAATCTCAGCCTCTTCAAGCGCATCAATGAAAACATTGAGGCCCGTATTTATACTTTTTTTGCGCCGCATTTGCGTCGTTTTTTGACGCAAAAACGGCGCAAACTTGCCAAATACCATTGTATTTTGTAGGTTTGCGCCGTTTTGCATCAAAAAGCGGCGCAAATGCGGCGCTAAAAAAAGAATAAATACGGCCCTGAATGTCTCTATCCAAGCAGTCCATCTATTGCCATTATTTTGCTTTTTGTTGGCATCAAAGGGTGGTTTCAGGAATGTGGCAACACTGTAACTGTTCACGGGAGTGGCTGACATTGAGAGTGGAGCTCTTCCAGATGCTGTCTGATGTCCACTAGGGCCTGCATCATCAATGAGGTCTATGACGGATCAGCCTCTGGGTCATCCTAGACAGTCTTTAGGACTTTGACCTCCTTCTTGGTCTCCAGTGGAGCTCTGCCACCTTTGGAGACTCTGGAGTTTTTCTGAGCCGTCACCTGGCAGTCTTGGTGGTATGCCACTTCAGGTTTTGGACAGCTAAGTAAGCACAATCATATGCTTCTTTTTGGGCCTCCCCGTCCGGTGCTGAGGGCGTAATGCTCCACTTCTCAAGACTCTGGTAAGTGTAATAAAAGTGTACCTTCTTCTTATTTGTTCTGTCAGCCAGCGCTTCTGGTTTTGTTAGTATTTGACTACAGCAAATATTAGCGCTTGTCTTCGCAGCATTTTTTGTCATTCTGATTATCTTTGATTGGCTTTGTAAACATGGTTGCATCTACTTTTAGCATTAATGCTTCATACAATTTACAATTTTATCTTCTGGGGCAGCGCAGTACCCTTCAGTATTGCTTTGTTTTTAATTGCTTGACCAATGATGCATAGATTTCTCAGTAAAGCTTGCCTTATCATCAAATGCTTAACCTCGATTAGAGCTGCCTTTTAACTCCACATACAGGAAGTTTTGATTCCGTACTTCAACAGTGACACACGAGGTATGCACAAGCAGTTTGCTTGGACGATGGCAAACTGTCAGGGAGAGCATAATCATGCTTAAGATTACTTATCCCCTGTCTCGTCGACAGTTGTAGCATCCTCCCCAGCCTGGGTACCCGCCAATGACTACACCATACACAGAGTTGTAAATTACACATCTTTATCATTCTATGTGTAGCTGTGAAATCAACATTCTTAACCAAGCTTTTATTACATTCCAATCTAACGATTATGTCACACTGCTATTGAGTTCGTTTGGAGCCAAAAGGGTTCTGTTATAAAACTCGCAAGGCACTATGAAGCCCAGATCATATTTGTTATGACATTGGTGCACAGAGTGCTGAATATCTGAAATTCTATGTACATTTCTAAGTTGTGCAAGGATGCATGCTTTGTAAGCAGCTTTTTTGTGCTTTCTTGTAAATCCCATATTTCTGCAGATTAACAGAGGAATGTTAAAACGTATACAGCACAAGGCAGCGTACATGCAAAGTTAAACATTGATGGATATTGCACATATATTTTCTCCTTAGCTATTAATGGTAGTGTGCTGTCATTTTGGGAGCATTGTCTGGTCGATCACATATTTCAAAGAATGGAAAGCTCATAAATACATGCATTTTCATTGTACACTATCACCCACAAACAATTGATCCTTCCCTTGTCCCAGGGTATGGAAACCTAGCTATTGCCACTGGTTTGCTTTTTTCTGACTTAATGTAGGCACCCTGAGACACACAAACATCTCTTAGGATGGATTAAAAGCTTTACATTAAATAATTGCAATGCACATGTTGGACATTACATGCTGCAATGTGAAAACACAGCAAATAAAATTATGTCCCTAAACTGTTACCATTTAGCATGACTGCTATAGCTACATTACAACATGCAGATGGAACATACATCCTACAACCTACTGGGCCGCCAATCTCCAGTCCGAGCCGGTCCACAAGATCTTGCTCCCATACCACCATGTCTGCCCAGCGATGTTTGATTTGGATGATGGTCTGATCCTGGTCAAAGTACTTGTTCACATAAAACTGGACGTGGTCTAACCTGTCCTTACTGTCTTTGGGTGGGTATAACTGGCTGACCCTAACCCAAAGCCAGAATCCAGGGCAACAAGAACCACACAACTCTCCCTCTGAAAAATTATTTAACCTACCCCTCTTCAACATGTCCCTATCCCTACCTGAAAAACAAAAGCCCAAAGAAACACTCCTGAACACTATCTCTACCCCTAATTTACAAAACCCACTAAAAAGACAAACACCCAACAATACAAAGACACATTTTCAGACAATACAATATTAAAAAACACAAAAGCTATGTACATCTCACAACACAGGGAACAATCAGACACCAACACAAACAAAATACAATGTCATTTACAGCCACTCTCCAAAACTCCTCCAAAACTAAGCACAAACTAAAAGACTGTAAGAGAAAGTGAAAGTAACTTGCAATCTTCTAGTATGCAGCCTCCTATATCGATAGTATAATTTTCTATGTGTATCCCACCAATTCTGACAATTGTATAGTTTTTATGACGCATAGTTAGTCAAATGGCCAATGCCTGATGGCTGAACTGTGCAGTGGCACTTCTGCAGTCAGTTACACACATTAGCACTGGTGCATGGCTTACGACCGGCAAAACTGGTGCAATGCGCCACACAACAGGGGCGCTAAATGGGTTCTGACCCACCCTACCGCCCTAAAGTGTGGGATCTACTGTAGATAACTGTGACATGCAGGATCACACACCTTGGACCCACTTCCAATGGTCCTGGACTTTTAGCTGCCAAGTATTCAGTTTGCTTATGTGTGACATTTCAGCTGTCACAGTGTGCATATGTGTGATATTTCAACTTCTTAGGTGTGACATTTTCAGTGGTGACGGCGGCCAAAAGACTGTCACCGCGGCTTCCAGCCGTCGGCCAAATTATGACCACAGCTGGATTTCCACCACAAGAAAGGCAGAAATCTGGCTGTGGCAATACTGGAAGGTGGGAGTAAGGTGGCACTGCTTCCACCAGCAGCACCACACCAGTAGACTGCTGCCAGCCATATTATGACAAATAATACAGCCTGGCGGTGTTTTGCTGGCTGGCACTGCTGGTGGTAGCAGCACTCCATCCCGTCTCCTGCCGGAAGACCCCCTGGATCCAGGTAAGTTGGGTCTCCGACAGGGGAGAGGGGTGGGGGGTGTTGTGTGTGTGGGGGGGGTGAATGTATGTTAGTGCATGAATGCGGGTGTGTGTTGAGTGGTGATTGCGTGTGTGCACGTATGGAAGTGTGAGTGTGTGTATGTTTGAAATTGTAATGTGTGTCTGCGTGTGTGTTTGGAACTGTGTGCGGATGTGTGTGTGATTGGAAGTATGCATGCATGTATATGTGAATGAGTGTGTGTTTGCGTGTGTGTGAAGGGGTGGATGTAGGGGAGTGGGGGGTTGTTTTGGGAGGTGGGTATTTTTTTGGAGGGGGGTGGGGGAAGGAATTCCCTGTCACTGATAGCGCGTACCACCATGGTTTTCGTGGCATTACGAAAGCCACAAAAACCATGACGGTAGGTGGGGTCAAAATCCCGCAGGCGGCTTCAGCCAACCCGCCAATGTCATAATGTGGTGGTAAGTACCGCCACCCTGTTGGTGGACTACTGCCACATTATCGCCGACTGCCGGGGTCATAATGACCCCCTATATGTTCTATATACAGTTGACCATTGATTTACACATTTCTTCCAGTTCTCTTTGTCATTGCAAATGTTGATCATGTCCTGATACTTTGGACGCTTCTATATGCTGACTTTAATGTTCAGGCAGTAGATTAATGTGATAGGTATTTTTACATTTTCTTGACCTCTCTGTGTTATGTGCACTTAATACATGTGCAAAGTGACAAAGTAGTGATCTGATTTTCTGTCATATGTTCAGCCCTAGGTAGGTTTGGACCATGCCAACCTAGTTGGCACTCAAACATTCATATGTCCTTTTGAAACATCTGATGTTGTTGCCTGCCTACATGACATGATATGGCATTGATACAGTGTTTGATATTTTTTACTTACTTTAGTATGGGAATTTTCTGCCTACATGTAGTGCATTCCCAACTTGTGACTTGCATAGTTATACATTTTATTGTCAGCCTTCAGCTAATGCTTGTTGTCAGACAAGTTTTCATGCTGAACTTAGATTGACACATAGGTGGCAATGTGGGCCATTTTTATGTATGTCGACACAAGCAGCTTTCAACTACAGACCTCAACACAATACTTTAAGTTTTCACATGTATGTATATGATTCTAACTTGTAGGGGATTTAGTACTTATATGCAATGATTCTGTCATCATTGATGTGGCAAGAGAATGTTGAGATTGGGATCCTCAGTACACTCTGATGCCTTGTCCTTGTTGCATTTTATTCTATGTTAGTTACTGGCTGTGTGACGTATCTTACAGCATTGTGTTTGATTTTGAGCTTAACATTGGTGGATTCAGATGCAGGGAATTTGGTCAGCACACAATACTGGTGATTTATCACATTGTTTAGATATGCCTATGTAGCTTGATACCTATGTGGATGTGTGTGTACCTAGACATCCGGATATGGATGAGGCGTATGTGTGTTTTGCTCTGTTGGTATCACACTGGTACACAAAATTGACATTTACACATGAATGGGGCCTACACTTATGTTGCATGACAAAAATTGAATTTACAACTACTTCTTCCAGTGTTGTTCCGGAAACTTTGGTCAACATACAAGTATACTGCCATGTGTGACACATTTACTTATGAACACATGGTTTTTTCACACACCATTAATTTGGTGGAACTTTAACTAATACCGAGGCTGGAGATTCCATTGAGGTAACACTCATCTCATACTTAACCATCATGTGTCCTTTGTACTTATATTGACTTGTCTTGTGTGCCACATGATTTTTGTCTTGATTTGTTAGCCAGTGCAGATAATTTGGTTCAGTCCATTCAGACTATGTGAGATGACACAGTACTAAGCACCATTGTCTACATGTTGCAATAAGTTGTTCCCACTATGTGCACATGACACTAGGGGTCAGATATTTGGCAAAGTGGCATAGTGGCACAGTGCAGCCCAGCATGTCACCTTGCTGCGCTGTACTGCATCACCAGGAAAGGGCAGGAATGCACAATATTTAAGCCATACACCACTTTCCTGACCTTTGACTCTGCGCTGGCACGCAATGTCATGCCTAGCACAAACACAGGCACTTGTACAATGGTGCAAGGGAGTCTGCATTGCATGCAGGATTGTACTCCTTTATTTATGTGTGTCACAGAATGCAGCACGCATGGGAAGAGAATGTAACATGGATAAATTAAGTAATTTATCCTTGTTCACCTCATCTGGTGAGGCATAATTATTTGACCCATTCCCAGGTTTACCTGGTTTGGTATACATGACATGCATCATAAACCATGGGAGGTGCATGGAGACATCCACACAACACCCATGGGACACCTTCTTGCACACAGTAATGCCATACAGCATTTTGCACTGTGTTGCATTAATCCAGATTTTTGACTCCATTCAAAGCCAAGCAAAGTGGCTTTGTGTGTCTTAAAAAATCTGACTTAGAGGTTTGCATCATACATGTACCATGATGCAAGCATGAGGCACATCTTTTGTAAACATGCCCCTAGCTCTATAGACAAACAAGGAGATGGCTATTATGTCATACATTTTAAAATGTAGTAGATGTGTTGTAGACTTCAGATTTTTCTTACCAACACAGTGGCCCTTCCCATATTGCCATTTCTGGAAGCACTCATTGATGATACTGTGCTGGAAGATGTAGGCATCATGCGCTCTTCCAGGGTATATGGCCAGCACATTGACGAACAGCCAGATGGTTCACTATGGCCTGGACGCTGATGGAATATGTGTGCTTCTGGTTTCTGTACAGGTAGGAAGTTGTAGCAGGGGGACCAGTTGCACATGTGTGCAATCCATTGGACAAAGACATGGGGAACTCTTGCAATGGCATAGGAGCCTTGCTTGCTGTCCAGTTGTTGTTGAGTCTTAGGGAAGAGGAGGTACTGGAGTGTGAACCTGATTAAGGCATTCAGGGCAGAGGGCAGGGAGGCAGAAAATTACGCCTATGCGAGTCCTGCTACTCTGGCTGTTATGATTTGGAAGGAACCAGATGCCAGCATGTGGAGAACAGCCAGGAGCACAGCCGTCAGTTTGACTTCTGGAGGATTATTAGTGGGCCTGGCAGTTTGTGGCTGGAGATTTACCCCAATCTTGAGAAGCAATTCAATGCTAAACACTCTCCTGAGTCTGTAGAATTTGATGACCTCATCCTCCCTGAGGGCATTGAGGGATATGCACTGCTGGAAAACATGCTCCCTCGTCCTTCGCTGCCTACGTGGTGGTGGTGGTGGGTGGGGTCTCCTTGCGATTCCTAGCTGAAGGATCACAACCTCCATGGCATAGTTGGCCTTGCCAAAGGGTTTTATAATGTTCAGGGTTTTATACTACAGCCACTGTGTCATTTCCTATGCCTGGGTTGCTGATGCTGATGCACAGATTTTTTTACACATTGGCAAACCCACAAAAATCACTGCATTAAATTTGCATTAAATTTGCGCTAGATTTTGCACGGGGAAACCTACCCCGCAGATTTCAATTTCTGCATGGAGCAGCTGGTTTAGGCGCAGCTTTTTCCCAATGCAAGCCTTCAAAAAGCCTTAAAAAACGATGCATTTTGGCAAATGCATTGTCTTATAATGATGGAGTACTACTTATGCCACTGTTGCGTCAAAGTTCATGCTGCAACGCCAGCACAAGCCTCTCATAAATATGCTCCCTAATCTTTATGTCAACCCTCTCTAGTTCTACATATTTGTCTACTTTCTAAGTAACTCCTACTCCCCTTCTTTGTGTCTTTACTTTCCTCACTTTCATTCTGTAAGCTCGCTGTCCCCATATCTCACTGAGTCTCCTTCTCATCTCTTTCTCTCATCTACGTCCATCCATTCATATTCATATTCTGTTTCCGGGTCCCTGTCTCCCCCCCTCATCCTACGAGAGCAGGTGCCCATTAACACCTTATTATTTACAGCACTTTGAAACGAATGAGATGAGACTTAGCAAACTATATAAAAAAGCAAAAACAATACCATTCTTAATAATTTATTGATATGACATACGGATTTGCCATTACTGCTAAGCTTTATGCATTCGTTTTTCAGTGTTTCGGTAGTGCTGCAGCACAAACCATTCCTATGTCTCTCTGCCAGCTCTGACTCCCCGTAGCACTTCTCTATCACCCTTGTCTGCCCCTCATCCTCTTGCCTGTTTTCACACAGTGCTAGGTGTGAGAACATCACGAGATAGTCTTGAGAGAGCCATTTAACCTTGTTGCTGCTAGGAGCTGATTATGGTTGACACCAGAGCTCCTTGGTAGATAGACGAAAGAGCTTCCATGTGCCGGGTTAAGTAGACAGCCTGTCTTCTTATTCTGTGCTATTAACATGATGACTGTTTACCATGTCTGATGGGATCAATATATAAGACTCAGGAGCATATTTACATTCCCCTAGCGCCACAGAGAGTCCCTTTTTGTGGCACTCCGGTGGTCCTAAGCCATTTGTTGTGGCTTGATGCCGCCTTGTAAACATGGGCCCTTCCGATGCAGTTTTCTGCAGCAAAGAAGTGTGCAATGGGTGTTGCTGTGGGCACTTCCATGCAACACCCATTGCCTTTTGGTACTGCCCCAGACTTACAAGGAAACATGAATCTGAGGCAGCGCCAAAAACGAATGCCAGCCCTGGGGTGGCATTAACATGGTGCAAAGAGGAGAAATACTTTTATTTCTCCTCATTTTTGCTTTTTCTGTGTGCTGCATTTTGCAGCACACATAGGAAGAGCAAAACGCCATGAATGATTGTTTATGTGCAGGAAGGTGTCCCATTCTGCTCATAAGCAATAATTAAATAGTCATAATCAGGCCCTATGTGTTGTGTAATTAAATGTTGGTGCAGCTCTGTGCTGTGCCACTTCCTTGTAAATATGCCCCTCAGTCTCACAGGGGCCAGCTGTTTCGGGGACATATTTTTTGTGTGTCTTGCAGCAGGAAGAAAATTTAGTTTTATTAAAGTAGAGAAGCCTTGGCCTTCTTTCTGTCATTCTATGCTGATTGAGTCATCTTAGTTTTGCAGCAAAGGTCTACGAAGAAAAACTATATCATTTTGAGTTACAATTATTTTTTATGAAATGAGCAAACATTCATATGTATTTTCTGTAGTAACTTTAATATCGAACTGCAGGTGTCCTCACAGCACATTGCAAGCTCAAAGCAGATTCCGGATAGAAGTAGATTAGTTCAGGGATGTAGCACATGCTCTGCAGCTTCTGCAGTGCAGGGAGGCCCCAAACCTTTAGGACCGTCCCATTCAGCACAAGCCAACTAACATCAATGATATATGGAGGACTCACTGGCCACTCATCACATTTTGCAGGGAGCCCGCCATTTTGGGTTACGCCACTGGATTCCTTTATTGGACGATGATGTTGTCCCAAAGACAGTGCTCAAAAAGGCTGTCGGGCCTAGGCAAGAGACACACTATCCTGCCATTCGCTAACATATTATCTTGTTGGTTAACAATCTAAATTTGAGGCCTTTGTGATAGGACTGCTGAGACATTTTTCAGGCCAATTTGACATTTGGGCCACCATGTATTACTTTAAAGTATCCTGTGCCTCCCATTTCCTTCTCTGCTTGAAGCTGCAGCAGTACTACTCTGTCTCTTCCATGGCCACACTTCTCAGACCACCCTAGGGAGCAAGAGCCATCATAGAAATGGCTGAATGACCGCCTGCCCAATTTAGATTGGCGGACATGTAGTAATTGTTTTGCAGTTTCTTACTGCCAGGTTTAAACTGATGGTAATGAACAGTAAAAACATTACGATGTTCCCCTTGCTATGGGAGAAAACGCCCATGGCGAGGAGAGTATTATGTATAAATTTTTTTTTACAAAAAGAAAATCACGTTTCAGGGTTCACTTTCTGTGAAGAAAAAGCAGTTACTCTCTGCTACAGGGATGCGTCCTGCCAATGCTGTTCTAACTTACCTCCTGCTTGGCGGTAATTTATAAGTTAAGCAGGCAGCCTCTCCATCGTGGCAGAATGGAGGGTCATCCACCCTGATGTAAATTTGGGCCTCGAATGATGTAATAGAATGATGGTGTGTGGTGTGGGATGGAAACTAGAATGCAAGTTGGAGGGAGGAAAGAGCAATGACACGACCTCATGGCTATTGCTGTAACCTAAGGATCTAGCATGAAATACAGAATGCACCTCCTGACTTCCTGGTTCCAGACTTGTATGAAAACCCTGTAATCTAACTGCAACACACTTCTAAGGAGCATGATGCCAAATAGAAGCTCCTATTATAACAAGGCCTGAGCAAAATTGTGAAATTACTTCGATGCAAAATAGGCATATTTGTTTTTGAAAATTATGCATATTATGGAAATTGTGTGCATGAAACTAGTGTGGAAAGTATTCCCTCTTATCCAAAGGAACAGCAAAAAACCTCCTCAATGTATTTCTTTTACATTTTTTAAAGTAATATTTGGAACTTTCCTTCTACAGTATATGCTGCTATCGCACACATTCAATTTCACAGTTCAGATATTGTCTGAAAATGTTTAACGCAGGACTAAATTAGACAAGAAAATGTTAACAATAGAAAATAAAAATCACCCAAAATATTTCAAACCATTTAATTGGGATTTACTTGACATTATTCCTTCGTAAAACTCTCCCTGTGCCTACTTAAGCCAATTCACATCTGGTTGTTCTCCATCCCCAGAACGGTTATTTTTTCTGCATTATAAATCCATGAGGGGTTACATGCTCTTTCTAGTCCTCTAAATGATGTAAAAAAACAGGTGAAACAGAGTCCTTCAGTTTGGCTATTTCAAAAGATTAATAGATAACAGATTGTTTATACCTACTTCTAAAGTGGTCAGCAAGTTTATTAAATCAATGCCATGACACCGTATGATGTTATTTTGCAATGATGTATTTCCCCATCTTGTAGCAGTCTGTGAAAGGTTTTAACTTTAAATAAAGTGACGAAACTATAGTCTATATGTACTAAACTCTTTCTGTCCGCACATCTGCTCCCATATGTATGAAACAGCCAATTTTCACAACCATTTGGTCATTATGGAAGCCTGATGGTTATTTGTTAGGTCTTGTAACCTGGACTGACTTCGGACAGAGTTCCACGATTCTCTCTGCACTTAGAGTCTACTACTGAATGTTTGGCTCAGGAGGTTCTAGAAATGACAGTTGCTGCCTGGATGGGGATGCCTGTGTACCTGTACCTCTTTACTCTGTGAAGATTATTTTCTGCTCTGTTGCCCCGGGTCATAGTTTCAGTAGCAACTAGTGACTTTAGTGCCACAGGCTATCCAATCCCCTTCTTAATTTATGGAGCATGCTACAATTCAGGCACAAGTTGTCAATGAGAAGCTAACTTCTTCAAGCAATCATCATTGGCTCGTTTCATGACAAGTAATCAAGAGCAAACCCCTGGTGACTTTATCATCACCAAGCATTTGCAGAATTACTGCTAGAGGTTAACTTAAATTTATTACTGGGAACTAGGTTGTGTCTGTGCACAAATGGTGTAACCCATTCTCCAGAAGCTGCGGTGACATGATTGATGGATACGCCTCTGTTGTGAAAATGATTGATGGTAGATTCAGTCTGAAGAACAATGTTTTGCTGAAAAGGCCAGAACACCCAAGTGGTTGTGCACATATTTCCACACCATAACATAACAAACACATATTATACCGAGTACAGTTGGCAGTAGATGCATACATTGCAGCAATGACATCACTGGCAGCCACATGTAACTACTGAGAATTCACTGATGAATTAGTCAGGGATCAACCTGTGAAAAAAGATGAAATAGAAAAAAGCCATAGTCTACGGAGGATCGAAACTGTATAAGAACATTTTAAGAGGTCCAGATAAAGCAAGAAGGTGCTAGTGACAACAAAATTGTTAATTGCTTTAGATGTGAAAGTACAAACCACGTGGGAAACAACAAGAACTGTCCAGCTCGGAGTCTGTTTTGCCACACACAAGTGAGACAAAAAAGTCATTTTGCCTGGGTCCGCAAAGCGACTATGATAGAGAAGAAGAGTGTCAATATGGTTTTGGATATGTTGAGAATAAATCTTCCACTGCTTTAAGTGAAGAAGAGAAAGACTATGGGCCTCATTAAGAGACTGGCAGCCTTACAACCACCAGACTCGAAATGGAGGTCAGACCGCTGCACTTCTGGCAGTCCGACCGCCAGATTCCGACCCTGGTGGCTGGACCACCAGGGGACCGCCCCCACCACCGGGGACATGATTCCTGATGGAGTGGCAGCGGTTGGAGTCGTGGTCAGCCATGGTGGTGTTGAGTTAGCCACAGCCATGCTAATCATGAGTCCTCTTTCTGCCAGCCTTTTCATGGTGGGGTCCATTGCTGGTGGAAAGCGAGTACTGGGGGCCACAGGGGGGGCATGGCAGTGCAGCCCCACCCGCCAGCACCCTTGGGAATGTGCACTGTCTGCACCACAGACAGTGAGCATTCTGAGGGTGCTGGTGTGCCATGGCATTGGCCTCAGCTCCCTTAAGGTGAAAATATCGTAATATGACTGGGGGAAGGAGGCCCGCATGACAGCAGCCTCCTGCACTGAGCTTTGGCAGTCAGCTCAGTCTGACAGCCAAAGTCATAATCAGGCCCTATGTGTTGCGTAATTAAGAAGAAAAATATAATGCTACATACTGTACACAAGGTGTGAATGGAGTTGAAATAAGAGTAACATTCCCCATACACTTAGATCAGATTGGGTAAAGTGAAGAAATTCCATTGAAGTTAGGAAAATCCAAAGTATAAACGTCTGCTTGCAGAAATGTAAGTGCACGGACGTTGTGGGTGGAACTTGACGCTAAACTGAAAATCATGAGCAATGAGACAGAAGAGGTTGTATATGCTACTAAAGAGAAGACTTAACCTCAGTTTATACCTAAACCATCCTAACCAAGTGTGAGTGTGTGAGTGAACTGAAGTGGGAGCATGGTCCTACCAAAAGTTCCAGAAGTTCTCAATAAGGGCTTAGGAAAGATTAAAGAATTCTGTCATGAAACTAAACTCCACTACACTTAAGAAAGATACCAAGCCTAGTTTT